>NW_021703772.1:80895009-81102642 GCF_005190385.1 Monodon monoceros | reverse complement strand
TTGCGGTACGCGGGCCTCTCACTGCTGTGGCCTCTCCCGTTGCGGAGCACAGGCTCCGGACGCGCAGGCTCAGTGGCCATGGCTCACGGGCCCAGCCGCTCCGCGGCATGCGGGATCTTCCCGGACCGGGGCACGAACCTGTGTCCCCTGCATCGGCAGGCGGACTCTCAACCACTGCGCCACCAAGGAAGCCCGGCAGGCGGATTCTTAACCACTGCGCCACCAGGGAAGCCCCAGAATTGAGATTTAGATTCTTGATCTGACCAACCCCACATGCGGTACCTGTTCCATTATATTAAATTTCCACCTTTACTTATTTCTGCTGTGTACCTTCCCCAAATTATATTTAAACAAGTCAGAAACTGTTTGCCCAATTATAAAGTACATCCAGCAAATCTTTTTCTTTACAGCTCCTTTTGTTGGCTGAAGCCAGCTTCTCCTCCTTGCTAGAGTTCTTTATATCTGAGGATACAGACACTTGTTGCTTTGATGGGATCAAGATTTGGGAGCTTAGTGCATCTTTAAGGCTGTTTGCATTTAAATACCTTAAACCACTATAGGGCTCTTATGGGATAATCCTGGAGTAAGATGTTAAACCAATTATTGCCCTCAAAATAAGGTCTCATATTAGAATCTTATTAAGATAAAAATAGCCCCAGCATGAAGGGGAAGGAGAGGAGGAACACTGACATCTAGGGCTGAATTTTACAGTCCAGCTTCCTGTCCTGCATTTGTAGTTAGGCTGTCTTATTTCACAAATAATAATTGTAAATGAGCAGGTTCGTTATTGACTGCTTCTTATTTTGAACTGAGTAGTGACAGGCTTACTCAAGAAAAAGAGGCTTGATTAAGGCAATATTGAAAATCTGTTCCTTAAAGTGAGTCCCACAGAGGTTTTATTTATTTATTTTTACATCTTTATTGGAGTATAATTTCTTTACAATGTTGTGTTAGTTTCTGCTGTATAGCAAAGTGAATCAGCTATATGCATACATATTTCCCCATATCCCCTCCTTCTTGAGCCTCCCTCCCACCCTCCCTATCCCACCCCTCTAGGTGGTCACAAAGCACCGAGCTGATCTCCCTGTGCTATGCGGCTGCTTCCCACTAGCTATCTATTTTACATTTGGTAGTGTATATATGTCCATGCCACTCTCTCACTTCGTCCCAGCTTACCCTTCCCCCCGCCCTTCCCCCTGCGCCGCCCCCCCCCTTCCACCACCCCGCCGTGTTCTCAGGTCCATTCTCTATGTCTGCGTCTTTATTCCTGTCCTGCCCCTAGGTTCTTCATAACCTTTTTTTTTTAAGGTTCCATATATATGTGTTAGCATACAGTATTTGTTTTTCTCTTTCTGACTTACTTCTCTCTGTATGACAGTCTCTAGGTCCATCCACCTCACTATAAATAACTCAATTTCGTTTCTTTTTATGGCTGAGTAATATTCCATTGTATATATGTGCCACAGCTTTTTTATCCATTCATCAGTCGAGGGACACTTAGGTTGCTTCCATGTCCTGGCTATTGTAAATAGTGCTGCAATGAACATTGTGGTACATGACTCTTTGAATTATGGTATTCTCAGGGTATATGCCCCGAGAGTAGGATTGCGGGGTTATATGGTGGCTCTAGTTTTAGTTTTTTAAGGAACCTCCATACTGTTCTCTATAGTGGCTGTATCAATTCACATTCCTACCAACAGTGCAAGAGGGTTCCCTTTTCTCCACACCCTCTCCAGCATTTATTGTTTGTAGATTTTTTGATGATGGCCATTCTGACCGGTCTCACAGAGGTTTTAAACATTATTTCTGAACATGCTTTCTCCTAGTGCCAAACAATGCTTATTTGTTTTTCTTCCATCTGGTTTTACAAAGTACTTGAGGTGACAAAAATAACAAAATTCAACCCCCCACCCCAAAGCAGCCACTATCTGTTATGGTAAAAAGAAACTAATAAATCAGGATTCTCCTTCTACTTATATTAAATGAACAAGATTCTAATTGCCAGATTTCCTAATATCTAGTTCACAGCCGGTCTTTGGATGTCATTAATTTTCTCTGTAACCTATGGAAGTAAGGGCACAAGCTTAAAATCTCAAAGATAACAGAAAAGTCTTAATGAAGACCAGACAATTCTGAAATACATAGAATGGTTTGGAACCAGGGTTGAGTGGGCTGCAGAAGGGCTGGGTTAGAAATGTCTAAGGTTAGAGGCCAAGCGGACCCTAGGATTCCAGCCACAGGGAGAGGTTTCCAGAGCAGTAGGTCTTTCAAAGGTCAGGTAGTTGTCTCTGTGACAGAGAGGGTCAGTGACAGGGCTGTTTGACAGACATTCAAGCAGGCAGAGGTTGTTAGGGAGAGGATGCTCAGCTACAGATTCCAGGGTTTGAAGCCAGGACCCCAGATCTCAGAGAAACGAGGCATCAGGAGGTTCCAGGCTGAGACCTGGACAAAAGATAATGAACCAAGGCTGAGCTGGGTTGGGACTAGTGCTGGGTTAGGGAGTGTTCACTTTCCCCTGCCTCGAGGCAGGACTGGTCCAGAGCTGGGATATAGGGGTGAGATTTCACAGGTAGAGTTACATCCCAACTTTACAACTACTTTTCAACTTTTAAAACACCTTTTTGGCTCAATCCTCTGTTTAGATTTCAAGAAAAAAACCCCATGAACTTGAGGGAGAGGACAGTTGATCTGGTCTGCAGAAGGCAAGTGTAGACAGTACAGAATCCTAGAGAGAATTTTTGATATCATCACGTCGAATGGCTTCATTTGACAGATGGGAACATTGAGGTCTAGGGTCTTGGTTACTTGTGAATGAAATCTCCAAGATCATGTATCCAGTTAAAGTTGTTCTCAGATATCAGCCTGAGATAAGATAAGAATCACCTGGGGAGTTTAGAAGCCGATTCCTAAATCTTATTGGAGATTCTGATTCAGGAGGATTGCAGTAGGGTTCAGGGCAATTTAAACAGACGCTATGGGAGATGCTGATATAGGCAGTGCTGGGACTGAAGTTTGAGAATAACTAATTGGAAGGCGTCCTTTCCCTCTTACAGTCTAGTTGCGTTTCATTAAATTGCATTTTGTTCAGATCCTTCGTGGACTCCCCAAAGCTGGCCACTATCACCAGCTCTCTCCCTGTTACTGTTCTGTAGTTCCAAGCAAACTGCCCTTATCCCCCTCGCCACCTTCTTCATGTGAATGTTTGGAACATGCTCCCTCCCTGGTCTGAAGCGGCTGTTAATGTCATGCCTGAGGTGAGGTCTACTGATCTTTGACAGTTACTTGCAAAGGATATGTTCTGTTCTAGCTGTTGTCATTCCTAGAAGTTTGCTTGGTGCTCATCTAAGGTGAAAAGGTAGAGTCCTCCTGTAAGGCTGTCTAGCACAGGATGTAAATAACACCTGGCCGGAAGTGAAGGCAACTCTGATGTGGGGATGGAGAGTGGCCCATTGAGCAGGGACTTGTGGAGCAAGCTGACAAGCAGGAAGCAGGAGGCCAGGGGAGTGGACTGGGGCTCCGCCCTCTAGACTCTGAATCTTCACTTTGTAGAGCTCTTCTTACCCTTCGTGGCATAACAAAAAGCTTTTACGAGTTCTAATAATGATGTTTTTGAAATACAGGGTGGCATTTCCGTTTCAAAATCAATTTGTTTTTAATCAGGTTTCCTATTTTGAAATCTACCTGGACAAAATCAGGGACTTACTCGATGGTGAGTAACCCGAATTCTTGTCTTTTGTTTGTTCTGTAACTGAAGTCCAGAAAGGTTGGCATGATGTACAGCACTTCTGCTTAAGGAATTTATAGAGATGTTCTATCGCCTTCAGGCTATCTGCTTATTCTCAGCCAAAGCTTTAACTTGAGTCATTGCAAAGTGATTAGATTTACCTATCTTCTGTAACAATTTCGATTTTTTCCCCAATACAGGGTCTTTAACTTTTGTTTTCTTCTTTGCATGTCATCATTATCATCTCTGTAGTATCCAAGACAAACTTGGCTGTTCATGAAGATAAAAACAGAGTCCCGTACGTAAAGGTATGAGGAAAACTTGATTGATGATGCAATTGATTTCCCTCCAATCACTGTCATAATTATTACATGAGATGCCCAGAATATTACCTTATAAACTGCATATAGATATTTAATCATGTTCCTTATATTTAATATTCATCTGGTTAAAAAAACTGACTTTTCATTTCTTCAGTTGTTTCTATGTAAGTATATCACAGATGTCAAATCACATGAGGTAAGAACTGGAGAACTGAACATTCATTATTCACATTTAAAGAGGCTTTGGTACCGAGTACAATTGTTCATACTTTGCACTTAGGAGAAACCTGTCATAGCATTATGTCTACAACTTCAGGATCTAATTAAAGTTGGTGGCTAGATTGAAAGGCAAAGCAAGATTTCACCCGTTTCTTTTTCCGTCATTGGTTTCCTTCTTTATTTTCTGTCTCCACTGCTGATGAGTATGGATATGTGCCTAAAATCTGGCATTTATTTTGTGGTTTACTTCTGGGTTTCCTAGCGTTTGCTCGGACTTTTTTTTTTTTTTTTTTGCGGTACGCCGGCCTCTCACTGTTGTGGCCTCTCCCGTTGTGGAGCATAGGCTCCGGACGCGCAGGCTCCGCGGCCATGGCTCACGGGCCCAGCCGATCCTCCCGGACCGGGGCACGAACGCGTGTCCCCTGCATCGGCAGGCAGACTCTCAAACACTGCGCCACCAGGGAAGCCCCAGACTTCTTTTTAATGTACACTGCAAGCCCTAGGCGAGGAGGAGAAGTTGTTGGGTCGACAGTGCAGCCTTTCTCTGGATTGGCAGCTCTAGAAGAGAAGTGGGAAAATGTTTAGCTGTTTCAAAGTCATGTTGCTTTTCAGTTTTTCCATGACCAACCTGATCTGGCTGTCTTGCAGGGGTGCACCGAGCGGTTTGTGTCAAGCCCCGAGGAGGTCATGGACGTGATAGATGAAGGCAAAGCAAACCGCCACGTGGCTGTAACGAGTAAGCCTGGGGTGGTGTTTCCTCCCCTCTAACTTAGGACACAAACGTCTGCCTACCAACCAGGTTGGGTGGGGGTAATGAGGTCCAAATGGAATAATGCAGGGGAAGGCGGTTGTAAAGCAGTGACAGGCACTCAAAACACAGGGGTGTAAGCAGTACCAGCGGGCCTGGGCAGGTCCTGGGAAACAGCGCCTCCTGCTGTCCAGGGGCCTGTTGGAAATGTCGGGTGACACTCACTCTCTGGGCCCTGGTAACAGCCTAAGCCTGAACACTGGGGTAAACAACCAACCAACCAACTAAAGGGGGAAGAAAGTAAGCTTCTAAGTTCATTTATTTTAACTATGTTATTGTTTAAAAAAAATCCAAACCAACAGATTCTATAGGCCAGTCATACGCATGGAAAGAAACCATGTTAGATTTCTGCCCTTTGTAAACAAGGAAAAGAAAGACATGGAGGAACGGGAGCTTGACTGTAAACTTTGTGATGCCTTGTTGGTAACAAACGTAGTCAGGTCAGCTGGTTTATCTTGCGATGCCTTCCTCGGCCCGTCTCAGGGAAGCAGGTCACGTGGTGTTTAGAGCAGCAGAGTTTCCATGAAAAGATGGGGGCTGTCTGTCTTATTTAGATGAGGTGTGCACAGATGAGAGGGAGTTCATGTGAAGAGGACTTGAAAGAATGAAGGATTTCTAACTTTTTTTTTAAAAATATTTATTTATTTGTCTGTGCCGGGTCTTAGTTGCGGCATGCAGGCTCTCAGTTGCGGCACGGCACGCAGGATCTAGTTCCCTGACCAGGGATCGAACCCAGGCCCCCTGCATTGGGAGCATGGAGTCTTAGCCACTGGACCACGAGGGAAGTCCCTGAAGGATTTCTAGCTTTGAAGAGAGAAAAATATCTGGGGAGGGCATATGGGCAATGCAGTGTTTCTGAACATATTCTTCATAATACCTTCAAGGTGCTGACATTAAGAAAGAGAGTCAGCTTGCTTTGTTTGATCTGAATGAGTAGACCACCCAGAATTGTTGAAGCTACACGGAGGCAGATTTTAACCTATCACAAGAAGAACTCTAGTCCTTAATGCTGCCCCAAGTAAAGCCTACCTGGAGAGGTAGTGAGTTCCCCGCATGGTGTAGAGGAGAGTCAAGCTTTGCTTGGTTGACTGGTGCTATGATCCTTTGATCCAGAACTGTAATTCTCAACTGTTTCCCTACCCCCACAAATGTATCAGATGACATTCCTATACATGGCAAGTTTCATAGTTGAGCCTAGACCTGTATACAGTGTAGGTTAAACTCTACTTCTTTCTCTTCTGCTTATACGCATATAAGAAAGAATGTAAGACTGATATTCTTATACTAATAGCATCTCTCATTTGTAAAGAAGTTTTTCACTGTTTCTTAAGTTATTGTTAGTTATGAATTATTCATGATATACCTGACAGTCCATCTTGGCCCCCTGGTTCAGAACTGTTGGTCCAGAACATTACTATTTTTCTTATCATTCTGGTAAGTTGTTTTCTATTTTGTTATATTATGCATAACATAAAATTTACCATTTTAACCACTTTTAAGTGTACAATTCAGTGGCATTATATTCACAATATTTGCAACCATCACCACTTCCTATTTCCAGAATTTTTTTTCCAGAATTTTTAATTATCCCAAAGTGAAACTCCATATCCATTTAATAATAACCCTCTATACTCCTTCCTCCCAACCTCTGGTAACCACCACCCTACTTCCTGTCTCAGTGAATTTGACAACTCTAGGTACTTCATATAAGTGGAATGATACAAGTTCTTTTGTGACGTGCATGTTTCACTCAGCATAATGTCCTCAAGATTCATCCATGTAGCATGTGTCAGAATTTCCTTCCTTTTTAAGGCTGAATAATGTTCCATTGTATGCACAGACCACATTTTGTTTTCCATTCATCCACAGATAGACATTGTGTTGCTTCTACCTTTTGGCTATTGTGAATGATGTTGCTATGAACATGGAGGTATTTATAAATATCTGTTCAATTTCCTGCTTTCAGTTCTTTTGGGTAAATACCCAGAAGTAGAATTGCTGGATCATACGGTAATTCTCCTTTTAATTTTTTAAGGAACATCCATACTGTTTTCCATAGCAGGTGCACCATTTTATATTCCCACCAACAGTGTGCAAGAGTTTTAATATCTCCATATCCTTGCCAACACTTCTTATTTTCTGTTTTTTTTCTTTTCTTTTTAATCATCATCCTAATGGGTGTGAAGTGCTATCTCATTGAGATTTTGATTTGCATTTCCCTAATGATTAGTGATCTTTAGCATTTTTTCATATGCTTGTTGGCCATTTCTACATCTTCTTTGTAGAAGTGCTATTCAAGTCCTTGGGCCATGTTTTAAAAATTGGGTTGTTTGGCTTTTTGCTGTTGTTTATTTGTAGTAGTTCTTTATATATTCTGGATCTCAATCCCTTATATATGATGTACAAATATTTTCTATTCTGTGGGTTACCTTTTCACTGTTGATAGTGTCCTTTCACACACAAAAGTTTTTAATTTTTTTTTTGTTTGTTTTTTGTGGTACGCAGGCCTCTCACTGTTGTGGCCTCTCCCGTTGCGGAGCACAGGCTCCGGATGTGCAGGCTCAGCCTGCCCAAAAGTTTTTAATTTTGATGAAGTTAAATTTATCTTTTTTGTTGCTGTTGTTGCTTGTGTTTTTTGGTGTCATATCCAAGAAATCATTGCCAAATCTCATGTCATGAACCTTTTCCCCTATGTTTTCTTCTAAGGTTTTATAGTTTTAGTTTTTACATTTAGGTCTTTGATCCTTTTTGAGTTAACTTTTGTATATGACTTAAAGGAAGAGTCCAACTTCATTTTTGCATGTGGATATCCAGTTTTCAGTTTGGTGAAGAGACTGTCCTTTCCCCATTGAATGGTCACTCTTGACACTCGTGTTGAAAATTATTTGACCATATTATGTGAGGGTTTATTTTTAGGCTCTCTATTTCATTGGTCTATATGTCTACCTTTATGACAATACCACACTGTTTTGATTACCATAGCTTTGTAGTAAGTTTTGAAATCAGCAAGTGTGAGACCTTCAACTCTGCTCTTTTTAAGGATTGTTTTGGCTATTCAGGGACCCTTGAGATTCATCTGAATTTTAGGATGGACTTTTCTGTTTCTGCAAAAAACATCATTGTGATTTTGATAGAGATGGCATTGAATCTGTTGGTAGTATGGATATCTTAATAATATTAAGTCTTTTAATCCAAGAACAAGGATTATCCTTCCATTTATTTGTGTATTCTTTAATTTTTTTTAGCAACATTTTATAGTTTTCAGTGTATGCCTCTCACTTCCTTGGTTAAGTTTATTCCTAAGTATCTTATTCTTTTTGTTCTAATTTTAAATGGAATTGTTTTCTTAATTTCCTTTTGGATTGTTCATTATTGTTATATATAATGCAACTGATTTTTTTTTTTTTTTTTTTTTTTGCGATACGCGGGCCTCTCACTGTTGTGGCCTCACCCGTGGCGGAGCACAGGCTCCGGACGCGCAGGCTCAGCAGCCATGGCTCACGGGCCCAGCCGCTCCGCAGCATGTGGGATCTTCCTGGACTGGGGCACGAACCCGTGTCCCCTGCATCGGCAGGCGGACTCTCAACCACTGTGCCACCAGGGAAGCCCCTGGTTAGATAGTTTTGAGAAATAATTGCTAGTGGGGTTGAGTAAAACAGTCACTGGGGTCTCTGCCTGCCTGGTGAGCAAAGACCAGGGTCCAAGAAGATTTTTATTTTTGGTACTTGGTCCTAATGAAGCCTGTTTCATCTTTGAGACCTTCTATGTGTCTAGCATGGGTTATAGAAGAAATGTATGTCTTAATCCTTCCTTAAGAAAGTCATAATTCTTCCTTAAGAAAGCTTATGATATCACTGATAAGGCAAGGCTTACACACATGAAGAAGATGGAATACATCAGGTACCAGTCAGAATGATAAAGGCTGAGGGACTTAAAATGAGGCAGGGGAAGAAGACTTGAGCTCTTCAAGGAGAGAGGTAGGCTGGATTGGCGTGTTGGAGGATAGCGGCTTCAGGCAGAGCTCGAGATTCTGTTGTCTTAAACCACTGACCACGATTTTTAGATTAATTTCTTTGCCACGTGAAAATATTTTAAATCTTTCATTTCTAGAGTGAGCATTGTTTTGCAGGAGAAATGGTCTCAGGTAATTTTTTAAATTGAGTGGACTTACAAAAAACGGAGCTATTAGGCATGATTTGTTGTGTTTTTTATTGAGATGCTTGCTACCTAAATTTATATGTTCTTTGTAGACCAGTAAATTGTTTTCCTTTTCAGACATGAATGAACACAGCTCTAGAAGTCACAGTATCTTCCTGATTAATATTAAACAAGAGAATGTAGAGACTGAAAAAAAACTCAGTGGGAAGCTTTATCTAGTTGATTTGGCTGGGAGCGAAAAGGTAATTGGTTCTTTATTTGTATTATCCACAGTTTCCCCGTTATTTGCTTCAATGTGCAATGGGATAATTTGTATGTCTTTCTATTCCCTGGTTTTAAAGAGCTTTTAAAGTTTCTGATGTTGTGCTAAGATGTTATTAAATTTAACCTTCATTTCTCTGCTCTTTCTTTTCTGGTCCTGAAGTCCCCTATTCATGTCACAGGAGGTGTTTTGAATGCCAACCTGATTTATGCCTAATAGACCCTGATGATGACATGAGGCGAGTGTTGGTGTGAACTTAGCCTGGCAAAGGCAGCGGCACAAATGCTGGAGGGACGTGAACTTCTGAGAACAGGAAAGATCTCTGTGTTTTAACAGATTCAAATAGGCCAGGAAGGGGCTTTGACGCTGGAATGTGGCAGGCCTGCCTCTGCAGGTTTGTTTGCTGATAGAAGATCTGGAAAGTGGGGCTCTCCCTGCCTTCCCGGCTTCTCTCTGCAGGAGGCGTGAACTGACCGTGTTCTATGTGGGCAGCCTCACTCCCTTCAGTCTACGGGGCCTGGAGCCAGTGTTTTAGTCACAAGCCCTGACCCTTCTCTGATTTTGTGAGGGTTTTCTTTTGGCATCTGTACCCTGTCCATGCTCTCCCAGGCACTGGCTGAGGCCATACTCCAGACCGAATAGGCTTCCCAGAAACTCCCCTCTGCCCTCCCAGCCTCACTTCCATAGCACCACCAGAGGCTCCTGCTGCCACACCCCGGCTGGGGGCACTGCCCACCTCGGACAACATCACAGAGCAAGCCTCTGTGCACAATACCATGTGGCCTCCCTCATCTCTGATGTCGTGCTAACTGTCCCCATCAGGGCCGGCCCTGAAGCTCAGTCAGTCTCCCAAACTGTGTCATTGATCCCCACTTACTGCTCCCACCACTGAGTGGCTGGACGCCAAGTTATGGCCACTAATGTCCGTGTGAGTAATGGCTACTTGGATTGTCCTCCTGTCCGCGTTTGTACAGCCTTGAGCAGATCACACGTATCCTCCTAGTTGGCAGTCGAAAATCGAACTGGTCCAGGCTTGTAACTTTAAACAGATGCCCGCCAGAACGGGAGTAGAGAGCAGCACTGCTCACTTCTAGACCGGCCGTTAGCAACTAGCATCTGCTTTGCTGCCGCACCTGTTGCAGGGATCCAGACAGAGCTCCCAGTGACCCCTTCCCTCCTCCCAGGCTTGCCCCCTGTCCCTTCAGAGCACAGAGATGAGTACTTAGGGCCCAAATGCAGCTGAAAAGTGCTTAATGCAGGCAGTTGAGAGTGGAGGCCTGCACAGTGTCAGTGGTTACTACTTATGATATTTATGAGGCATTTTAAAGTTGTGGTCCTGCACGTCATTTCCTGTGCTAACATCTGTTTTCCTTGCTTTAGAGGTGTCCGCACGAATGTAGCAGTGTGATCTAGCAGAACAGAGCTCTGGGTCTTAGTCCTGTCTTTCTTAAATGGTGTTCTTCCCTTGGGTGGGCAATTTGACATCCCTGGAGCTCAAAATTTTCTTGTCTGTGAAAGGAAGGTGATTGTACTTGCCTCGCATATTTCATGGAGCTAAGATGCTCAAGTGTGAAAGCACCTTAAACAACACCTTGTGAATAGACTATTACTATTAATGCTTGTGACACAGCAGCTCTGTGATTTCTTCATCTGTAAGCAGGGGACCCACATGATTTCCAGAGAAATCTTTGAATTTTTCTTTGGGAAAAAATCTCCCCTTGGACATGCATTCATCTCTATCGTTGGGAATTTCTCCTTTATACAGAATTGAAATCCATCTTCGCACAGTTTAAAATCATTTCCCTGCTTTTCTTTCTTTCTTCAGAGTGCAGCCGCTCCCCGCCGTGTCGTTTGTCCAGTCAGCAGAGCTATGAATCATGTTGAGTTCCCTTTTTTCTAGCATCTGTGAACTGCTTTCTACCTAGAGCAAATGCTGTAAATAGGAAATTACCAGTAATAACACAGCCGAGGAGGAATGGTGCATGGTCCCTCTAACTGCAGAGGAAAAGAGACAAATTCACTATGTAATGTACATTTTCTTGCCTTACATGTCTTGTCGAGTATTTTTCCTTTTGGATGATTGTTCCTTTTTTTTTCTTGCTATGGGAATAAGTAGGGAAGGAGCAGAGAGTCCGGATAACCATCCCTACCACTTCTTGTCCTTTGCTTGAAGTTGGAGCTTGTAATCTACGCTTTCCCAATAGTGCATTCATTGTGGCTGGGACCGTGTTTTCTCTTAATGCTTCCTGGGCATGTAGACTGTGGTTCAGTCTCGCAGGACCCCAGCCTTTCTGTAGTGACAACACTTTTGGAGCCTGGTGTCCCTGGACAAATGTCCCCTGGGAAGCATCTGCAGCTCTACACTTGAGGCATCTCAGCTGTTCCCCCTAAAACCTAGTTGAGAGGAAAATGACAGTGAGAGAACAAATCCCCAGCCTCAGGTACAAGGGAAGGTTTTATCACCGTGATTCTTACTTACCTTTATTTTCCCCTGCATTCCAGGAGGATTCACGTCAGTCCCTTCCTCCCCGCTTGCCCTCCTGTGAATTGGAATTTTCTCCTCTGTGCTTTTGCTGTCCTGTGCAGCTCACTGTTTTCTCTTCTCTCTGGTAGGTCAGCAAAACTGGTGCCGAGGGAGCTGTTCTCGACGAAGCTAAAAATATCAATAAGTCTTTGTCTGCTCTTGGAAACGTGATCTCTGCCTTGGCAGAAGGGACAGTAAGTGATCCTGTCCCCATCTATTCAATGATATTATGAGAAGTCACCTTTTGAGTTCGTGTACTCTCTTTGCCACACACCCCAGAGATTCATTTGTTTTTGTTCAGAAAGGGACAGGGGGAATCCTGGCTGTGGACGCCCTGCTTGCTGGGAAATCTAGCCCATTAAAATGTGTGAATGGTGATGCTAATTTCGTATGACCCGGGTGGTCCCAGAATGGCCATTCTAAACTTTGGCAAGATCCAAAGACCAGGCAACAGGTTTTTATTTCACATGTTTCTAAGCCCAGCTCCCATCACTGACTTGCTTGCCTCTGTATTTTCTCTTTGAATGGGCTGTAACAGCCAATATTTTTTCTTTTCCTAAATAGAAAACACACGTGCCATACCGGGACAGCAAGATGACTCGGATTCTTCAGGACTCTCTGGGCGGGAACTGTAGAACCACCATCGTTATTTGCTGTTCTCCCTCGGTATTCAATGAAGCTGAGACCAAGTCAACGCTAATGTTTGGACAAAGGTGGGCGTGGCCTCTCGTAACCTATGCTCTGAGCTGGGTCTTAGGTGTTAGGAGTGAGTGGCGAGGGGCTAGGGTCAGAGAGGGAACAGAGTGGGGAAGCAAGCAGCCTGTTAGTAAATTGCATCTAGCAGGTGACCTGTAAACTTGAGACATCATTTATTGAGGCCAAAGGAACAATTATGTTTTAAAATAATGGGTAGGAATATGCCTCTCAAATGTATGATGCTGAAAAAAACAACTCAAGCTTATTATAGATGTGATTGTTGGTTATTCCGCGGAGTGTTACTTTTGTTCGGCACGCAGTTAGGTCGCTCAGGTTCACAGGATTTCAAGTGTATGTAACTCGACTGGTAACTGCCAGTCCTGGTAGTATGATTAGTGGTACCACTACTACCAGTAAGGACTTCAATATTTGGGATCCATTGCGAATTTGCTTGATAGAATAACTGAAACTTAGGTGATTGTAGAGTAGTTGCCTAAATATAAAAGGGTGGGAAGAAGAAATACTGATACTTACCCTGGGGGTAGGAGAAGCAGCATGTATGCTGAGGAAAGGGCAGGGTGGCCACCCTCTTCTCACCTTCAAAAATGTCCGAAGGAGATTTCCTAGATGTCTGAGAATTTTACGAGGTAGGCAGCAAGGACAGTCAGTAATCCTACAACAGGGCTTCCCTGGTGGCGCAGTGGTTGAGAGTCCGCCTGCCGATGCAGGGGACACGGGTTCGTGCCCCGGTCCGGGAAGATCCCACATGCCGCGGAGCGGCTGGGCCCGTGAGCCATGGCCGCTGAGCCTGCGCGTCCGGAGCCTGTGCTCCGCAACGGGAGAGGCCACAACAGTGAGAGGCCCGCATACCGCAAAAAAAAAAAAAAAAAAAAAGTAATCCTACAACAACATTCATGGGTATGGATTAGTTCATTCCTTCCTTTCTTGATCTTCAGTCATGGTCTGTCAGTTCCCGGTGTTGAGCCCCATCCTCCCTGCATGGCTGCCTCAGGTGCTAGTTCCCAGAGTGCTGGGGTGCTGTGGCTTGGGGCCATCTGAGCATCTTCCATGCTCAATGGGCTGAGCCTGAACCTGAGGTTGGGAGTTGTGGATTCTACTGCTGTCATTCCCTTCAAACAACTGTGTGATCTTTAGACAAGTTACCAGTTCTCTGCGGGCTCCAGCTGCCTTATGCACGGAGCACTCCCTCTGCCTTCCTCCTGGGAGTGTGTTGTGTGGTTATGCCTGAGAAATCGTTTAAGATGCCTAGCGAAAGGCCAGATGGTGGTCGGCATTCTGAATGGGAGATTGTTACGGCTTGTTTAAACTGCATTAAACCCCAGTCATTTCCTGAACCCTCAACAGAACATAGAATTACCCAGTCATGGCACCTGTGGGATGTCTAAATAAATAATAATTACACTGAATGGTTGTAGAACTGGTATATCTTTTAAATTGGATTTGGGTCCTTTACTTCCTCTCAGATCACTTCCTTGATTAGCACAATGCTTAGGTCAATGGATTGCAGTAGGATAACACCTACTTTTTCTTAAGGGTCACAGAATACCTATAAACCTGTATCTGTTTATGGGAAACATAAGAGTACTGTGGGGATCATCCTGCCTGCCCCATCTCTCCTGGTTTCTTTTTTTGTTCGTTTTTTGTTTTTGCGGTACGCGGGCCTCTCACTGTTGTGGCCTCTCCCGTTGCGGAGCACAGGCTCCAGTTGCGCAGGCTCAGCGGCCATGGCTCACGGGCGCAGCCGCTCCGCGGCATGTGGGATCTTCCCGGACCGGGACACGAACCCGTGTCCCCTGCATCTGCAGGCAGACCCTCAACCACTGCGCCACCAGGGAAGCCCACTAGCAGTTTTTTAAAGGAACTAGTGTGTGCCAGGCATGTCAAAGTCCTCATAGAAATTCTATCAGGTAGGCATCTCTCCCCTTCGTACAGAGGATGAAATTGAGGCTCTGGCTCCAAGCCATTAGGTCCTGCCCCTGAGACCACACAGCCAGTAAATATCTAAATGTGCGGGATGTTATAGGACCGAGACTATACCATTTGACCCACAGCCTCTTCCATGTGGGCTGCTTGATCAGGGACCTTGATGAGCACAGCCCTCTGGGGTCAGTTACTCCAGCTTTGAAGCTAAGCTCTGCTTCTCACCCATTTTTTTCTCTCATTTCCTTCTCTTGGAGCCTGAATCTCCTTGCCTATGTGAAGAAATATAATAAAACACCTACTTCTGATAATTATTGGGAGGATTAAATGAATTGCTTCAGTTTTTACGTAGCACAAGGGCTGGCACAGAATAAGGTATCCAGTGATTGCAAGTCCCCCCTTTCCTCCATCTTTCAACAGGCTTGGGAAAGTCATGGTCATGTATGGGACTGGACTGAACGTGACATAATGTACAAGGATATGGGTGTAATATAAGGATCAGGACTGAATGAAGTAGGAGTAGAATTAAATTTCTGGAGTGAATGATTAAAGAAATCCTGCTGAAGAAGACTTAAATAGACATTTCTCCAAAGAAGATACACAGATGGCCAACAAACACATGAAAGGATGCTCAACATCACTAATCATTAGAGAAATGCAGATCAAAACTACAATGAGGTATCACCTCACACCGGTCAGAATGGCCATCATCAAAAATCTACAAACAATAAATGCTAGAGAGGGTGTGGAGAAAGGGAACCCTTTTGCACTGTTGGTGGGAATGTAAACTGATACAGCCATTATGGAGAACAGATTCCTTAAAAAACTAAAAATAGAACTACCATACGACCCAGCAATCCCACTACTGGGCATATACCCTGAGAAAACCATAATTCAAAAAGAGTCATGTACTACAATGTTCACTACAGCTCTATTTACAATAGCCAGGGCATGGAAGCAACCTAAGTGTCCATCGACAGATGAATGGATCAAAAAGATGTGGCACAGGGCTTCCCTAGTGGCGCAGTGGTTGAGAGTCTGCCTGCTGATGCAGGGGACACGGGTTCGTGCCCCGGTCTGGGAAGACCCCACATGCTGCGGAGTGGCTAGGTCCGTGAGCCATGGCCGCTGAGCCTGCACGTCCGGAGCCTGTGCTCCGCAACGGGAGAGGCCACAGCAGTGAGAGGCCCGCGTACCGCAACAAAAAAAAAAAAGAAAGAAAAAAGATGTGGCACATATATACAATAAAAGAAACGAAACTGAGTTATTTGTAGTGAGGTGGATGGACCTAGAGACTGTCATACAGACTGAAGTAAGTCAGAAAGAGAAAAATAAATACCGTATTTATGGAATCTATATATAGATATATGGAATCTAAGAAAAAGAGAAAAGGTTCTGAAGAACCTAGGGGCAGGACAGGAATAAAGACGCAGACGTAGAGAATGGACTTGAGGACACAGGGAGGGGGAAGGGTAAGCTGGGACGAAGTGAGAGAGTAGCATTGACATATATACACTACCAAATGTAAAATAGATAGCTAGTGGGAAGCAGCCGCGTAGCACAGGGAGGTTAGCTCGGTTCTTTGTGACCACCTAGAGGGGTGGGATAGGGAGGGTGGGAGGGAGACGGAAAAGGGAGTGGATATGGGGATATATGTGTACATGTAGCTGATTCACTTTGTTATACAGCAGAAACTAATACAACATTGTAAAGCAATTATGCTCCAATAAAGATGTTAAAAAATATAAAAATAAAAAGACCCTTAGTATGCATGTTAAAAAAAAAACAGAAATCCTGCTGATAATTTAGGATTCCAGGAAATAGATAGTATGTCAATTATATTTTCAAATGAAATAGGTTGGTCTATAATCTTTAGTCAGAGTCATCTGGATACTAGGCTCCATGAAGACAAGGACTAGTTTATTACCAGCCTCAGTTGTCCCAACAAGCACCTAGGACAACTAGGACACCATAGTTGGTCAGCAGACAAATGTTATCAAAATGAATGAACAGATGAACCTAATGCTTATTATGTAGGAATCCCTAGAACATTAGAGCGGTTGCTGAACTATGACACCATTATGTTAAGAAATTTGGTTGGGTTTCGATCTGGTTTGTTTTCCTGCCCTTAATTAGAAATGTGTGAAATTTTGTTCCCTTTCCTCCATCTTCGAGTTAGTTAATGGATTCTTCAAAGACATCTAACTTCTCTGTGGGGCCAGTACCCGCTTTATTGTTAACTACACACATTGAACCCAATTACACACAGACATGAGTCTGAACATCAGATTAGACATGGTGTCTGATAGCTAATGAGATTAAGCACTATGAACTCAGAAAAGACTGCCGGGCATCTCCCAAATTCAGTATAACGAGTGTTCATGATATTCTTGTTGCAGGGGTGGCCAAACCTAAGGGCAGCATGAAGTTCCTTAGTTCTTGCCACGTGGTTCTTTCAAGGACACGAAGAAAGGCCATGTTTGTTGCTAGGCTATACTGTATTGATGTTCTGAATGAAACAGTAGTAGGTCCTTTGATACAGTAGAAACATGACAGAGTATACAGATGCCTGAGGGCAGCAGAGTCAAAAAGCCGTCGTCTGTCAGGAAGCGGAACACTTCCTGCTTTAAGGGATGGGGACTCAAATTAGAGCACTTTCACCAATTTTTCTTTTTCATCTGGCTCCCAGAGTTTCATTTCTTAGTCTTTAATCAGTTTTCCGACGTACTTTTTTTTTTTTTTAATAAATTTATTTATTTATTTTTAGCTGTGTTGGGTCTTCGTTTCTGTGCAAGGGCTTTCTCTAATTGCGGCAAGCGGGGTCCACTCTTCCTTGCAGCGCGCGGGCCTCTCACTATTGCGGCCTCTCTTGTTGCGGAGCACAGGCTCCAGAAGCGCAGGCTCAGTAGTTGTGGCTCACGGGCCCAGTTGCTCCGCGGCATGTGGGATCTTCCCAGACCAGGGCTCGAACCCGTGTCCCCTGCATTGACAGGCAGATTCTCAACCACTGCACCACCAGGAAAGCCCCCCCCCCCTTTTTTTTTTTAAATGAAGTGCTGTCAGGCATACTGAAACCTTTGGAGGAAAGGTAATGCATTCTTTTTTTTTTTATCTTAATAAATTTATTTAATTGCTGCATTGGGTCTTCATCGCTGCACTCAGGTTTTCTCTAGTTGTGGTGTGCGGGCTTCTCATTGTAGTGGTGTCTCTTGTTGCGGAGCACGGGCTCTAGGCACGTGGGCTTCAGTAGTTGTGGCACACGGGCTCAGTAGTTGTGGCTCGCGGGCTCTAGAGCACAGGCTCCGTAGTCGTGGGGCACGGGATTAGTTGCTCCACGGCACGTGGGATCTTCCCGGATCAGGGCTTGAACCTGTATCCCCTGCATTGGCAGGCGGATTCTTAACCACTGCACCACCAGGGAAGTCCCCAAAGTACTTTTATAGCACTATTCAAAAAGGTTATTTTTAAGTTTTAGAAGTATGAAAATCACCCAGTTAACAATTACCAGATCACCCAATCATGGAAGCCTATTTAATGTACCTTGATTTGTGATGGTAATTAGGGAAAGGTGGGTCCCCAGGGGGCAGACCAATCAGTTTAGAAAAAGCCTGAATCAGCACATTGTTGACACCAAGAGTTTGATTGGTCCAGCATGAATAATCCAAAGGCTTTATTTATATGTTAAATGTGAAAGGAGAATGGATAGTTTAGGAAAAGTAATATTCTTTTCTCTTTTTCCGATATGCACTTTTTGAAAAAAAAATTGTGCCATTTCATGCTCGGTTTAATGGCAGCTGGATTAGGCAGAGCCTGGGTGGTGTGTGTGCAAAATGCATGTCCCCAGAGCATAAGAACAAGTTCCCTGCGGGACTAGAGCAAGCACTTTGGCCAAGGGAGATGCTTGGCTGCAGGTTTGACATAGGATGGAGAAAGAATCAAATCACCCCCCGTTGGAGGGCCTGTTGCCAAACACCAATAGGGTTAATTTTTGCTCTTGGAGGAGGAAACGCTGTGGATGACAGTTAGTTTAACCAGATGCCAAATCTTTATCCAAGCTGGTCATTTCTTAATGTTTCTCCGGAGATTAAAATTTTTCAAAAGACAAAATTTAAAGCTTTTAATTTCTCCTTCCCTACATCCCTGAGTCATGGGCAGGGAAATGGCCTTACCGGGAAATGGAAAGGTGCTTTGCGGCAGTCATGTGTCCAGAAGAAGGTTAGGTGTTTTATATGGGAACTAGGACCCAGAGCAGATTAGAAGGTGTGATGGTTTTATGTGTTAACTTGACTAGGCTGTAGTAGCCAATTATTTAATCAAACACTAACCTAGGTCTGAAATTTTTTTGTGGATACCATCTACCATTAGTTGACTTTAAGTAAAGCACATTATCCTCCATAATAGGGGTGAGGCTCATCCAATCAGATGAAGACATTAAGAGCAAAAACTGAGGTTTTCTGGAGAAGAAACTGCCTCAAGACTGTAGCATCGATTCCTGCCTGAGTTTCCAGTGAGACAATTTCAATAGATAGATAGATAGATAGATAGATAGATAGATAGATAGATATCCTCTCTGATATATAAGATATCAGATATATAAGATCTCTCTCTCTCTCTCTCTCTCTCTCCCTCTCCCTCCCCCCCTCCCTCCCTCCCTCCCTCCCTCCTGTTGGTTCTGTTTCTCTGGAGAACCCTGACTGATAGAGAGGGATGCTGGGCTACCCTCTTCCACCCCACAAGAGATCTCAGTCTCTTTATCTCTCTCTCATGCACATCATTCGCCATGTGGAATCCTACATTACAGATTTATTCTATGCATTGAAGGTGTGGGTTTGTCTAGAGCTCCTTGTTCAAATGCCACTACTATCCTGGAGAGGGAAAGAAAATGCTGAAAACAAGAGATAGGAAGTAACAAGAACAAACATCTTCCTGGCTGTTCCAGGGGAGGCCGAGGTAATTTGAAGAAACTCCAACAGTATGTAGTTTCTATATCATTTAGAACTGATCTTGGCCAGAAAGTACAAATATAGGCAATTATTCAGGAAGTAGGTGGGGATGGGATTTAACAGGACATAGAGTGATGTGAACCAGTGGTTCTACGACTTCCCCTCTTCAACAGGGTTTGATTCAAGTGCCAAATAATGGTGACATCACATGTGGGGGCTTAATGAAGGTGGTAGAAATGCACACGATCAGTAGTCTTGGAAGCCTGGGCATGTGGTTCTGAACAAGTAAATTGCGAGTTCAGTGACAGAGGAACTGAGAGGTGCTGAGGAGGACATAACAGAGCATGTGAGGACAGAGGGGTAGAGTCTTCCTCTTTCCACCCTTCAGTGGAATATGTCAGTGTATCCTTTTCTGACGTAACTGTGTTTGTACGGAGATCTAGGTGGAGTATGTACTGTGGCCTCTGCTCTCTGTCTGCTATGCTTGGTCTGCCTTCTCCAAAAATGGTTAACATTCATTAGCTTTGAGATCTTTTAAGAACTGCGTATCCTTGTTCCCTCCCTATGGGGAGAAGAGATATTATATCTGGTGCAGGCCTAGATCATATTATTTAAGTGGTGCTTATCTCTCTAAAGAAAGCTGAAACAAAGAAAAACTGCAAAACAGAAACCCTGATCATTGTACCTTTAAGATTTGACTCATTCCTGCCAAGTAGGTCTTGCTATTAAGCTGTAAACCTAATATCAATTAAGGTTCTTCCCCTAACTAGCCTTTGGTTAGGATTTTGCTCAGTGTCTGCTGTGGTCATAGCTTGTGGAACAGGCGTTTATTTCTGTATACAGCTTAGGGGATCTGGTTGAAAAACCAAACTGAGGATCTCTGAAAGTGAAGACCCAAGATACTTTTGTGCTCCCTTGTGAGTGATGAGGTCACACTGGATTAATCGTATGTTAGCAGAGTGAGATTGACCCATAAAGATGATGAATGAGTAGTCAGTTCATGGCTATGGTAAGGCTCCCATGGATTATTGGGTTTTTTTTCCTGTATCAAGGAGGTGATGTCTCAAAACTATAGGGCTGGGTGGTATTGCTATTGCTATATAGCTTCAGCTAGAAAAAATGATAAAACCTGCCTTAAGAGCATTTCTTAATTTCTGCTATCCCATCAATTTTATGTTTCCTTGTTAGCTACCTGAAATCCTTTTGCAAACCAGGCTGAGCAGGAAATGCTCATGGGTCCTGGCACTGTGTCCTGAGCGCCCAGGATCCATGTTTATTCACTGTGTTTGAACAGAGGGTCCAGATGTAACACTGCTTAGTGTGATTGACAGCTAGCACGTATGTGGAAAATACCAAAATAAAAGAGCAATGATTATGAGAGCTGGAAGACACTTGGACATGCTCTACGGTGAACAAGGCAAAAACAAAACAAAACAAAACAAAACTCATCAGACCACTAGCTAATCCACACTGGCGACAAAATTAGATAGAACCTAATCATTAGGCCCTTTTACTCTGTAGATTTTCCTAAAGTTCATGGTAAGAAGCAACAAGAGATTATAGATGTTCATCATCCTTTTATTCTAGGTCTCTTGTGAGAGCAAGGGACCAAGACACTCTTTATTTCATTTTGCAAGGTTGCTTTCAACCTCCTAGATAGGAGAATATTTGTTCTATTAAAAAGAAATAAATCCAGGCACAGAAGTTCAGTATCTCTCTTAGTAACTCTTGTTTCTTCCACAATTTAGAAATATTTGTATCTGACTTGATTTCTTTCCACATCAGTTTATTTTTCTTAACTTATTTTTGTTGAATATAGCATACATATAGTAAAATATATTTAAGTATGCAACTCAGTAAAAATTTAAATATACATGTATATTCACATGTAACCACCACCTGGCATCTTAGAAGCCTCTCTTTGAACCCTCCCAGTCAGTACCCAACTCTCAAGGGTAAGTGGCATTCTGACTTCTGTCAACTTAGATTACTGTTTGCTGTCTTTGAACTTGATACAAATAAAAACATGCAGTATTATTTTGTATCTGGCTTCTTTTATGCAACATTGTATCTTTGAAGTACACTACATTGTTAGGTGTAGGAGTAGTTTAGTTTTCAGAGTTATATAATATTTTGTTGTATGAATATGGTATGTATGTATCCATTCTACTGTTGATGGTTATTTGTATTGTTTTCAGCTTGTGGCTATTATAAATGAAGTTGCTATGACATTCGTTGTCATGTCTTTAGGTGAACATATGTCCTCATTTCTGTCCGTTATATACCTATGAGTGGAATTGCTAGCTCACAGGATATAAGATATTTAGTTTTAATAGATAGTACCAAAGAGTTTTCTAAAATGATTGGAATAGCTTATACTCCCTCTAGTAGCAATTGAGTATTATAGTCACTGCACATCCTCATCAACACTTGGTATTATCAGTTTAAAATGTTTTAACCATCCTATTGGGTGTGTAAAAGTATCTTACTGTCATTTTATTTTGCATTTCCCTGAAGGCTAATGTTGTTCGGCACCCTTTGTGGGTGGTATTTATTGGCACTTCTTTTGTGAAGTTCCTATTCAGATCTTTGCCCAGTGTTTTCACCAGTTGTCTGCTTTTTTTCTGATTGATTTATAGGGATTATTCTGGATAAGTCCTTTGGCAGATATATGGATTGTTTATATCTTCTCTCACTTTGCAGTGTATGTTTTAATTCTTTTAATGGTGACTTTTAATGAAGAGAGGGTTTTAAATTTTTATGAAGTCAAATTTATCTTTTTTTCTATTCTATTTAAGAAATTAATCTTTGCCTACCCCAAGGTCTTAAAGATACTCTCCTGTTTTCTTCTAGCAGCTTTATTGTTTTACCTTTCACGTTTATGCATATGATTCATCTGTAATAGAATTTTTTATATGTTATTGGGGGAGTTGATAAAGATCGTCACCTCCACCCCTGCCCCAGCACCGTGTACTGAAAGGACCATCCCTTCCCTCTGTGCTGTATGCGCACCTTTGTTGTAAATCAAATGGCTACATAGCTGAGTGTCTGTTTCTGGATAATCTATTCTGTTTCTATTCTAAAGTTTCTGGACAATTTAATCAGTTTCAATTACTGTGGCTTTATAATATGTTGATATTCCATCCTCTAGCTTTGTCCTTCAAAACTGTCTTTGCTATTCTTGGCCCTCTATATTTTTATTATAAATCTTAGAATCAGGTTGTCAATTTCTACAGACACATGCAAAACTCCTGAGATTTTATTTCAGATTATTTTAAATCTGTAGAACACTTCTGGGATAATTAATCTCTCTCCCAATCAGTGTTAGCTGATTTCTTCATGTTCTACCTTTAGTGGATGGAGAGACATGATGTTTTTGCCTCATTTGGGACTGAATGGAGTCTGTCTAGGACAGCAGCAGGAGACATGGTTTCCCACCATTGTTCTCAGTTCCAAATGGGAGTTGGGTTGTGTATCTTCCATCTGCTCCTCTGGATTGTTTCTGTACCATCTCTGCTCTGCTCTGTGCCCTGGGACAGTGACCAGTCTGGACAGCTACAATGGGCTCCCTTGCCTCTGGCTTCCAGTTAGTTTCCACCAATGGGGAAGGAACATGGGCAGGCAGTCATAAGGAGAGGAGAGAGTGAGGTCAGGGTATTAATTTCTTGACTCCTTCCTTGAAGGGTCACTTTGGGTTGGCTGTGTTCTTAGACCAAAGGCTGTTACAGCTTCTACTGGGAAGCCTTCTTCTTTTTTTTAAGGGTTAAAATTTTTTTTTAATTTGTTCTCTTTTTTAAAAATTGAAGTACAGTTGATGTACAATATTATATAATTACAGGTGTACAAAACAGTGATTCACAATTTTTAAAGGTTATACTCCATTTATAGTTATTATAAAATATGGGCTATATTCCCTGTGCTATACAATATATCCTTGTAGCATATTTATTTTATGCATTGTGGTTTGTACCTCTTAATCCCCTACCCCTATCTTGCCCCTCTCCACTTCCCTCTCTCCACTGGTAACCACTAGTTTGTTCTCTGTATCTGTGAGTATGGACAGCCTTCTTCTTATAGCTCCCTCCCTCTGGGACCCCTTTAGCCTAAGGGTGGTAACGGCACCCCCATCACTAATGTGGGGTACCCATTATCCCTTGTTATTTCCCATCACCCTTCCCATACCTTTGTTAAGCTCTTCCCAATTTGAGTAGACTATCTCTTGCCAGGACTCAAATTACTACAGAAGTGGGAGAAAAAGAATTTTCTCAACAACTTAAAAGAACTTTGAGAATGAGGTTCAGCTATACGAGGGGTAACCTTGTTGGGTCCGCTCACAAAATTGGACTTCTGGCTAAACCTGCCTGAGTATAGCATAAAGGCTCTACTCTTCTCTTTTCTAGTATCACTGGAAATCAAGAGACTCTTTATGATGTAAAAAGTAAGATTAGTAGCCTTGGACTTCCCTGGTGGTGCAGTGGTTAAGAATCTGCCTGCCGGGCTTCCCTGGTGGCGCAGTGGTTGAGAGTCCGCCTGCCAATGCAGGGGACACGGGTTCGTGCCCCGGTCCGGGAAGATCCCACATGCCACAGAGCGGCTGGGCCCGTGAGCCATGGCCGCTGAGCCTGCGCATCCGGAGCCTGTGCTCCACAATGGGAGAGGCCACAACAGTGAGAGGCCCGCGTACCGCAAAAACAAAACAAAACAAAACAAAAAACAAACAAAAAAAAGAATCTGCCTGCTAATGCAGGGGACATGGGTTCGAGCCCTGGTCCGGGAAGATCTCACATGCCGCAGAGCAACTAAGCCCATGCGCCACAACTACTGAGCCTGCGCTCTAGATCCCGCAAGCCACAACTGCTGAGCCTGTGTGCTACAACTGCTGAAGCCCGCACACCTGGAGCCCATGCTCCACAACAAGAGAAGCCACCACAGTGAGAAGCCTGAGCACCACAACAAAGAGCAGCCCCTGCTCGCCACAACTAGGGAAAGCCCGTGTGCAGCAACAAAGACCCAACGCAGAAATGAAGGAAGGGAGGGAGGGAGGGAGGGAGGAAGGAAGGAAGGAAGAAATGTTAAAAAAAAAAAATGATTAGTATCCTCAAAGTATACCCTTAAATGTCCACAAGCATTTCAGCCATAGGTTATTGTTCACTTCCTTACTAACCTAAGTTGGTAATGGATGCTGCAGTGTTTGTGCTTGTATCTGAGAAACACCCACAACACTGCCTGAGGATGTTAGGAGGTGAGGTGAAAGTGTCAAATCGGCATAGACTTTAAAGTAGCAATAAGATTGCTGTTATTTGAAAAATTAGAGTTGAAGCACTTCTGGGGACAGCAGCCTTAAGCTACAGTGAGTGAGGGAGAATTACACTGAAATGATTACATTGAAATCATTTAACTCCTCTTTTGACAGGTGATTTAGTTGTCTGCTTTAGGAATTAATTTCTGGAATGACGTCTGCAGCACTGGTGAGGACTGCTGAATTTCTTTCACTGAAATAGAAATCATGTCCAAAATGTCATTTCATGACAACAGCAATTAACCCGAATCACACATCAGATAGTGCCAGCAAATGTGACAGGACAAGAACTGGTGGGAGTTTAAAATGAAAAAGTCAATAGCAAATAAAACAGGATATCACATATTTTTAAATGAAGTTTGTACTTCTTCAGAAGTATGCAATAAGTGGAATTCTGCCATCGTCAATTTACTTTTTTTTTTTTTTTTGTGGTACGCGGGCCTCTCACTGTTGTTGCCTCTCCCGTTGCGGAGCACAGGCTCCGGATGCGCAGGCTCAGCGGCCATGGCTCACGGGCCCAGCCGCTCCATGGCATGTGGGATCTTCCCAGACCGGGGCACGAACTCGTATCCCCTGCATCGGCAGACAGACTCTCAACCACTGGGCCACTAGGGAAGCCCTACTTTTTTTTTTTTTTAAACATCTTTATTGGAGTATAATTGCCTTACAATGGTGTGTTAGTTTCTGCTTTATAACAAAGTGAATCAGTTATACATATGCATATGTCCCCATACCTCTTCCCTCTTGCATCTCCCTCCATCAATTTACTTTTTAATTGGACAGATCTGCTTATGTGTTCATTTTTGTGCATAAGTCAGTGAATCATGTATTTGGTTTTCATTACTGGCTGGAGCCCCCAGTGCCTTAACTCTCACTTCTTGCTCCCTTGAGATACTGTCCAAAAATCCACTGTGGCATCACACTCCATCCCAGGCCATCCATCCTAGGAGGCCACTCCATCTCTTATACCCCAAGTGGCAAAATGGTGTCCATTAGACATGTTTGTTTGTCCTACACATCATTCTGAAGAATTGTCTTAAGCTGGGAGATACAAATAAAAATCTTAATTTCTGACTTTTCTTGAGAAAAGTGGGCCCTCCACTCGTACTTGGTGACAGTTGCCTGGGTGGTGGGGAAGGATGTGCCCGGCAGGGAGCCACGGTCTCACCTGGCCAGGCTGAGTTCCTAAAGTGACCCACCTGTCTCGGGTGTCATGTGTTGGCATGTGTTAAACACATCAGGGATGATTCTAGGTACCAAATGTGGGTAAGAGAAACAGCTGATTTGTCTGTGTATTTATTGGTATGAGAAACTGTAAGCTCCAAGGCCAGAGACCTTGTCTCGTTTGTCTTGGTATATCCCCAGTGTTTCATAGCTAACTGAATTGAAAGAAAGCTCTACTTGGGCAGATGAATCTGGTAGTGGTATGTAAGATGCTTAAAGGAGGATGCTGAATGTTTGAAAAACGCTATAACCATAAGTTGTTACTGAGAACATAGACCAAGGTGTTGGCAGAGGGAATAGAGAAAGACCCCAAGAGATAATTCGAATGAAAATCCTGGGACTTCCCTGGTGGCGCAGTGGTTAAGAATCCGCCTGCCAGTGCAGGGGACACGGGTTCGAGCCCTGGTCCCGGAAGATCCCACATGCCGCAGAGCAACTAAGCCCGTGCACCACAACTACTGAAGCCCGTGCACCTAGAGCCCGTGCTCCACAGCAAGAGAAACCACCGCAATGAGAAGCCCGTGCGCCGCAACTAGAGAAAGCCCGTGTGCCGCAACTAGAGAAAGTCCGTGTGCCGCAACTAGAGAAAGTCCATGCGCAGCAACAAAGACCCAACGTAACCATAAATAAATAAATAAATTCATTTAAAAAAAAAAGAAAGAAAATCCCATTGGATCTAGAGACGGGCAGGAAGTAAACGAGAAATAAAAACGGAAAGGTGAGTTTAGAGCCTTAGGAATAATGGTGCCATTAATACAGCTAGGAGGGTGATAGGTAAAAGTTCCAGGATCCCTCGTGCTCCCCAAGTCCCAATCTTCTGGCGTGAAAGGAATTTGAGGCTTAATTATATTCATGATTTAGCAAATGCTAGTAGCTATGCTCAGAATTTTTCCCTTATGTTTTTCACCCCAGGGCTAAGACCATCAAGAATACAGTCTCTGTGAACCTGGAGCTGACAGCGGAAGAATGGAAGAAGAAATATGAAAAAGAGAAGGAGAAAAACAAGACTTTGAAGAATGTTCTCCAGCATCTGGAGATGGAGCTAAACAGGTGGAGAAATGGTAAGGAAGAATGAGGCACGAGCGTGTGCGTTTTTTCCCCCTACAACCGTTGGCATCCTGGGGCACTTGGGAAAGAGTGGATGATGGTGGAGCTTGGTCCTGCCTTGCAACCACCCATGTGAACGAGCAGATATTGTCTTATTTCCTAGCACTCACTTCCGCCCCACCCCATCACTTGGCTGATGTACATTCTTTTTTTTTTTTTTTTTAACCCAAACTCCCCGATGTCTTTTGGGGGAAGGGGTTTTAAATTTTTTTAAATTTTTTAAAATTTATTTTTTGGCTGCGTTGGGTCTTTGTTGCTGTGCGCGGGCTTTCTCTAGTTGCGGTGAGCGGGGGCTACTCTTCGTTGTGGAGCGTGGGCTGCTCATTGTGGTGGCTTCTCTTGTTGCAGAGCACAGGCTCTAGGTGTGCAGGCTTCAGTAGTTGTGGCTTGCGGGCTCTAGAGCGCAGGCTCAGTAGTCGTGGCGCATGGGCTTAGTTGCTCCGCGGCATGTGGGATCTTCCCGGACCAGGGCTCGAACCCGTGTCCCCTGCATTGGCAGGCGGATTCTTAACCACTGCACCACCAGGGAAGCCCCTGACATACATGCTTAGTGTGGGCAAGTGACTGTTTACAAGGTTCCCTTAATCTATTTGCAATGAGATGCGCCTCTGTCTATCACTGTAATTCACTCCCTGGTAGCCATATTTGAGGTTTAGAGGGCAGTGCCCAGGACTTTGGGGGCTCTGATTGCTTTTGATTAAATGAAAAATATCGTTCTCTCCTATGTGAGTCTTGTAATCGATTTGGGGTTAAAAGTCACCGCTGGCAAATATTTGCATTTTTATTTGCCCAATTTATCTTCATGCTCTGCTTCTTCAGAGCCAGAAATAGGGGATTCCTGAAGAAACTCTGTCCTAAAATGGAGCCTTAAAGGCTTGTTTCGTGACTCATTTTTCTTTTTCCCTGAAACATTCTCTTTGGTTTGTTCTGCTCAAAGAAAACAGCTCAGAGGGCTGACATGCAGTGGTGGGTGGGTTGTGGGTGAGGTGCTGAAGAAGGGTTTCCAGATCCAGGCTCAGACAGATTATTTTAATGGTTTTCGCTTGGTGACGGAGGTTAGAAGGTAGCAGTCCCCCCCTCTTTTTTTTTTTTCACTGAAACAAGGCAGCTTGGTGCGTGTGTAGGGGAATAGTGGATAGTTGGAGGTTGTTCTTCAGATTCTCTGCTGCCACGTTTGGTACTTATTTCAGGTGCTGCATCAGATCTCAGTCTTGGGTAAGTGCAGGAGCCTAGGGATGGCTGTGCAGGTTTGGCAGGTAACCTGCCTGCTTATAACTGCGGAGTTAGCAGCAGATCGTCTTGTGATTATGTGTTTGCCACTGTTTTTGCTAGGAAGGGTGGGGTGTCCATGAGCTACTGTTCAATTGAAAAAACAATTACGTGGGCAACCAGGATTCAAGAGAGGTTCAAGAAATGACCTAGTAGCCTAAATAACACAATTCTTTTCTTTTGGGGAGATTTTCTAGCTGCACAAGTGTTTTGAAAGCTGCTGGAATTACTGAATAATTCAGCACCTGCAGCTGGTGGATGATTCCTTGCAATTTGGCAGGAGTAGGAGAGTAGGGAGGAGTGCTTGGCAAGGCAGGGAGTGGCTGTATGAAATTTTGTTCTATTTCTGGGATTCTCTTGGGTCACTTCTCTGCTGGGCAACTGGAACCGACAAGGGGAGGGGGAACTGGCCCTAGAAACACTGTGGTGTGGGCAACTAACCTTGTGTTTTTCTTTTCTTTCCTGTCCTTTGCCAGGCTCCAACCCTCCAGTTCTCCATCCCTTAGTCAGCTGTCCTCTGGGGTCTGCTCACTGCCCTGTTTGCCTAACCCACGCTCATGCCTTGCATCTCTTTTGGGTGCTGTCCCCTGCTCTTGGATTGCTCACTTGACATCATTTTAATTCTTTGTCCCACCTTGCGGATCCACTCAGAAATTTACTGTTTTCCATGCCCTATAGGGTGAGATCCTACCTAAGCCCTTAACTTACATAATTCAGGAGAACTAATGTGTGGTTTCTGACACGTGATAGACTTCCATAAATGTCTGTTAAGTAAGCATGTGTTTAATGCAGTGCCGGAGGTTAAAGGGTGAGCAGTCAGGCATGGTCTCTGCCCTCACGGAGCTTACAGGCTGGTGGGGGAGATAGTCTCCAACCGCAACGAATAACCGTGTGATGCTAGTCTGTGCTGCTGATCAAGAAGGGAAAGTATAAGGTGCTAGGAGTTACTACAGCAGAGGGCCCTGAGCTTGACTCAAGTCAGCAAAGAGTTCCCCAGTAAGCGACCCAGGGAATAAGATCTGAGAGAAACAGAGCAGTTAGCTGTGCAAAATAGGTGAGGGTGGAAGTGCGGGTAGGGTGGGAGGAGCCAGGTTTACAATGACCCTGACGGGACGGGAGCGAAGGCCAGTGTGGAGATCTGGGGCTGGGCGAGACGGACTGAGATGGGCGAGAGAGGGACAGGCAGGCCCGTACAGGGCTATGTAGTCCTTGTTCAGGATTTTGGTCATTATCTTGGAAGCAGTGAGAAGCCGTTCAAGGTTATTCAGCTGCAGATCGTATGATGAGATTTACATTTTTGAAGATCCATTGGTTGTGTTGGAGGATGGACTGGAGGGTGTGGGAGGAGGGCTAGGACCTGGGGCGATCTTCCAGAGATGAGATTATAGTCGTTGAATTGAGAGACAGGGCAGTAGAAAGGGAGAGAGATGGATGGACCGGAGACGTATTTAGGAGGTGAAATCAGCAATGCTTGGTGAGGAGTAAGCTGTAGGGAGAGAGAGTGTCAAGTTTTCTAGCTTGCTGAGTTGGATGGAGGGCAGGAGTGCTCCCTGAGACAAGAAACACAGGAGGAGAACCAGAAGAGAGGCGAGGGAGGTGAGAAGGGAGTCTGAGGTGCCCTTGTAACATCCAGGTGAAAATGCCAAATAAGAAGTTAGGTCTGGAGCTCAGGGGAGCTGCCATGGATCTTCTGGAGGTAATTGAAGGCATAGGTAGGGGTGAGGTCCTCTATAGACTCCTGAAGAGAGGAGAGGGAAGAGAAGAGGAAGGGTCTTGAGAGACCCCTCCACTCACCCCCACCATTACCATGTAATCACTGAGTGATTAAGAGTAGGGAGATCGATGCAGCTCTCCTGTCCGGCAAGCTAACACTTTTTTTTCCTGGAAGCAAAAGTTTTCAAACGTAGAGAACCTACTGTAGTGGTATAAAAATGTCAGGCAGGAAAGGAGACAGGTGGAGGCATGGTGGAGTGGTCCTTTGACCAGGTATGAATGAAGAACTATTTTAAGGATTAACTGCACATCCAACAAAACCCGGAGGCTTTCTGTCCTGTTCCGAGAGACTAGGTGTTTAATCCTCCGGCAGCCCTTGAGGCAGGATAGGAGACTCGCCCAAGGTGACTCCACAGGGCGCTTGACTCCTGAATTCATTCTCTTTCCCTTGTGGGTGCAGCCTGCGTGCCGCCCTGGTGGTTTGTGTTTAGGCCACGGAGATGAGTGTGAAAAAAAGGGACTGGAATTCCTTCCGTGGTGTCCCGAGCACCCTGATTCCTCATGGTCACGAGGGCACGGCTGGGATGCGTCAACTAGAGAGCAGGGATTTTGAAAGGTGGAGTGGAGAGAAGAGGCAGTGCCCTCCACTACAACCCAAGTGGCAGGATATTTCCAACTTGCTTCTGAAATTTGGTACGCACCTTGGTTCTAAACGTGTGGGAGGGCAGCCGCTGAGTTCACTGCAGTGACGGCTACGCATGGATATTCCCGGGTTGCAGTCAGAACGTGATAAAGGAGCGTTGTTAGCTGTGTGCACCCTCCCTAGGGAAAGAGGTTCCTTTCCTCGCACAGTGTTTATCATTTAAAAATTTGGCTGCCCCACTCCAGCGGTAGGAGAGCAGGAGAGGAGGAGTGTAGCAGGGAAAAGCATGCATATGTGTGCATGCCTGTGCTTTTGCCTGTTTGTTGTTACACAGAATGAGGTAGGAATACAAAGGAGTAGGAGAGGCAAAATAATATGTCTCAGCGGCCAGTTGGGCCCAGGCAGATACTGTAAATAAGTGAAGAGCAGTACGTCTGATACAGTTGGCCACAGGAGAGAGCATTCCCTGCCCAAAGTCATTCAAAAGCCATGAAATACTATCCTATTACGTGCCTGTAGGCTGGTCCTCACCCCATCCCCACCTATATTCTTATAGCGTAATGGGCTACTTCCGATGCAAGCCTGGCGGTTTTCTCCACTGGGTGTAGTAGAACATTGATTCTCAGAACATGGCCTGGGACTCGTAGTAATGCACATACCACACCAAGCCTTAATTCATTTCTGCCACTGCCGTTCAGGCAGCGTGGCCCAGGGCATGTGCGTGGGAGCTTAAGGTGGGGGGGGGGTGTCATACCTTGTTTTTTTTTATTTTGGTTTTTTTTTGCGGTACGTGGGCATCTCACTGTTGTGGCCTCTCCTGTTGCGGAGCACAGGCTCCGGACGTGCAGGCTCGGCGGCCATGGTTCACGGGCCCAGCCGCTCCGCAGCATGTGGGATCTTCCCGGACCGGGGCACGAACCCGTGTCCCCTGCATCGGCAGGCGGACTCTCAACCACTGCACCACCAGGGAAGCCCTCACACCTTGTTTTTACAAAGCAGGAGTGGGGAGAACCCTCCACTCTCCTGGCTCCATTCCCCACTGGGCCAGTGAAGGTCCTGCCAGCTTAAACAAAAAGAGAAAGCAGGGAACTACATTCAGTATCTTGTAATAACCTATAACGGATAAGAATCTGAGAAAGAATAAACGTGTATGTATAACTGAATCACTTTGGTGTATGCCTGAAACTAACACAACTTTGTAAATCAGCTATTCTTAAGTTAAAAAAAAAAAAGGCTATGAGTGACTCACAGAACCGAAAGAACAGCTGAGGAACTGGGCTTATAAGGGGCCACACCTGGACTGGATCCCCTCTAAATGTGTTTCCATCCTTGTCTCGTGCGTTGGAGACCCAGAGGCCCTGGAGAGTCAGAGGATACTGCGCTGGGTGGTGTGCTTTGTCTGGGGAACGACAGGACCCCCTGATGTGTTGTCTGACCAAGGCTACATGCACTGGAGAGGGTAATTCCTCACAAGGCAGTCAAGGTGCTGTTGTGAGAGTGGCTGTTGAGTGTCTGAAAAACAACACATGCCCACCACAATCTCCTAGTGACATCTTGTGGGCTAAAATCGATGGGCAGTCTTTCTGCAAATCTGGAGGCTCTGCTGGCAACTTTAGCCTCATGAAAATTTGTTCAGCCTACTTGCTTAAGGACAGATAGAGGGAGTGGGCAGCTCTCAGAAATAGGATCTTTCTTTTTTTCCAGCTCTGTTGCTTGTTGATCGGATGTACAGAAAGGATTTGAACCATCCTGTAAGTGGGGATAGATTTAGGTAGTTCAGCTTCCAGTTCACCGCTGCCCCCTCCTCCTCAATCCATCAAAAAGACTCTAGACAAGAGGATGGGGAAGGAGGGCTGAAGGCCCAGGGGCATGATGCTTAGAGAGGGGTTGAGTCCATAGTTCCCAGTCTCTGCCAGGTCAGTCATTACACATGCCCTCTTCTCTGGTACTTCTTTGAATTTTGTTCTTAAAAAAAATGATAACTTTTTACAAGGGCTTCAGTCAGAAAAAGAGGCCCTGAATATCCAGGTGTCAGAAGTGCAGGGAAATGACCTGATGAAACTGCATATCTGCAGCATCTCTTGCATAATATAATATTTTCTAACAGAGTGGATGTAGATTTACCCCATCTGCTGAAGTCCTGCAAAGAAATTATTTCATCACAATCTGAGAACGTGTGGAAAAATCAGCAATCTCTAGAGCAGATTTGTTCTCCAGACTTAAAACCTGCCAGGCCAGCAGGCTTGGTTCTCCAAGTAGCTAAATCTGTAACCTCGAGGCTGATGGGGGCTCTGTGGAACTGTGCAGCCTCCGTAGTTCGGACCCAATTTGCTTTTTTTGGCATTAAATATGTAGAAGATGCTGGCCCCCCTCTCAGACTCATGATTATTGTAGAACTTCAGAAGTTAGCATTTCATTTGAGAGGTCTAATTTGTTAGGCCCTCTTCCTTCTTTTGAGAGCACAACGAAACACTATTAGAAATACTGATCGCTAGGAGAATCGTGTGGCCTGTTTAAGAAGAATGTAAAGAGGATGCTGAGTCCTGGGTGACCAGTTTATTAGAAAATTACTGTAGAAAGGATTAGAGAATGTCTTAAACTTCTTACAGTATCTTGAGGAAATAGGGTAAAAGATGCTCTTTGAGTGCAAAATAATCCCATAAAGGAATGATTTTTTTTAAACCTCCCATTTATATAATGACATCTTGTATCCAGCTGCCCATCTGGCAACTTAAAGGTTTCCTTTTCGTTTCTTTGATATAGAAATTACCTGCCATTAGGTCTGCCACTGGGCCTGTTTAATTGGTATTAAAAGAGAGTGCCTCCTTTGCCAGATCTGATCTGGTTTCTGGCGGAAGCTGTGAGTGACCAGCCAATCTTTGCCCTGGAGCTGCAGAGAGAAGCCAATTACCTTACTATGTTCTCCAGAGGCTGTAGGGACTCAACTTATGAAAAGGATAACTAGCTTGTTGCTACTTCATGTGTGAAATTTTAATGAATTACTGGCAGCCTAATGGTTTTCTTTTTTTTTTTTGAAAAAACAAAACCCCCAAAAGCCTGTTTTAGCATTTTTTAACTAATAGCACTAACAAGAATTTTTGATTAGCCTGTCATTCTTGTTTATTGCAATTGATGGATTTCTACTTCTTGTGGAAATGTTATTTATGCCCTCTGGGGGGTTTTCATTTTATAATTAAAGTGCTCTGCAACCTTATAGGTATGCTCCAACTGAATGCTCCTGTGTACACACAAATGGTTTTAGTCCTTAAAGGTAATTACATCTGACAATAGGAAATTAGGAAATGCCAGAATGCTTATGTAAAAAAGGGAAATGTTTCTTGGGGGGGGTGGGAGGCGGAGTTTACATTCTAAAATAGCAGATGCTTTACAATATTATAAGCTCTTTCCTTATAAATCCTCAAGGGATAAACTAAGAGAAATTTGCTTTTCATGCAAAGGAGAATAAAAATAGATGCTAATCTTCATTTGTGATCCTTTTCTTGTTCTCCTACCTCCAGATTTTAGGGCATTATTTCTCCAGGGTTTGTTTGCAGCTGTCTTCTGTGTTACAATCAGTTATTCCATAATCACCTCATGGGGGCTTCTCCGGAGACCCTATCCACTGCATTGCAGGGAGTATTCTCCATTAATGCTGTGAGATTGCCATGGAGACAGATTGCCTAGTGTCAGGTCCTGCATAGTGCTGGGAATTGACAATCCCCAGACGTGTCTGTGAGCTGGACAGTGTAGTTACCAGGGACGCTTCTGGAAGTCATTTGCTCGGTCCTTTGAAGGGCAGCGGTGTTTGGGAAAACCTGTTCTTGGTTCCTCTCTGGGCAGGAGCTGTGCTCTCCCCCAGACACCCTCTGCTTTTGTTCCTGTGTGTTGCTGCTTTGTTCTTCTCGGCCTGAACGGCTGCTGCCAAAAATAATACTGACTGCCTGACCTTTAGAATAAAAACTGGGATGGGCTCGCTGTTTAGATGTAGTTTTGTGGGGGACATGTTGATGCTTCGATTCAGAGAATTGTTCAAGGGAAACCAGAAAACCTGCTATAGGTTTCAAATATTGTTTTCACAGTAATAAAAATAACCCAGGCTAGTGGGAAGCAGCGGCATAGCGCCCGGAGATCAGCTTGGTGCTTTGTGACCACCTAGAGGGGTGGGATAGGGAGGGTGGGACGGAGATGCAAGAGGGAGGGGATATGGGGATATATGTGTACGTATAGCTGACTCACTTTGTTATGCAGCAGACGCTAACACAACATTGTAAAGCAATTATACTCCAATAAAGATGTTAAAAATAAATAAACCCTAAAGGCACTACTCGTATGGCTGTATTGTATTTTTGGGGGGAACTGAGCTCTAACTACCAAAGGTATTGTGAAGACCCCAGAAACACTAATCTCAGGATAAGTAAAAATGATAATTTATCTGCAAAACCTAAAAAGTTGACAATTCGTCAGGAAGAGGAGGGGATAAGAGATGGACTTTTGTGTTTTTTACATATACTAGTTTAATTAATCTTTAGAACAGTGCTGTGTTAAAGGCATTGTTATTTCTTCACCTTTACAAAAAGCGAGAGGTTAAGCAGGAAATGGCTTGATAGGTGGCTTAGTGTCCCACTGACCATGTTTATGCAGTGTCCGTTGGTCACTTTCAGGTGCCTCAGAGCAGTGTTGGCTAGCTTGTTGAACCTCTCTAAACTGGGACAAGTCTGGAACTTTGTAATGCTATAACTTCTCAGTGGAAGACGAGGGCAGTTTTAGGGGTAGTCAAGCCTGTGACTTTTGGTTAGAGCAGGTCACCCACTGCTAGGTTGTGCGATTCATCCCTGACTCCTGCCCACCCAGACAAACGGAAATACACACTGGGCAACTCCTTAGCTCACCCCAACCTCACGATATCACTGCCTCTGTGGCCATTTGGAACCAAAGAATGCAGGGAATATGTCCTTTTCAGATGTTTTTGTATCTTACCTCTGGACTTGGGCTGAATTGGCCTGTGGACAATATGACTATATTCTGGCTGGTTTCTGGTCTAGTGCAGTTAAGAATTTCATCTTCAATATGCTTTAGCTGGAAGATCAATTCATACTGCACTGGATTGCCCTGTTCACAAATTTCAGAAGCTAGGATTGAAAAATTAGAGAGAGATACAGTCATGATCCGAGTGGGGGAAGGACATTTACCAAAGTGTTAGTGGTGAAATTCTCTAGAGAAGGAACAGAGTTGGGAGGTAGAGGAGAAGGAGGGCGAAAGTTTTAGTATATACTCTATGGTTAAAAAAAGATATTTACATATATATTTTTATAATTTTATATATATGTAATGTTTTGAAGCACACACACACAAATCCTTAGGAACTAGAACACGGTATTGCTTTTATAGCCCATGGACATAGCAGGCTCTAGATAATATAGATCCTTTAATTGGATGAAATCCGGTCTGCGCACTAAGGTTGTTGATGGATCCTTCAAACCAGGAATTGGAACTGAATGAAATAATGATTTGGTTCAGATTCAACTCAAAGGCTACTCAGATATTCTGGTTTTGTTTCAGGTCAATAATTTTAGAAAAAGGCTTAGGTACAGTACAGTGTAGTTGAGCTTCAGAAGAAAAAAGAGTTGGTTCAGTTTCGTATTCAGCAAAGTAATCATTTATTCCAGGCTTTGCTTCAAGTTGCTGCTTCAAATGGAACTGTGATACCAAGGTGAGATCATTGAGTGTTAATTTTATTTGACGTGGAGGCCTATGGTACCGTTTTGTGATTATCAAGTGAGATAATGGAGTCTTAAGCAGCAAAGCTAACCCATCACAGTGCTTTGTTTATATTGAGATAAATGTACACAATCAGTGTTCAGGTGGGTTTCTTGAGACTTGATATATACTGTTCATGAAGCCATGGATTAGTTCAGTTCTTCTCTCCTTTGTTTTGGGGTGTCTTTTTTTTTTTTTTTTTTTTTTCCTGTGAGAAATTCCCTCTGGCTCAGGACAGTTTTCCTGGGGAATTTCCACAGAACGCATTTTACGGGCTGAGAACTGGGTGAGGCTTGGAACGTTGCAGACACTCACTGATTGTAGCAAACTGAGTGTGAAACTGATGGTAAACATTGTGATGGAAAAGTATGTTTGGTTTTGGTTTGCTTTCCAAGAAGATATTTAAAAGACACAGTTGAGCCACATGGTTTTCATAGACTCCTTTTTATGCAGTCTGTCTTTGCAAGGTGGTTTTCTTGTTGGGGATAGCCGTTGACCAGCTTGAGAACTTCACCTTTTCCCTCAATTTGCGTGGTCACATTTGGTACTACTTCCTTCGAAGGCCCCATAAATGCTCCTCTGCAGACCGAGCAGCGGTATGCAGAGTGTCTGCATGATATTCTAGATGGGCTGCTTTTTCTTTCCTGGGATTACCTGATATCACAAGAAATTATTCTATTTGAACTCTCCAGTTGAGACAATTAATTCTGACTTCCTGGGGGAGAGAGTGGTAGTGCGACGTGTGTTTGTGCGATGTCAGTCAGAGTTCCCGGGTCCGGGGCTACCCTGACTTCCCGTTTCAGAGTGAGAGATTCTCAGAGTCTGAGGATTGGGGCCCTACGGTGTTCTATTAACAATGGCGAATTTGTTCCTTGATTTGGCTGTTTCTATTAATGAAACAGTAACCTAATTAATTGTAATTAGGATGCCTCAGAGGTCTGTTTCCCTTTGAATCAATCGCTAGAGAGAATATGATTCTAGTAAAGCCCTAGCATATTCCTCAACAAAGAAAATTGTATGCAAAATTTCTGGGTATCGCTGCAAAGTTGGAGAGCTTGTGTGGTTGATGGAACCAGTTTACTTCAGTGATGCATCATGGGGGAGGGAGTGTTACATAGTCTCCTTCTTCCTTAGACCCATTTTGGTCAATTCACTGTGACCTTTCTTGTCAAATAGAAAGAACACAAGCTATAACTCTATGCAACAGCTCCTTATTCTGTCCTCTGTGTCTTTTTCACGGGAGTGACTATTTTTGGACCTCTTCCTGGAGGGCTGCACGCTGAATTTCTTCAATCCCTAACTCCTCTCGGCTGTGCTTTGCAGGAGAAGCTGTGCCTGAGGATGAACAGATCAGTGCTAAGGACCAGAAGTCCCTGGAGCCCTGTGATAACACCCCCATCATAGACAACATTGTTCCTGTGGTTGCTGGCATCTCTGCAGAGGAGAAGGAGAAGTATGATGAGGAGATCTCCAGTCTCTACCGACAACTGGATGATAAGGTCGGTAGTCAGAGATTATAGACCTCACACTGGTACAAAAACTAAAAGCAGCAGGTCCTAGATTTATTGGCTGGAAGCAGCTCAAGCCCCCCAGAACTGATGTAGGGCTGCAGACTGAGGTTTGTGCCTGTCTTCCTAGTATTTACCCTAGCTCTTCATTGGGCAGACTCAGGGAATTGGATTCATGTGGAATGGAAACTTGATCGGAAGAGTGGAGTGTTGACCTGGGTAGACAGAGTCTTCACCTCTAGAAATTGGATGGGGCCGTATCACTGCATGAGAGTGGAGGCTGTGTGATCTTTCTTGAATTGTCCCTTGTTTTCTTCTCTGGGCCTGTCCATCACCTCTTGGAAATTCCAGCAGTGTCCCAGCTATAGGGGCAAAGGTGGTAGCTCCCAAAACTCAGGTGTGTACTTTAATTATGTAGCTCTAAGACCCTGGAATGAGGAGCCAGTAGTAGCAGCATCAGTAAGGCTGTTTTCAGGGGCATCCTCTTGAACGAAGTAGTTTGGACATGCTGGGATGTCTAATTTCATGGCAAACTTTTGGGACTCAAAGAACCATGTCAATGCACAAACTGGAATAAAGGAAAAGAGATCTTGGAGAACACTGTATCATTCATTCCCAAAGAAGGTCGGGTTAGGAATCCCAGAGGCAAAGGAAATTAAATTGATGTTTCATGTGATCTTGGCGTATTGCCCTTGGAATATCTAAATCCTTTCAGTGCATTTCATCAAGGTTGCCGATATTTCTCGTCTGATTTAATCTTTTCTGCTGTGGTTCAGCTCAGAGTGCTCCGGGACACCTCTGGCTTGGATGAAACAGCTTTGTTATGTTAACGTTGTCATTAATCTTACAGGCCTGTCTCTTCTGAGTAAAGCTCAGAGTCTGGTATCACCTTCACAAGGGAAATGTAACTGGTTGCCATAAGGAAGCTGGTTCTCTTTGTGCTTACGACTCTGGGGGTTTGCATTATAACTGCAGTGTTAAACTGGGGTCACCCTACCCTTTGGGTAACATTTAATAAGATATTCACACCGTGAGAGCTGGGTTAATTACTCTTTAGGCACTAGACATAGTTACCCTTCCATTTCTACCCAGGTGTTTTATGTAAAACCTCAAACAAAATGAGAGAAAAGGGAGATCAGTAAGTTAGTGAATAGTGTCTGTGGATTTCTCGATTTCTCCAAAGAAATGCTATTGTTTAATAGCATTTAGAATTGATGGTTCATTTTTAGTATCCCCAAAGAATCCTGGATGTGGGGTGATAACCTGATTCCGCTCTCTATTCTCTATGAATAGAAGCCCGCAGTGATTGGAATTGGGATCTTTTACCTTGGCAGCATGAGGATTTCTCTTTGCTCTGAGGGAGACTTCAGAGTCTTGACTCCAGCTCCTGAAGTGTAGGAAATGCCAGGCCTTGGCAGTTCTCAGTTGGTAGCTGGCAGAGCTGACCCTAGAGCCTCGGCCACCTAATGACCAACCTAGGACATTTTCTGTTATATCATTTTCCTTTAGCGTGTGTTTTGAAAACCCTGTTAAGCACACATTTTGAGATTAGCATGTGTGGTCCATCACAGGGTGATGCTGAGAGATCTGGGAGAGGACTGAGCCCCAGAGCCTCAGCCTGGGGAGGGGGGCACCAAAGCTAGTGGTTTGACCTTCATATCTCTACCCATGGATGGCCTGATTATGACTTGTCAGCTGTCATTCTTATTTGTCCTCCTCTTAAAGGTTCTAGGAGCTATTTCATGCTTCTGATGAGGTAGGTGGTGTGATACTTTTGAGAATGCATGGGTCGGGACAGGGCACCTTCATAGATTATTAGTGGCAGTGCTGAAATTATCTAAGTCTAGATGAAAGGCTAGCCCAGGGTGGTTAGATGACTTACATCACCTGTAGGTGGCAGAGCTGCAGTGAGATTACACATCTTCTGACTCCCAGTCCGGTGCTCATCCCATTTTGGCCTTAGCCCTTGAAATGAGGAACTTTTCAGCCCTAATGAATTTGTCTAGAATGCGGTGGGAGAAAGACTATGCGGTCTCCTCCCTGCTGCCCGCTCTGTCCCTCTGTGCTGCCCCTCCAGGGGTCTAAGGACAGGTGCTCTTCCAGGGCATCTCTGTGTGATGGAAAAGCATGCACTTTATTATTATTTTTTAATACTTAATTTTTTTTTATGGAAGTATAGCTGATTTACAGTGTAGTGCCAATCTCTGCTTACAGCAAAGTGACTCAGTTATACACGTATAGACATTCTTTTTTTATATCCTTTTACATTATGGTTTATCACAGGATATTGAATATAGTTCCCTGTGCTATACAGTAGGACCTTGTTGTTTATCCATCCTGTATAATAGTTTACATCTGCTAATCCCAAACTTCCAGTCCTTCCCCCACCCCCGCCTTGGCAACCACAAGTCTGTTCTCTATGTCTGTGAGTCTATTTCTGTTTTGTAGATAGGTTTATCTGTGCCATATTTTAGATTCCACATACAAGTGATATCATGTGGTATTTGTCTTTCTCTGTCTGACTTACTTCACTTAGTATGATAATCTCTAGGTGCATCCACATTGCTGCAAATGGCATTATTTCATTCTTTTTAATGGCTGAGTAGTATTCCACTGCACATATACGTACCACATCTTCTTTATCCGTTCATCTGTTGATGGACATTTAGGTTGTTTCCAAAAATCATGTACTTTAGAGTCAGACCTGTGAGTTAACAATGCTGAGACCTGGGCCGATGACCCACCTACTGAAGATGTTTCTCTCATCTGCAACATGGAGTTCGCATCTGTTACTTTAAAAGGTTTCATTGGGGAGTAAAAGTTTCTAAGACATAGCAGATGCTCAATAAATATTGGTTTCTTTCTTTCTTTTCTGTCTCCTCCCTTTGTTTGCTTAAGGGAGAAGCCACATTATATATGGTATCAGAGGGGTGGTGGTGCAGAGGTGGGCTGAAAGCAGAGTTGTAAGATAGGCAGCTCAGCACTGCCACTGTCTCTCTTATTCCCCATCACCTCTCCAGAGCTTCTGTACTGTTGGAGTTGTAAGAGAGGAATTAAGTGTAAGTAGAAGTAGAAGTTGAACCTCATTTCACTGATTACCATTGCAACAAAAACATCTTTATAATTAAAGGTGACCAGTGACCTGTTGACGGCTCACTTATTTTATTTCAAATACCAGACTATTTTTTGAAAGGTGCCTGGAAAACCATTATCCATAGACAGATCTTAACAGTTGGCATCAGAGTGAGCCTGGGTAAACATGTTCTAAGAGATGCACTTGAATGTATAGATATAGACATCTTACTCTGAAAGTTTTGAAAATTAAAAAAGAATCACAGTAGACTATGCTAATTCCTTAGAGAAGTTTCCTTAAGAAAGGGTAAGTGTAGTTTTGGTAATGTCTCTGATGTAAGTGATTCGTGTCCTTATAATGTAATCCTTGTTCTTCATCCTTCCCAGATGGGCTAAGGGCCCTTAGATTCTCACGGTACCTCAAAAATCACTGCATCGCAGCCCTTCACCTGTCAGGAGCAAGCCTGCGTCTCAGGCTTTGGAATGAACACAGTATAAGAACAAAGCACTTGCACTACCGTTTTGCTTCTCTTGTGATTTATGTCACTTGTAGCTGTTGCTCATACGTCCCAGGGGAAGAGATGGTAGCTCCCCCATGTTAAACTTCTTGAATCTTTCATGTTAAGATGTTTAATATTTATGTGCGGAGGGACATAAGCACAGAATTGTTCCTGGTAAATGACATTCTAAGTTTATAAAGTAGAAGAGAAAATATGCCCAACATATAGTCTTCTCACTTTGGAAGTGCCATTTTTGGGGGGAGGTTTCACTCTGATATAACTTCCCTAATTCTCCTGCCAGAAATCTGACTTGAAGTATTTTTTAGAAGCATTAAAGAATTTTAAATTGTAAAACAATTTTCAAAACTTCAGAGTAAGATGTGCTGTGCAGTCTATATCTGTACATTCAAGCGCGTCTCTTAGAACATGTTTACACGGGCTTGATGCCAGCTGTTAAGATCTAGTCCGTGGATAATAGGTTTCCGAGCACTTTTCGGAAAATATTCTGGTATTTGAATTTTCTTATACATAAAATAGGTGAGTTGGTGTAAAAAGTTCAGTAGAAACAGGATCTCCCTGAGCAGAGAAATAAGCCCCAAAGATGTTCTACACAAAGGAAAAGGAGATGCAGATCTCCTAATATTGGTGTTAGCATTTTCTTGCTCCATGGAAAGCATCAAGTTGTGATTTAATAGATTTTGACATTTAATCTGATTTAAATGCATGCACAGACACGACCAAACAGGCAGGAAAATATCCCGTGGGAAACTGAGGTTCTGCCACCTAGGCCCTTGTTTACCCTCTTCCCTCCCCGCCCCTGGAAAAGGCAGAAAGCACAGTGCAGGTTTCTTATGGGCTGCACATGGAAACACCTGGGCAGCTCCTGGCACAAGGACGGACACAGTAACACTGAACTGGATCCGACTCTGCTTGGGGTTTAGACCCCAGAAGCGTCACCACAGAGCATTTCCTCCTGTTCCTAAGGGAGAGGCACATGTGAAGCCAAGCTGTCTTTCTTCACAGGCTGTGCTTCCCAATTTCGTTTGAACTCGTGAAAATCTTCGTAACCAAGACTGAGTCTCGTGCGGTTAGGCCTGCTGGGTGCCTGCTGCTTTCCACACCGGGTGGACCGCGTCTAAGGAGGGGAGAGGCAGAGGTGCCTGCACGGGGCCGCGAGAGGCCGCAGTTCTGGCCTTTGTGGCAGCAACACCTAGTGGCAGAAGTTGAGAGTGAGAAGAGTGAACTTGCCCGTGGGGAGATCCTTTCCCACTTCAATGACAGGCCAGAAAGGAAGCAATCACGTTTCTGCACACCAGCTTCCTTGAGGTTTTTTCAGACTGGTAAGAAAATTAGCTCCTAATCAAAGGGAGCTCTGTAATGCCAAAGATTAATTCTCTAGTGAATGTTTTCCAGTTTCTCCACGTAAGAGGTTTGAAGTGGAAATACTGGTCTCTTCTACCTATCAAATGGCAGTGTTCCCGGTCACAGATGTGTTTAACAAGATTTGGGACATGTATGTATTACAGTGCAGGTGGCTAGAAATTCACTCCCTTATTTTTTGAGCTAGGAGTTCACTGTTAACATCTTTAAGCTGGAGGGATAGCTCCAAAGCTCCTTTCGGTTCCTAAGCGCTTCATCGCCGATTTCTGGATGAGCAGGAATTGAGTTGAATGTGTAGGATATTGTATTTCCCAGAATATCCAGATGTTTCATTGGCTGAGCAAGGTGGGCAAAGTGGTATTTTAACCAATCTCTCTTCTGCGGGGAAGCACCACACCATCTCCTTCATCTTATCAGCCAGCTTATAGCTGGCATCCTGGTATCCAACGGTCATCCGTCGAGAAACCAGGATAGCAAAAATGACATAACCAACCACAAAAAATTAAATATGGTATTTCGTTTCAGGATGATGAAATTAACCAGCAGAGCCAGCTGGCTGAAAAGCTAAAGCAACAGATGTTGGATCAGGATGAGGTAAAGAATGCAATAAAAAAATTTTTTTACACAGTTCTTTTATGACTCTGTTGTTGATGTTTGTTCCAGAAATTTAACTCGCAAAGTGTTTTTTTTAAAATCACTGCATCATGTGAAAATTTCTTGGAAGATTTCCTTTCAGTGCCTGCTGAAAGCTGATTTTAGGGGAATTTAGAAAATAAATGTGACTTCCTAGAACTCTAGGGTTTTGAGAGTGCATAGCTGGCTGCTACACAGTCTGTGAAGAGCAGAAATAGAGGAGCTTGGAGGTCGGGCAAGGATGATCCTGCTTCCTCATACTCAGGGCCCAGCGCTCCTGGTTTGTGCCATTTCTGCCTTTCTTCGGCTTTGCAAATCAGACAGCTCAGGTCTTTGATATGCACCATGTTCTTGTGCTGTCTTGTAGGAAAAAAAATAGCCCAAAAACAAAAGTAGAAGGTAGAGGAGAGGAAAGCAAAGAAGATAGGGGTCCAAGTGCTGCGTTAGAATATATGTGATACGGTAACGAGGAGGGAAACTTTTTTCAGCCTCTTCCTGGATGGCATTCAATTCTCCAGTAAATGTCTCTATTGTATTGTGTTTTGCCAAGCACTTTACAAATAGGAACCTAAGCAAAGAACAGATAGCCAATCTATCAAACACAGATGATTCGTAATTCTCTTACTGAGGACATCTAAGTATGTTTTCTCTTTTGTGCTTTAGGGTGCTTTCTGCTTTGTTGCTAAAATGCTGTGAGTTGGATCATATGATGCAATTATAGCAAGTGGCTTAAGTTCATGGCTCCAGTCCCAGCCCTCTCATAGACATAACTCTCTCTCTAACGATCTTTTTCTCTTCCTCTTTGTTATCCTTCATCTCTCCAGGACAATGATTATGCCCTCTGCCCAAACACTTCCCTTGGCAGGAACCACATTTAACTGATTCTGCTTTTAACTAGAGTCTTCATTTGCTTTGTGTTTCCTGCCATCTTCCTCCCATTCTGTTGCTTTTCATCTCCAACTTGGTACAACTGCCTGTGATAACCTTTCCTTTTTGTTACAGTTAAAACTCTTAATATTTTTTTTCTCTACTATCAAGACAATATCTGTTCATTACAGGAAAATCAGAAAATACAGTAAGCACAAAAATAATGAGAGTATCCATAAGCTCAGTCATTCACTTTTAACTAGTGTTAATATTTGGGGTATATTCTTCTATAATCCATGATGAATATTAAGAAAAATTAGTGACTGCCCTTTTATACTGTTTTGGTTGACTCTAAAATCGACCTGTTTACAATGTGAAATAATGATAATAGTAAAAAGCCATGTAAGTATTATTATAGTCCTTGGAAATTATTCCTCCTCGTCCTCTGTTCAACTTGTGGAATAGCCAGCCAGCTACAAAGTGTGGTGATTTATTTATATATATTTTTTGCGGTACGCGGGCCTCTCACTGCTGTGGCCTCTCCCGTTGCAGAGCACAGGCTCTGGACGTGCAGGCTCAGCGGCCATGGCTCACGGGCCCAGCCGCTCCGCGGCATGTGGGATCTTCCCGGACTGGGGCAAGAACCCGTGTCCCCTGCATCGGCAGGCGGACTCTCAACCACTGCGCCACCAGGGAAGCCCTGTGGTTTTTTTTTTTTTTGTGTGTGTGTGTGTGTGGTGATTTTTGATGTGTAATCAATTCTTGGAGTTAAGCCTATGTAGCTTTAAATAAGAAAGAAAGAAAGAAAAATTAGAAAGAAAGAGAAACAGATTTTCAAAACAATATGCTATTTTTTCATTTAGCATCTGGATATATAGTAGCATTTCTAGTTATCCTGAGCTTTTCAACTTATTTTCTTTTATCTGTTTTTTTAAAAAATTACTTTATTTTGGATAGAGCACAGAGCATAAACTCTTGAACATTCGATTCACCAGTTCCATGCCATCTAATTTCCCCAGCTTTTAGCTTCTACAAGAAGAGACTATGAGAAGATTCAGGAGGAGCTGACACGTCTCCAGATTGAAAATGAGGCAGCCAAAGATGAGGTGAAAGAAGTTCTCCAGGCCTTGGAGGAGCTGGCTGTCAATTACGACCAGAAGTCACAGGAAGTGGAGGACAAGACCAGGGCCAATGAGCAGCTGACAGATGAGCTGGCCCAGAAAACGGTTGGAGCATTTGTGTGTAGGGGGCAGAACTTCCTCAGCAGCCAGTCGTGTACTTATATTAATGTTTGCTGACAGACACTGTATATAGCAAGGCATTTGGCTGAGTGGTTTTTCAGTGTTAGGCATAGATGCATTCTTTGAAATCCTCCAATTATTGAAATACTTTGTGTAAGTGACTTGTCCATTCCCCCCGGAACTGCATGTCAGAACTGTTTTATATCTAGGGGATTTGTAACACCAGCAGGGATGCCTTGTAGGACAGTCAAGAGAGCACAGACTTTGGAGCCAGGAAAACCCTAGCTAAAAATTTGACTTTACAACTATCAGGCCTTCATCGAGACATTTAAACTTGAGTATTCATTTCCTTATCTGTAAAAATGGCGATAATAACATGTTCCTTTCAGGGCGTGAGAATTAGTGACAGTTTACATAAAGCACTTAGCACGGACCTGTGCATATGCTACAGTCTTAGCAAATAAGGCTCAAAATATTAGATTAACAGGGGAGAGTGGCTGACCTGTGGAAGGTCTGGATTTCACTCTCCTTGTTTACACCCTCCTGAATGCAGTCCATTCCTTCCCCAGAGCTTCTTATCCTCGCCTAGGACCAAGCTGTCCTGGTTTGTCTGTTGTCCTTTTCAGCCAGTGTTTCAGTCTTCACATTTCCTAATTTTCAGATTCTCCCAGCGAAAGATGCTGCAGGTTCTGCTCAGTGAGCTAGTGGCAGAGGGCCAGTGAACATTTGGTGAGGTGGCTGGTGGTGGGGTGTGTCCATTTTGTGTTTTTCTACTTGGAAGATGGGCGGTGGGAAGCCGAGTGGCTGTAACTGGCTGCCCTTGGCACTTTGGCCTGGTGGCCTGGTGTCATGGGATTGTGCCCAGCCTGCTTTGTGGAAAACAGCCAGTCCTCCCAGGCAAGGGGAAGTAGCAGATGGTGCAGGAAAGCTCTGATCTGCTGACCGTAGAGCTGATAGAAAATGCTCCTTACTCCATACATTCAGCTGCACGAAGGAAGACTTTTTAATGTTTCCCAAGATGGGAACTACTGCTTCTGTGGATTTTAAAAACAAAATGAAAGAAGCAGTGGCAATGCCAAAATAAAAACAAAAACAAGAGAAACAAAGCAGAAGTCACGTAGGAAAGAAGGAGACTTAGATTTTCTCTGCTTATGGTTTTCTGCCAGATTCTTTAACTAGTCCTTGGTATTAGTTGCTTCCCAAAACAATGAAATGTTTTCCATGATACAGGTTTTATTTTCTGTCAAACCAAAGTACTGCTAGACTGGTTTAGAGTGCTATTTTTAGTCGTATCATTAAAAGTCCTCTAGTAAAAATGCTCTAGTAAAAATAGCTGCATATGGAAGAATTACATGAATGTCTTCGCATTAACCTCTACAACTCCATAATTTAGGGAAATTATTTTCTTTGTTGGCTGAGTTAGTACCAAGACACCAAAAGATGGCTGTTCTGTTGGTGTTGAGAGTTTGTTAATTAAAAATATATACATTTGGGTAACATACATGAAGGATGGGAAAGGTGGATTTGTTCGTGTTTGGCAGTAAAGTGGAGCGTCTGCTATATATTAAGAAGCCATCTCCAGTTGAACCAGACCAATTTTGAGACGAGGTGAAGTGTTCAATTCAGCTTCACCGTGAAGATTAAAAGACTTTTTCTAGGTTGTTTTCGAGACTCACTGATGTCCCTTTGGGCCTTCCAGACCCGTCTGTTTTGAAGCCAGATGGGAATTTGGAAGTGGTCCCAGGGAGCAGGTTTTGTTTGGAAGTGGAGGTGGGGATGCTTGCAGGTATGTTTAGACCCTGGAGAATGTGGACTGAAACAGAACATTTGGTAGGTAGGACGATATGATTACACATAATAAACGTAAGGATTCCTTTTGGGCTTTATTTATTTTTAATAACTTATTTTTAATAACAACTTATTTTTAATAACTTATTTAATAACTGACCTGGAAGTTGTTGTCTGATATGCAGACAAATGACATATCAGGCCAAGACAAATTCCTTTTCTTATCAGAGAATGCAGTGCTATGCTATAGTCTGGCTTAAAAGGGCTCTTGTGTTGAAATCACATGAAATGATAAAAGAACGCTATCCTACGTTATGTTGTTATTCTTTGCAGTGCCATGTGTATGAAATTGATGAGTGTCCCTTTTAATTTGTTGTTAAAATGTGTTTTGCAGACTACATTGACAACCACACAAAGAGAGCTGAGCCAGCTGCAAGAGCTTAGCAATCACCAGAAAAAGAGGGCTACCGAGATCCTGAATTTGCTGCTGAAGGATCTGGGGGAGATAGGAGGAATTATTGGCACCAATGATGTGAAGACTGTAAGCCAGCCTTTCTTTTATCCTCTCTACCTGCTCTTATAATGGCATGATTCTAAGCAAGCAGGGGCTGTGTTTTATTCTCCTAAGTATCCAGTGCTTAGCACAGTGTTTTGCATCTGCTATGTGCTTGATAATATTTGAATGAACGAACGAAGGGCTGATTGAATGACTAAGTAAATGATTGGTTAAGGAGGAGAAAAACATTTACCTTTCAATTATAGGAAATGTCCTCGAATCTTGGTTGGCCTTACGTAAGTTGGCTTATTCCTCAAAGTTGCATACCAGTGTCACAGAGGTTTGGGACTGGATACGTTAAGCAAAAGTTCTACCCTCAGAAACGTTTCTCCTTTTCTATGAGAATCCAACGGAGTGAAAATCGCCAACCAATCAGTATGAATTAGGAGAGCTTTCAGCTGGAAGTAATAGGATTCTAACAGTGGCTTAAAAAAATAAAGCCACATTTAATTATTCACAATATGAGAAGTCTAGAATCTTGTTATTCAGGTTGTGATCTGCATTCACCTGGGAACTTGTTTGAGCTATAGACTCTCAGGCCCACCTCAGACCTACTGAATTAGAATTTTCATTTTAACAAGATTCCCCAGGTCATTCTTATGCTTCATGAAGTTTTAGAAGCAAAATTTGGTTTGTTGCAGTATCTCAACAATGTCGGGCATCCAGGCCTTTTCTTTATTCTGCTTTCCTCAGCCTACTGCCTTTTCACATCTATAGATTTTTATCTCAAGGTAGCAAGATAGCTTCTATAGCACCAATCATCACATCCCCACACAACCACATCCAAGGCAGGATGGGCTGCAAAGGCAGCCAGCTTTCATCCAGGAGGGAACTACAATCCTAGAAATCCCCAATAGACATCCCCTTATACATTATAAAGGCCGGAATTGGGTCACACGGTCACCTCAAACTTCAAGGGAAGCTGGGAAAGCAAAGAGAAATAGTATTACTATAATGGGCTTAAACTAACCATGATTAACCCCTTGGGTGGTGCACCTTGGTGTAGCAAGGATGTAAGGGAGATGGGGGGAAAGAGGGTGGTATAACGTTGTCTATGAGTTAGGAATAGAGAGAAAAGAGAATAAACGATGTTATCATCTGAGAACAATTAACAATTTGCCACAATATAGAGAGGACATTGGAAAATAAGAAAGTGACATTAAAATAGCTTTATTGAGGTATAATTGACGTAAAGTAAGCTGCACATATTTTAAGTGTACAGTTTGAGAAGTTTTGACATATGTATACACTCATGAAACCATCCCCACAATAAGATAATGAGCATGTCTGCCACCTCCAGAAGTGTGTAGGGCTATTTCTGTTCTCTCTAGTCTATTTCAGTGATCTAATCTTTATGCTGTACCACACTGTTTTGATTACCATAGCTTTATATGAACTCAGCGCCTTCTGGGGAGTATCCATTGATTAAACGTGTGTGGATTTTATCAAGCCAGGGAATAGTGTTATAGTATTCAGCTTCGTCACAGGTCCCTAAAACCAAATTCTTAGAGTTTAGCCCTTCAGCCTTTAAAAGGCCAAATTCTACATCAGTCTGCTCTGTGGGGACACTCAGGTTTTGAGTTGAGTTTGTTAAATACTAGAGAAGCCTCCCCAAATTACTTTCGTTTATTGACATTTCTGGGAAACATTGAAAGTCCTCCTTCGATGGTATAACAGATCTAGGTTTAGAGTATATGGCTTCTTGTAAACCCAGTCATTCTTTCATGGAACCTGTATTGTAACTGAATATTTCATGAATCTTGGCAAATGAGTCTAATTTTAGCGTAGAATTCTTAGGTACTATAAGATTAATCCTTTCCAGTTTAGTGATTTTGTATTTGAGGATTTATTTTTAGAAGCATGTATTGGTGTTGAGCTATAAACTTCTGAGGTTGGGGTGATTACATGGCCCTTGCAATGTGAAGGTACAGTTGATTTATGGGAAGTTGGTGCCTGCTGCTGATAATGATAAAGGAAGATATTTTTATGCTAAGTTCTAAAATAGAGCTGATGAAAAATGCTAATGAAATCAAGGAGTGTCCGGGTGCTTTGGAATTTAAAAAAAAAAAAGAGTCCTTACCTTTGGGATATGAAGTATGATTGAGATTATTTTTAAATACTTTCAATGTTTTTAAGTTAGTTTTGGATTCCAGAAATTGGATGCCCTAGTTAATTTCATTGGTAACTAAGTTCATTGATAACTTTCACTTATATAGCATCATATTCTTAATTGTTCTGGTTTTTTTTCTTACAAGTATGATTTAATCATTAGGGCAATGAGAGCTAAAGGGGAGGAATTATGTGACTTTGGGCAAGTTACTTTACTTCTCTGGGTTTCATTTTCCTAATTTGTAAAATGACAAGATGAGGGGCTTCCCTGGTGGTGCAGTGGTTAGGAATCTGCCTGCCAATGCAAGGGACACGGGTTCGAGCCCTAGTCCGAGAAGATCCCACATGCCGTGGAGCAACTAAGTCCGTGTGCCACAACTTCTGAGCCTGTGCTCAAGAGCCCGCAAGCCACAACTACTGAGCCCACGTGCCACAACTACTGAAGCCTGCGTGCCTAGAGCCCCTGCTCCGCAACAAGAGAAGCCATGACAATGAGAAACCTGCGTACTGCAACGAAGAGTAGCCCGTGCACAGCAACGAAGACCCAACGCAGCCAAAAATAAAAACAAACAAATAAATAAATAAAATTAAAAAAAAAAAAGACAAGATGAGTCCAGATTATCTTGAAGGTTGTCAGCTCGGGAATTGCATGAGTTATGAGTATATTTCTTAGATCTATCATTGTGGGTACAGATACTTTTCTTACTGATTATGAGTATTCAACTGATATAATTCTTTTGATCTAAAAAACGAGATCAAGGAAATCTTTTTCGGTGATCTTGTATTTTTATTCCTAACATGTTGTTCGGTCCCCACAAGGTCCCTCCTAATAGTGCTCTGGGGTGAGAGGGAAAGATAGGTGTTGGAGTCTCCCTCAGTCCTCAGTTCCAGGATATGACGGGTCTAAACAGCAAGGAAACAGAAGAACCCATATTTCTCCAGCTCAATCACATCTGGAAACATTTTCAGAGCCCAGGCAATACTTTAAGTCAACAAAACAAGACGAGAGCAGCTGAGGACAAGATGAGCCTAGTGTTGACTTTATTCAGGTTTATTAGCGAGCCTCCCCTTCCTTTCATGTTCCAATGTCACCGGTCTTTCTTATGGAAGGAGAGGCAGCCTCTTCTGCTGGATTAGTCATCCATACTGGATCGCACAGTCCAGTACGTACAGTGGAGTCATTGTCAGACCCAGGGGAGAGTTATGAAATAATAGTGCAGCAGCAAACTCTGATTCTTCTTTTTGAAATAACAGGATATACTGGAATTACTGAAAACTCTGAACTAAACATGACTAAATATATGAACTCATAAGTGGTAGGAAACCTTACAGTTAAGACCATTTGTTTGGAGTATTGTTTTTTTCCATCAGGTGTGGATTCAAAATCTCCTTTTAGACCTCCTAGGACAAGTGTAGGCTTCAGAAGTTATGGTTCTGGTTTGGGGGAAGAAATATCCAGCTCTCATTTTGGAGGGAGCCCATTATTGTACATTTTTTTTACTCTTCCCCGATTCACATGGCACCTGGGCATAGCATACAAAGTGTCCTCATCTAAGGAGAGCCTTAGAGGAGGAGGTGTTTGTTCCCTTCTCATGATGCTCTACCTCTTGGTTCAGCAATGTTTTCCCACCAGGAGATGGTGTAGGTTGTGAATTCCACATGAAAGAGATGGATGTCCCCTTACCTTTATACAGAAAGACAATATGCAGGCACACCTGGTCAGGCTAAAGGATGAGCTTCTCATCTCTGTTCCACGTTGGACCAGTCACAAAGGCAGAAGGACAAAACTGAACTTAAAGATGGAGGGATTTTCTCACCCGTTACCTCCATAGTATTGGATTTTAAAAGGAATGTGATGAGGAGTGGTGTTGGTAGGCAAATCGTCGGCAGTCAGAAATGTAACTAACTGATGAGCAAGAATGATCATCTAACTGATGATCAAAGTAAGATGGAGTCAGATGTTGATGCCCGTGGATTTTCTTGCTGTTAACATAGATTCTGCATTGCGTTGATGGACACTGGAGTCATTTGACAAATACTGTTGTGGAATTTTTAGGGGAAGGTTGACACCACATTACAGGCACTCGGCACTGTCTAGCGTATTTCCTATCTGCTACCAATTTTCCGGTTGATACCCGATTCCATATTCCTAGCTCTTAAATGTTTACTGAAAACATAGTCATACGATGAGTTAATGACGGTAATAATGACAAAAGTGGGCAGCGAACTGTGGAACATCAAAAAACCATAGTTGGAATCATTGCCTTAGAACCAACTGAAGCCTCTGTTCACGGGCTGGGTACTGGACAGGGCTCTTGTTTTCTCCTGAGGTGCTAGGATGCCCTCTGGTGGTTAAACAAAATATTCACACAGTTGCTTTGCTCATGTGGTCAGTTGCCCTTCAAGACCATCTCTGCTTCTCAGCAGATGGGTTTTTATCCCAAGTAGCTTGCTGCAGTGTTTGTTTCCAGTAGAACTCTGAAAATTAGACAACAAACATGAGATGGTACAGGAATGCTGGTTGTCAGCATCTTTTCTTCTAAAGGTGGATTTACATTGTTATTCTTAGGTGATCTAGATTCCTGTGTGCTTGGAAGGGACAGTTGGGTAGAGGCAGGGAAACAGATGGGTAGTACTGAGAAGTTATGCAGGAAAATTTTCATCCAGAGGTACTTTTGGTAATAGCACATTCTTAGTCATTAGATTTTTTATTTAATCGAAGACTACATAGAAAATCCTTTTTATTTCAACCCTTGCTTATGGAAACATATTCAAGCTATTAGACTGCTTGCCTCTCTGGATAGCAGATTATAGAGAACATAATTGAAATTTTGATTTGACTTCTTATGGGGACTCAGAGTCACCTTAGGAACACTGGGCTTTGCTGCTGTTCCAGAAATGTAAGGTGTAAGACATTGAATGGAACACCTCTTCAGAGTTATCTCTTTTTAAAATTTCAGTGTCTTTTTCTTCTATCATCTCTTTTATCCTAAAAATCAGTTGTAATGAAAAACCTGGTTAATTGAAGATTATGTTAGTAGAGGATTTATTTATTTTTGGCTGCATTGGGTCTTCGTTGCTGTGCGCGGGCTTTCTCTAGTTGTGGCGAGCGGGGGGCTACTCTTGGTTGTGGTGCGTGGGCTTCTCATCGCAGAGGCTTCTCTTTGTTGCGGAGCACGGGCTCTAGGCGTGTGGGCTTCAGTAGTTGTGGCTCATGGGCTCTAGAGCGCAGGCTCAGTAGTTGTGGCGCATGGGCTTAGTTGCTGTGTGGCTTTTGGGATCTTCCTGGACGAGGGCTCGAACCTGTGTCCCCTGCATTGACAGGCGGATTCTTAACAACTGCACCACCAGGGAAGCCCCCAGTAGAGGTTTTTAATTGAAAGTTTTACCCGAGGTTTCAGAGAACTTGGGGTTGAACGTATAGTACTTTTTAGAGAAAAATTCTCAGCTTGTGGTCCTCCAATTAGGGTTTCTTAACCAGAAATCCACAGACATCTTGAGTTCCCATGGACAGGTTTCAGGGCCCCCATGAACCTCTGGAAATTGTAGGCATAGTTGAGTGTGTTCCCTCCTGTGCTCAGTTGGCAGATGTGAATGGAGTCATTGAGGAGGAGTTCACCATGGCCCGGCTGTACATCAGCAAGATGAAGTCGGAGGTTAAATCTCTGGTGAACCGCAGTAAACAGCTCGAGAGCGCCCAGATGGACTCCAACAGGAAGATGAACGCCAGTGAGCGGGAGCTGGCGGCCTGCCAGCTGCTCATCTCCCAGGTAGGCCACGCCTTTCTTCCTCATTTCACACCCTTGTGCTCTGGAAAATCTGCTTCCTCCGTGCTCTTACTGGGGCCCGATGGTGCATAACAGGGATAGGTGATGGACTTTGCTTTACGTAAGACTTGTCCATGGCCTCCTAGGCAATGACAGCCCAGGCTTATTTCTTAAGGCTAGGTTTAGTTGTGTGAATTACATGGATTACCTTCAGTCCCTGTTTAAAGGATGTGTCTATATATCTTTATCTAGCTAAGTAGGTAGGTAGGTAGGATAGATAGAGATATGTAATGAATGGACAAGACTGGGTGGCATCTAAAACTCCTATCAGCTAAGGCAACATTCTTTTGTCTTTTAATCTCTACCACAGGTCCAATTTAATATGGGACAATAGAAACTACCATCACTACTACTATTATTAATAGTAGTAGCAGTTAACCTTTTACTGAGTGCTTACAACGCACCATATACTATGTTAAGCACTTTACGTGCATTCTCTCACTTGATCTTTTTTTTTTTTTTTGCGGTACGCGGGCCTCTCACTGTTGTGGCCTCTCCCGTTGTGGAGCACAGGCTCCGGATGCGCAGGCTGAGCGGCCATGGCTCACGGGCCCAGCCGTTCTGCGGCATGTGGGACCCTCCCGGACCGGGGCACGAACCCGTGTCCCCTGCATCGGCAGGCGGACTCTCAACCACTGCGCCACCAGGGAAACCCGTGTCACTTGATCTTTAAAAAATTCTGGATGGGCAGGTTTTATTTATTTATTTATTTATTTATTTATTTATTTATTTTTGCTGTATGCGGGCCTCTCACTGCTGTGGCCTCTCCCATTGCGGAGCACAGGCTCTGGACGTGCAGGCCCAGCAGCCATGGCTCACGGGCCCAGCCGCTCCGCGGCACGCGGGATCCCCCCAGACCAGGGCACGAACCCGTGCCCCCTTCATCGGCAGGCGGACTCCCAACCACTGCACCACCAGGGAAGCCCGCAGGTTTTATTATTGTTCCTGTTTTTTTAAATAAGGAAAATGAGACTTGAAAGATTAAATATACTGTCCAAACTCATATAACCAGTGAAAGGCGGAGCTGGGACTCAAACCAAACTGTGTGAACTCAAAGCCTTGAAGGAATCTTCAAGCTCCTGGGGCATATGTCATTCCCTCAATGAGTAAGGCTACTCTTCTTCCATTAGAAGGGTATTTTCATTTTAGTAAGGTGGTTTCAGAAAATAGCAGCCTCGTTTCTGACTTGCCACTGACACCTGAGCTTGGTGTTTGGGCTTGAGGCTTCTGTGAGTGGTCCAGTGTGTGCTACTCACTGCCTTAGCCCAGGCATTAAAACAGCTAAAGTCATTTGGGGTAAACAGATGCCAGTATGGAATGGCGCATCTGACAGTGCTGAGAAACAGACAAAAGCACACTTCATCCTGTACTCTTTTAAACATAGGGATGTATCATCATAGAACCATCTCCTTGTCTCCTACCATAATCATCTAAGGGATGCAAATTAAAACATCAAGTTTCCATTTTATAAATAACATAATAAGCAAAGATGTATTAATATTTAAGAGATTATTCAGTGCTGGTGTGTGCTAGTGAAATTTATTGAGAAAAGTATAATTTGGTCGGTCCTTTTGGAAAGGACCTTGGGAATCAAAAACCATAAAAATGTAAGTATACTTTGGTCCAGTAATTTCGCTTATAGCATTTTTCATTGATAATGAAAATGAGAATTTTTCATTTCATATGGTATTCTCATTCCCTGATTAAAAATATTAGCGTTTATATGGAAGGTGTTTAGTGCAGTATTACTTTCATTTTACTTAAATAAAATACGCAACTATCTATTGAGAGACTAATAACATAAAGTGACGTGGAAGGATTTATGCAGCTCTTACAAAAAATTGATAAAAACCAGTCATTTGGAAAGTATAATTATATAAAGTAAAAATGAAAATGCTGAGTTACAGATCTATGCTATGCCTTACAACTTGGCAAAATATGCATTCATATAGATAAGACCAGGAATATAGGGGGAAATGGTTAATAAATTAGAGCGGTTAATGGGTGAAATTTATACTACTTTTTCTGTATTTGCTTTACTGTTTGACATTTTTATAATTTGTGAAAGTTGAGAGGAAAAACACTAAACATTAGGACATAGTACACCTCAAGTCTGATTTCCAGATCATCTGTTACACTGAAAGCATGTGCTTCTGGAGGCCCCTAATATTTGGAGGCCAAGGCAAGAGCACAGACAGAGGCCCTGAGGCCTGCAGCCCAGTGTCTCTCCTTCCATCTGGATGTATCAGCCTCCATGTCCAAGTCGAGTCCCTTCTGCACATTCTGTGAACTGATGGAAGTGTGTAACTGTGTCAGCTGTAATCTGTGTAAATGGATGATGGGAGCCGCACTGCTGGTCCTGGGAGTGGCCTTAGGGCCATTGGAGTAAGGAGTTTCTAGTTTCCCAGACTCACTGTGGTCTAGAAGAGGATGTGGGCTCCAGGTGGGCACGCTCCCTTGGCATATGAACTTTGCTCAGTGGAGTGGGATGCAGCCAGAGGACCACCCAAGTGGGGTGCTCTAAAGTGTAGGGCCCAGGACAGTTGCCCAGATCTTAGAGTGACACTCACTCAGGGTATATGAGATCGGAGTCAAGAATATTAGGACGGTTTTAGTTAGACAGTGCTTTCTGCATTAGCAACAAATACAGTTTTCCATCAGGTGCTATTTTGTACTCTGCTACAATTTACATAAAGCCAAAGATTCAGTCATAATTGCCTGGGGTTCAAAAGTAAGAGAAATCTTGGCTGTTTATTTTCTGACATGATCTAAGGAATCTGACAAAAATTTCCAGCTAAAATGCTGTTATCTCCTTTGTTTACACTCATCCTTGTCACCAAAAGCTATGCTTATAAAACAACTGCTCCAACAGGGTCCCATTTCCCAGAGGTTATTTCGTTAGATTAGAGCTCAGTCTCCAGAGTGTTCCTGCCTAAATATGAACCCTGTAGATCTGGAGGGGTGAGTGTTTGCATATTTCCATCTGCCTAGAAGTGACTACTGTCCCTAGTCAGTCACGAGCTCTCATTCATTCATTCACACCATTATTATTTATTAACTCTCTATTTTCATGGAGCTAACAAGTAGAAAAAAAAATAGATAAATCAAGCAGAAGTTAGGTGCTATAAGAAAATGTTGGGGCCTGAGTGATAAGGATCCAGCCAGGACCATGTCTGGGAGGGTGCTGGGGAGAGCTTCCTAGGGAGAGGAAAATGTAAATGCAAAGTCCCCGAGACAGGAATTGGTGTGTTTGAGGGACAGAAAAAGAAAAGACATAATATTTGAGTTCCAAAGAAGAAATCTAGAGGTGCAGTTTCAAAGAACGAAGCCCTCAGCCTTGACGTTTTCCCAGTCCCTTTCTCTCCAGCACACTCTGTTTTCTGTAAGGAGGAAAAGCAGCTTGGGCTTTGGTATCTCACTTAAGAGGACAGTGAGGAAGGGCACGGCCATGAGTGGGTCTGTGGGGAACGAAGCAGAGAAGCACATGGAAGGAAAAGGACAGACCCCAAACAAAGGTTAGAATATGCACCATTTGGGTGCTGGGGCTCAGAAAAAGGACTCAAGAACTCCTCCTCTCTTGCATTGTCCCATCAGACAGTCCCGGGCGAGCCAGGATGGCCACTTGGTAGTCATTCACTGCTGCCTTTTATCTGTTCGCTTGTTTAAAGCATGAAGCCAAGATCAAATCCCTGACAGACTACATGCAGAACATGGAGCAGAAGAGGAGGCAGCTGGAAGAGTCCCAAGACTCACTCAGTGAAGAGCTGGCCAAGCTCCGAGCCCAAGGTGAGTAACTGACCACTTTGCAGGTGTCTGATTCTCAGCCTAAATCAGACACTCTCTGGTTGGCTGGACTCATGATGTTTAATTTTGCTCGATGAAAGCATTTCTAGGTCTACTGAAAACAATGGCATAATTGGGCGGGGGGGGAGGGGAGAGAAACGTCTAGAAGACTGCCCCCACCCCATATCTGCTCCTCTTGCCATTTTCCCTCAGTCCACCCTGCTGCCCAAGTCAGAATCCTCTCCCTTCTTTACCTCCTGCGTCCAGTCTGTCCCCAAGTCCTGTCCATTCGACCTGCCAGGGGCTTCTCTGGTTCTGCTCTTCTCCGTCTTCACTGTCGCTGTCCTTAATCCTAGTTAAGAATTGTGGCCATATCCATCTACCGAGGAGCTCATCTCCAGCCTGCTCTAGGCTGACCACTGTGCTGTATTCCAAAGGAGGATTCCAAAATCAAGTTCTACCTCGTGTCCAACCCCAGGCCTCGACCCTTCCCTGGTGTCCTGTTGCTCTTAATATAAAGCCTGAACTTGCACCCATGGCTTACCTGCATCCCCCATCCTTTTTTTTTTTTTTTTTTTGCGGTACGCGGGCCTCTCACTGTTGTGGCCTCTCCCGTTGCGGAGCACAGGCTCCGGACGCGCAGGCCCAGCGGCCATGGCTCACGGGCCCAGCCACTCCGCGGCATGTGGGATCTTCCCGGACCGGGGCACGAACCCGTGTCCCCTGCATCGGCAGGCGGACCCTCAACCACTGCGCCAGCAGGGAAGCCCCATCCCTCATCCTTTGAACAAGCTCTTCCTTTGCCAGGCAGTCTCCTGACCCCCTTTGTTGAGGGAAGTGCCCAATACATAGGAAGCACTCAATAAATGTCAATAAGTAGAAGAGATTTGAGAGAAATGACTAGAAATGTAGAAATCAGAACAGGATTAAGAATGTAGGTGTTGTGGTGAAACGGGAACACACAGATCATATTATGAGTTGCAACGAAAACTGGTAGCGTCCCTTTGGGAAGCATTTTGAAAATACATATTAATAATTCTAACACTTCTCACACCTTTTGCTCCTCAAATCTCATATATTCATTGCAGAATTGTTTATATTAGTGAAAAAAAAAAGGAAAGGAAGCCACCTAAATGTCCAAGAGTTAAATGAACTATGGTATGTTGTTTAAAAGAACAATTTTTTTCATCTTGGAGATGAAGTACATGAAGGCCATGCAGCAGTGCTTATAATGCATTAGATTAAACATCATAATATGTAATTTCATCTTTACTGTGGTTATAACATTTAAAAATCAATAGATGCTTATGTTCCAAGGCCTGTAAATTAATATTTGAAAGGAAATGGTTTTGATAGGTTAATAGGATTGGCGATGGTGCTATCCTTTTTAATGTCCTTTATTGTTGTAGAGTCATTTGCCCAGTAAATACATTTTGCTTCAAATGCCAAAGTAAATTAACGATGAAAGAGAGCACACTCACCCCCGCTTTGACCTTGTAAGGTTTTCTTTATGTCATAAGGGGTGTTAGGAACAGAATGCTCCACCCAAAACTTGACATGGAAAAGAACTTTTCCCTCTGGTAAATGGCTTCTGCAGTGGTGCCACTGAGTGGAAATGGAATCAAAGCAAGAAGAGCTGAAATAAAGTGAAACAGACTAGAGAGAATACTTAATGACTTGAATGTCACTGTCCGAAATGCTTTTGCTCCCTCCACCTTGGGCTACGCATTGCCAGCTGTGCTCAGGGAGGGCCACTGACCAAGAATAAGATGGGACTGGTCCCTCCCTCCCAGAGGTGTGCCACATAACAGCCCTGCCCCCAGTACGAGGCGTGGCCTTCCTGTTTAGTCTGGAGAGTGTTATTTTATATTTCTATTTTCTTTGTGCCTATCCTTAGGCTGTTTTCCTGCTCCAGATTCTTAGAGAATACCATGGGAGGTAAATTAGCTCTTTCCGAAACTCTAATAGTGGCGCGAATCCAAACACCACTAATATTAGCAGAGTGCATTATCATGGACAAAGCACGTTTACATGTGCTGCCCAGGAGTAGCTCACCAGGCCTGGCGGGGAACCAGTCCTCCAAGGCGTGAGGTGACAGCTAGCTCAGCTGCAGCGTAACCACTCCAAGTTAGCACTTCCCCTCCAATGGCCACTGTCCCCGAAGGACTTCGATAATCTCCCAGGAGAGATCAGCCTTGATTTAAAAAGCCAGGAGTCCTCCTTCAGAGGCACGTTCCTTTATACCACGGTTGTAATTGGTTAGATAAGCTGATGTTTCACCCCATTCTTTTTTCGTTTTCTAATTTTTACTTTTGGATGTGAGTCCTGCCAGTTAAATCTTAAATCATCGTTTAAAATTCAAAACAGAAAAAATGCATGAAGTCAGCTTCCAGGATAAAGAAAAGGAACATCTGACCCGGCTGCAGGACGCTGAGGAAATGAAGGTGTGTGTGCAGCCCCTTCCAGAAGCCCAGCCCATGTTTGGACTGGATTTGCTTGATCTAGGAAAATACAACTCCTTCGGAGATGTGTGTGGCAGGGTAGGAGGGAGGCGGGTTGGGACTGGGGCTGGGCATCAGAGCTGCTCGCAGAGTGTGGCTGGGCTTAGCAATGAGTTGGAGGTGGAGGTGTCCAGGAATCCCGAGGTGTCTGTAGATAGTAGTTATGTTGTGTTGGTACATTTCTCTTCCCGTTCATGACCAGGAAGGAGAGAGCACACCTTCCAGTCACTGCATGGGGCCACTCGGCAGAGCTTCTGCAGAAATGGTCACCCGAAACAGCCCAAATTTGAGTTTTTATCTTCAACATAGAGATCTTTATTTTTGGTCATATTTTAAACAGAAAAGGAAAAGCGGGAAAGATGATAGGGAAATAAGATTTTTAGGTGGATACAATGAAATAGGAGAAAATGTGGAACTTTTGATTAGCTTTAGGCAAACCCCTCTCCTGGGTCTGCATCACTTTGGTGGAAAGGTCTCCTTTGACTATCACTGTAAATCCATGCTGTGGGCAGGCCCGGGAAATTATCTACATTTTACGGTGAGGAAGTGCAACTTCCACAGGTTCCATGGCTTGTCTGAGGTCACCCAGGTGGTAAGAGGTCCATGCTCTCTGACTGACCTGGCGAGAGAAGCCGTGTGGCTCAGATGAGCTATAGAAGGTCAGGGGGAGACCCTTTCCTCATGGAATGGGCTAATTTGCCCGTAGGGACCACTCAGTTTTATAACAGATCCTTGAGTTTTGTTATCCCTGTAAAGCATGGTGGGTTCTGAGGGCCCCGGTTTGGGGATCTGACAGCTGAGGGATATGGGGTAGGAGATAGCGAACAAGGGCTTTGTCACAGAGCCGGCTGAGAGCCAACGGGCGGCTGATACATTTCTCCCGGCCTGGGTTGCAGAAGGCGCTGGAGCAGCAGATGGAGAGCCACCGGGAAGCTCATCAGAAGCAGCTGTCCAGACTCCGAGACGAAATCGAGGAGAAGCAGAAAATCATCGATGAGATTCGGGAGTGAGTTGGCCTGGGGGCTTGTGGGGCGTTGGGGCAGACACGGCCCCTGGGCCAGCCTGGAGGTCTCTGCTTTCCCCGCCCCATGGACCCTGGGCTCTGCCCTGGTGCCTCAACGAGCTGGACGTGATGCTTCTGCGGTCTGTTCCCCACCTGGAGCCGAGCCTCTGGTGGGCAGGTGGCAGGCGGGTCCAGCTGCCCTGCCTGGTCCCCGCGGAGCAGGGGCACATTGGTGATTCAGCTGGGCAGACACATACCTCAGAAGGTGGGGATGCTGTTCCTATGAGAGGATGGAAAAGACCCCCAAAAACCCTGAATTGGTTCTGATTCAGGGTTTCTGATGGGTTAAGAAATGCTCCAGAGAAGACAGTCAGGTCCCGCTGCCTCAGCCCAACACGTACCTGAACACTGCACACCCCAGAGACACCTGCTCACAGGGGCACACTCCTTAGGGACCCGTGCTGTTGTGTGTCTGTCTGTGCTCGAGGGCATTGCAGCTGGGCTCAAGGCCATTCTCCTGTTGTAGCTGCTGAAGAGCCCCCTGCTCAGTAATTATCCCTCCCCACTCTTCTCACTTTCCCGCCTCATCAACACAAGTCCCCAGGCTGTGTTTAAATGCCCCAAATTAAACACATAAGAAAACCACTTATATTGAAATACACTTCCACCCACTGACACCCTCCTCCCCTGTCTTCCTCTTCCCCGCCACCCCAGGTCTAGACTAAAGGTTCCCTCCTCTCTCTTTCTGTAGATGAAGAAACATTTCTAGATGGGAAGCAAGATTAAATGATTTACTTAGGGTCACACTGCTAAACAAGAATCAAACTGGAGTTGGAGTTTAATTCTCTCTCAATGTCCGTGAGCTACTCACACAGCACATTTGCATTTTAAAAGCAAAAATGTAAATGATGTGATGGGGCTCTGTGCACAGTCTACCTAGGAAAGCACTTAGCATCGCCTCTCCCCTTCTTTTGGTCCACCCCTGTGCTCCCACTTATGCCGAGCTTTCCCCTTTAAGTGTGACTCTTATTTGTTATGTTGATGAATGACCCTCAGATTGTTCACCTGGAAGGGGAGGGGAGGGAAGGAAGGTGAGAGAGATGGAGGGTCTCTGAGTGAGTTGACAAGTGGGGACATTTCCTTGGCCTTTGCCTTTCACATGGGTTTTCCTTCAGAGAGTGTATAATCTGTTGTCTACAGTCATGTAGGCATGGCCGTATGAAAGGTTTTATAAGGACCGGGCTGATATAAATGGTGACCAAATACCCCCAACTGGATGGTGAGTTTCTTTTTTGCAACAGCCCCTGGACTTTCTTTGTGTTTCCCCTCTCTGCCCACTGCCCCCTTTCGCCCCCAAGACTTCACAGAACAGAACTGTCCCTGTGTCAGCTAGGGATTTGGATTTAGGGGATGTTTTTGGAGCATCAGACCAGAGAGGAAGGGAAGGTCAAAGTGGCCAAATAAGGTTCTGGGAGTGCGTATGTACCATCTGTAGGGCAGAAAAGCAGAATTCTTACTGGGCTCTGTTTTTCTGTTTTAAAATATCGGCTCCTTTCCCATCTCATTATTTTCCCTCCCAAAGCTCTTGCGCAAGCCAACTATAAATACATTATTAAAGCCTTATGTTTCATGCCTCTTAGATGTTCCCAGAAATTTCATTTTCACTTGGGCAGGGAGGAAGCTGTGAGGTTGTTCTCTGATCCCTCCAAATCTTCCAGAATTGCCGCCTTTATTGCACAGGGCTAATGGGGTTAGAACAGAACCACGTCTTTAGCAGCATGACTCAGAATTTCAGGCTGATGTGGAATGTATTGCTTTTTCCTCTCCATTTCAGTTTGAATCAGAAACTGCAACTGGAACAGGAGAAGCTCAGCTCTGATTATAACAAGCTGAAAATAGAGGACCAAGAGAGAGAAATGAAACTGGAAAAGCTCTTGTGAGTGTGCTTTAAATATTTCCTCTGTTTTCTCTCATCCTCTCGAAGTTTTTTTTTTTTTTTTTGCCAACTGCACGGCACGCGGGATCTTAGTTCCCTGACCAGGGACCAGGGACCGGACCCATGCCCCCTGCAGTGGAAGCGCAGAGTCTTAACCACTGGACTGCCAGGGAAGTCCCACCACCACCCTGCAAAGTCTTAAAAAGTCTACTTTGGTGATTCAGATACCCAAATATTCAGGTTAGGTCAGGCCAATTTAAAAACAGACCGTGGCCATTTGGGTGAGTTGGTTTGTTTTGTTGACTTATCTGCAGATGCAAATGGTATCTGTGAGAATCTCTGATGCCCCTTTGGTGGTTCACAGTTCCTTTCTGTTTTTTAGATTGCTCAATGATAAAAGAGAACAAGCCAGAGAGGACCTCAAAGGGCTGGAGGAGACAGTGGTATGTTGACATGTTTCCCAACTCATTTTAGTCTCAAAGACCAGATTGGTTTATGATCTTTTGAATTTGTTTCTTCTAAAATTTTATTTGTCCGTGCCTTTCTTGAATATCATTTTAAACATAAAACTTCCTATGGAAACATGAGAGCTGTAGAATTTATTCCCCTGGTCTTAACGGAGTGACCATCCATCCATCCATCCATCCATCCATCCATCCTTAAGACTGTAACCATGGAGCCCTGACTGAGATTTAAACTCAAATCAGTGCCTGCAATTTTACAACCTCTGTATGTTGTGACTTACTTCCATGCAACAATCAATGGATATTTATTGATCACCTACTGAGGGCTGGCATGCTTTTAGGTGCTTGAGTTGCATCAGTACAAAACAGAGTTAAGATGCTGGCCCTTGTGAAGCTGTCTTTCACCTGGGGGAGACAGACAGTGAGAAATAAGGATGTAGATCATGACCTCCATTAGATGGTTATAGAAAGTGCAGGGGTACTGGTTTGGGGTGGCCCCACTGGGAGGTGACATTTGAGCGGGAACTTGAAGCAGGTAAAAGAAGGAGCCATGGGGATGTCCGGGGGAGGAGTCTTCCAGGAGAGGCAACAGCCAGTGCCAAGGCCCTGAGGTTAGCCCATGGCAGGCATGTTGGGGTACAACAGGGAGATCAATGTGTATGTGACCAAGAGAAGGGGGGAGGGCAGGAGGTAGGCACAGAGAGGTCAAGGCCAGAGGAGGTGCAGGCCAGGTAGGGCCTTGGGACCTGCAGGGTTTGGGGCAGAAGAGTGACAGATCTACTTCCCTTTGGAAGAAGGGCTCACCATCTGAGATCCTGGTTAGTTTTCTCTGTGCTTTCATTGGGTTTGTCTCCTCTGGTCAACTTCTGTCTCAGTTGCCCTGGGGGGTAGCTGCCTGTCCCCAAGGGCTCTCAAGAGCCCTTCAAAATGCCACGCAGCCTGTGTTTGAAGACAGACACCCCAAATAGTCTCAATTTGGTGAAAACATGTCGAGTCATTTCACATGACATGCCAACAGAGAGAAACTGTTGTTTAGATACAGTCATGCATTTTGATTTCATTCCCACGTCATGGGAATTTATGTGGGACTGAGCCTGAATCCAAGAACTCGGTGACCCCAGACTGGAGGCAAGTGGTTGATCAGGGCTGGACCCGAGGCTGCACTCTGGCCGCTGGGCCAGTGTTAGCTGCTCCTCAAAGCCAGGTGTGGGCTCGGAGGGCCCAAGCCGTTCAGGACAGAAGTAGGATGACTGTTCACAGGAAGTTGGGCCTTTTGAGCCTGGTGGAGAAGACGGTGGACAGGGCGGCTGGAGGGGAAATGGAAATGAAGCCATGAAGTTGCTTCCTCCACATCTGTTCTCCTGGAGAAGTGGTACCCATAATCATAGATAATTATAACAATTCAGAAGTATATTGCACATTAAAATGTCACTGTATTCCCACCAGCCCGAGATCAATATTTCAGTATCTTTTCTTCCTTTACACCCTCGCCCTCTTTCATGCACACTCACGCAGCACACACACCTTCCGTGCCCACACCCAGAAGCTCACTCTTCACTCCTCTCTCTCTCACGGCCTCACCCACGCTCGGGCACAATCACTTATTCTTTCTCACACACACATCTTCACACACACTCACACCCACAGGCCCTCACATTCACAGTCTCACGCCTGTGTTCATCCACTCACAAATTCTTACACACTCACCCAGCACACCCCATAACATGCTGACACACACATTCACACTCATTAGTGACCATCCACACTTTCTCACTGGCACACTCACACTTTTGCTCATTCACTCTCACACCCTCCATCACGTCCACTCACACACACTCATCCCACGTGCTGACTCTCTCCCAGACTCACAAGCTTTCTGTCTTTCACACTCACTCATGAGCATGTTCTTTTGCCCTTTTGAATGTTTTTTTTTGTTTTGTTTTGTTTTGGCCTCACTGAGCGGCTTGTGGGATCTTGGTTCCCTGACCAGGGATCGAACCCATGCCCCCTGCAGTGGAAGCACGGAGCCCTAATCACTGGACCTTCAGGGAAGTCCACTGAATACATGTTTATTTATTTATTTATTTATACTTTTGGCTGTGTTGGGTCTTCATTGCTGCACGCGGATTTCTCTAGTTGCAGCGAGCGGGGGCCACTCCTCGCCGCACTGCACAGGCTTCTCGTTGCAGTGCCTCTCTTGTTGCGGAGCATGGGCTCCAGGCACACAGGCTTCAGCAGTTGTGGCACACAGGCTCTAGGGTGCAGGCTCAGTAGTTGTGGCTCACAGACCTAGTTGCTCCACGGCATGTGGGATCTTCCCGGACCAGGGCTTGAACCCGTGTCCCCTGCACTGGCAGGCAGATTCTTAACCACTGCGCCACCAGGGAAGTCCACTGAATACATTTTTAACAACACATTTTCCTCACTAGCCTCCTCCACTGGTTCTCCTTCCCCCGCCTCCCCACCCAGCCCACTCACCTATGTTCCCACCCTCACATCCATTCTCCCCGGCCCCCCTACCACACATACATGCTCATACAACACACTTGGTCCCTCACACGTGGACGGACCCACTAACACAGCCTCCCACGTTCCCTCTGCAGCCCTCACTGCCCATCCACACACATCACGCACACACACGCTTTCAATTCCCAAACTGGAACCCCACGGTCTGTGCCATTCCAGACGTGGGTGGTTTTACTTATCCTTCCATCACATCCTCCCCAAGCTGTCAGTGTTCCTCAGGGGCAGGCCTGCTGTCCTTGGCTGACCCTTCCTGAGCCCCCCTTAGCCCTAGGCCTGTGCTGCCTCCTGGACTGTCTGGACAGGGCCCGGGTGGGACCTGCCACCCAGGGGTTGGGGTCTGTGAAGCCCACTCCAGGGGGCGATGTTGGGAAAGGCCAACCAGCCAGTGGGGACGTCTCTGGGGTCCCAGGAAGCCATCTGGCTTTAATAGGACACTTTGTGTGGGCTCTGGGGCTGGACCTCTCCTCCTGCTGCGTTGATGGGCCTTGTGTCCCCACCTCTCTGGTCACACCCTCGCTGTCCCCTGTGACAGGAAGCTGAGCCCTGAGCTTTTACACAGAGGGCAGCGTCCGTGCCAGGAAAGGCTTGTGACTTACTTCACAAGGGAAGGGAATCGGGGTGGGTGAAGGAATGATAATGGATACGATGGAGGAAAATTCATTGCCCCAGGAAGCCAAAATGGGGTTACGCAGGCATTCATGTGCAACTTATCAACTGTTTCCAAGGTCTTGAACAGCCCCTCCTAAACTGTTTCTTGAAGGTACCTAAAAACAAACAGTAATGAGAGAAAGTCGCCAAACTCCGGACTCTGGATTATTTGGTGTTCGGCCTGAAAGAATCGCCTGGCCCTTTGACAAGACACCCGGGTCTTCTCTTCTCATGTCCCTGCAGGGTAGTGGCGTTTTTCATGGAAAGTATTTACTGTGATTATAGTTCAATCAGTAATGAAATCCCTGAAGCGGGAGAGAGAGCTCGCAGAGCAGGGGGCCGAGGCCGAGCTCCCTCGGGCAGGGGCACAGGCAGCACAGCTACATCACTGAGAGCTCGGAGCAGCCCCCCTGCACCTGCCGGCCAGTGGCTCAGCTCTGGGCACGCACCGCATGCACGGCGTTCCTAACAGCAGGCCCGCTTGGCCTCCTGCAGAAAGTAATTTGCCTCATCTAAGGAATCAATTGACTTCAGGTGCTTTTTATTTCAACTCAATTATGGAATTGGACCCAGTAATTTGACCTTAAATTAACATAGAACCTTTATTCAAGAAACTTATTATTTCCATGGCTTTAGAGCCTGTTCCTTCCTTTTCTCTGTGAGCTTGTGTGAGCTCCATCCCTTGACATTCTGTGTTAGAGTAGGTCAATTTAGACAAACTGAAAAACAAACGCGAGTGTATTTCTCTCCTTATGGGAAAATATTTTTAAGGGAACTAGTCGTACGTCCTGTGGTAAATACATGGAGACTTAAATGGAAGGAAATATTTTGGTTTTCTGATTTTGTTAAACAGAGGTCACCAGATTTGACTTAGACCTTTGTCTTAGCAATCTAATTCCTAAGGGTTCATTAGTAGAAAAGACTCCAAAATGAAGAAAAAAAATGCTCCCAAGAAGTTAATTTCGTGAAAGTTATAACAGCAACCAAAGGAAGCAATAAAAGTCTAATGAAGAAATGTCTGTCAAGTCTAATGCATCAGTACATTAATACTAGCGAATATTTATTGAATGCTTACTATGTGCCAGAAATGGTTGTAAGAGTTTTATAAGGATCATCTCACTGAAGCTTGATAACAGCAACTATGAGGCAACTACTATTTTTATCCTCATGTTACAAATAAGAAAGCTGAGGCACAGAAAGGTTAGATAAGTTGCCCAGGGTCACCCAGGTGGAAAGTCCATAAGCTCAGTGATGTAAAGCAAAGGAGCATCTGGACCACGGCCAGAGGGGTGTGGAAACATGAAAAATGTCGGTCAGTTAGGGTGAGAGAAACGGTGGCTAACTTTTCATTTAAATTTGTTAGCATTTTGTATAACATGTACACAATAAGTTAGAGGGAAAAAAGAGTCCATTCTGGTACAACACAGCCCTCCAGGAATTTTTATGAGAAAACTTTTGAATTTTTGTGGTTGAAGGGGAAAAAAGGTTCTATTTAAAACGCAGCAAATGAACAGGCTTTGTTCTAGTTTACACTTCATTGTTTGAGTTCCCAGTCTCTGAACTTTGGGGTGCCCGTGAGAAGATGCCAGGTGGGGGAGGATATGAGTGGTGGGCAGGTCAGAGGAAGTGGTGAGCCCCATGGCCTCGATGGTTGGCTTACAGAGCTTTATGGAGATGTCTGGGGTTGATGGTCTGGTGCCAGCTGTGTCATAAATTCAGCGTGTTCCCTCATTTAAGTGGCATTTTAACAATTTTCTCTTCCAGTCTCGAGAGCTACAGACTCTGCACAACCTCCGTAAACTCTTCGTCCAGGATCTGACCGCCCGGGTTAAAAAAGTGAGTTCTAGTTTGTGTGAATGGGACTGAGAAGAAAAGTTGGCCAGAACGAATCATTTTCAGTTGAAGTATCACTTGCTTAAATCGGGGCTGGTTATGCTTAAAAAGTAATTGCTTCATGCCAGAGAATGTGATTCAAAGAATGTGCTGGAGGGGGAAAAATACTTGGGAACATTTTTCCATCTGATTTTTCCTTCTTAGTACAAGGAAGTTATTGGGTTGGCCAGAGAAGTTCGTTAGGGTTTTTCCCATAACATTTTATGGAAAAACCCGAGCGAACTTTTTGGGCCAACCCAATATCCTTTCAAACGAACACATATTTATCTGGCCACAGTGTGAAAACCTCTGAGTGTTGCAGGGAAAACCCAGAGGGGTCTCATCAGACAGCGTGGCCCTGAAGCCTGGTGAACGATGTCAGGAACGTGAAAGTCAGGGGCTAGAGCCTCATCTTTGCTTGTTAAGAGGCCATGAGGGGCCAGGTCAGAGTGTACGAAGCACTTTAACATCCGGTGTCTTGTTTGCTCTCCGCAGGAGCCATGTAAGTGGTTCTTAGTGTTCTGTTTTACAGCTGTGGAGGTGGGCTCAGAGGTTACGTGACCTCCCGAGATCGCGCAGCTGGGGAGAGCCAGAGATGGGATTGTAATCCAGGTCTGTGTGACTCCAGAGTCTGAGCTTCTTTGGTCCTTGTGCCACACACAGTGACGGTGATCTTGGGAGTCACTGAACGGTGAACCCCCAGAGCAGCTAGCAGAGGTTTTGGGAGGGGGGAGGGGGAGGGGGAAACAGCAAGGGGGCTATGCTTTAAAGATATTTGAAAGTGATGGATGAGGGGCAGTGGGCATGCCCAGAGGTGTGACAGGATGGACGGAAGGTATATTTAAGAAAAGCGTGTGCATGGGGGTCTGTGTGAAGGAGCCAAGGAAAAGGGATGAAATATATTATAAAAAAAAAAGAGGAGGTGACTGATGGAGTTGGATCTGAGAAGACAGAATTGATGGTATAGGGGAATGTATTAGGCTTGGTAGATGGAAAGGGCCCACTTTCCCAGAGAGGAGACGTGGAGAAGCCAAGATGGAGACATTCGTGGGGAAATATATGACACTGGGAAGAGATGCATCTGAAGACTTGGATCTTCTCAGTTAATGTGGAGAAGAAGGTGCTCAGTGGAGAAGAAGGAAGAGAATGGGAAGCCCACAGAGACTAGAGGCGGCTCAGGCAGCTGTGGGGGATTTGCTGGGGATGAACAAAAGGATGCTGAGCGGTGTGGGAGTGTCCAGCTGAGGGTCAGAGCACGGATTTGTCGTGGCACCTGACAGCACGATTCTAGTGAGCTTGGGGGCCTGGAAATAAAAACAAGGAAAGAGGGTGGAGAATGATGGGAGGTTTCAAGGTGGCACTGGTCAGGCAGGTAGGTAGTGATCACCATCATCAAAATAGAAATGACTGGAGGACCTGGACCAGGGAGGAGAGAGAGGCCAGAGCAGAGGTGATGGAGACAGAGACTAGAGAGGTTATGACAAGAACCAAAAAGGCTCAGTTGGAGGGAGGAGGTGCTCCGAGGAGGGTGCAGAGCTTGAGATCAGACTTCCCTGACTTCACATTATAAAACTCTCTAGGAAGAGCCTATTCCTAGACCAGTGGTTCTCAAAGTGTGGCCACCTGGCTAGCAGCACTAGCGTCACCTGGGAACTTGCTAGAGGTGCAAATTCTCAGACCCACCCTGGATCCACTGACTCAGAGACAAGGGTAGGGCCCAGCAATCTGAGTTTTAACAAATCCTCTTCTGGGTTTGAGAACCCCGGATTTAGATCAAAGAGACAGGTTTGAGATGCTCATATAGACATCACGTCTCAGAAAGAGAAGGGTGATGATCTCTTCTCTAATGAGACAAAGCAAGCGTGCTTTGCCATTTTGGGACTCCAGGATGTGTTTCTACATGTATTTCCCAACTTATCTGGCCACTCAGTGTGGCAGTGCTGGGAGAACAGTGTTTTTATCAATCTCAAGACCTGATAAATTTCGAGAGTTGATCCAGCACGGCGCGCAGATGCCGTGACTAGTCTGAGATGGATTCATTAAGTAATTTCATGGAATTGGAAGCTGAAGGGACAAGCAGAGGCCATTGAGACTTCCCAGTTGGGACCACAGACACTTTCCCACAGCTTGATGACTTGTTATCTCACTTGTGATGTTTGAAATGAAACTTGGGTCTTGGGCTTATGTTGTTTCTTTTTTTAACATCTGTATTGGAGTATAATTGCTTTACATTGTTGTGTTAGTTTCTGCTGTATAACAAAGTGAATCAGCGATACATATACATATATCCCCATATCCCCTCCCTCTTGCGTCTCCCTCCCTCCCACCCTCTCTATCCCGCCCCTCTAGGTGGTCACAAAGCACGGAGCTGATCTCCCTCTGCTATGCGGCTGCTTCCCCCTAGCTATCTATTTTACATTTGGTAGTGTATATATGTCCATGCCACTCCTTCACTTCATCCCAGCTTCCCCTTCTCCCTCCCTGTGTCCTCAAGTCCATTCTCTACATCTGTGTCTTTATTCCTGTCCTGTTGGGCTTATGTTTTCACACTAGTTCTTCTTAATGAGTTTTGGAACACTTCCTTTTGAAAAGAAAAGAAAGCCTCTACCTGCATGCAAGGGAGAGGTATATTTCACAAAGAGAGCTGAATCCCTCAAAAAAAGATTTGAAGTTTTTTTGTCAGCAGTCCAAAGAAAGAACACTTTTGATACCGATCAAGGAAATTAATTGGGAAGAAGGTCGAGTCTAAACTTTTAGAACCACTCTTCATTTTCACTTTCAGAATAACCTTTAGTAAGATTGGGGGTTTTCTTTCGAACGGCTCATCCACATGATGTTGGGACTGGGGGTGGGCAGTGTGGAGGCCTGTCCCGCTGACCCCTTGGTGTTGATGCAGAGTGTAGAGCTGGACAGCGACGAGGGAGGAGGCAGTGCTGCCCAGAAGCAGAAAATTTCCTTCCTGGAGAATAACCTGGAGCAGCTCACTAAGGTCCACAAACAGGTAGGAGGGTTGCATCATCTTCCTCCTGCTTCTCTTTCTCTCCTGGAGAGAAGCCCTGCTGGATTCGGCCCTAGTGAGGGAGATGACTCTGATACAGAAGGTAAAAGGACAGCACATCACTAGGGAACATCAGTGCTGGAAGGGACCTGGCACTCTTTTAGTCTTCAGTGACTTCCCTTGTATAGAAAATACTTTTTTTTTTTTTTTTAAATTTTATTTTTTGGTCGTGCCGCCTGGCACGCAGGATCTTAGTTCCCCAACCAAGGATCGAACCCGCACCCCCTGCAGTGGAAACGCAGAGTCTTAACCACTGGACCACCAGGGAAGTCCTAAAATACTTTCCTGATGGAAGCCAAATATAAGGAATTGAATGTGAGCTCTCTGGGGCTTGGGGAGCAGGGTGTTGAGTCGTGTCTTTTCATCCTGCCTCCCATCCCAGCCTCCAACCCCAGCTGGCCTCTGTCTCCCGTGATGCTTTTCAGGACCCTCTGTGGACCCAAAGTCTCCACAGAATGCAAAGTGGATGCCACCGAGCTGGGTCAGGCTCCCTCTTTTTATAGATGAGGAAACAGACTGGGCGAGGAAGCCACTGGCTTCATCCCACACGTGGGAGCACTGGGGCCGGAACCAGCTCCCTCTCTGCACTGTTACCCTATTTCTTGGGCATCCTCTCAGGTTCCTGCAACACCCTGGAGTTTGTCTAGAGTGACAGAGTGACAGTGTCCAAACCTACCGGTGACTTAGGCAGGTTATTTGTCTTTCTGTTTAAATGCTGGAAGGTTCATGACGGTTTTCCCTAAATCCTCAAGATTTGGGATCTGATAAAAATGGTCCAACATTTTGGACCCCGTGGCCCAGGGGATGTCATTTCTCTTTGACTTGTTACATCCTCTTCAACATTACTGATGACGGCATTTTTCCCCAAAGGGAGGATGACAGATTCAACATGGTTGAAGTCATTCAAGCAAATTGTTGATGAGAAATAGAAAAGCAGAAACTACCAGGGAACTTGAAATAGAGCTCTGAAATTCATTAATTATTTTATTCATGAATTCAATGAATATTTATTAAAAACCTACTCTCTGCTGGGCACTGGAGCTGGTGCTGGGTGCGGAGGGACACAGGAGTAAAGAAAACAGGTGTAGACCCAGCAGTAGTTCAACCTTTGTTTAGCACTTAAGATTCTCAAAACTTTTCCTGATCCATTTGGATTCCCACAGTGATCCTATTTATGTAGCCTGTAGACTTAGAGTGGTTGAGTGACTCACACCTGGTCAGATGGCCAGGCAGTAACAGATATGGCTCTTGAGCCCATTCTTAACCCAGGGCGAGCTTGCTCCTTCTTAACTGAGCGTCTTAGGTAATGAAAGAATGAGCAGTATCCCTGAGTTACCCGTTAGCCTCTGGATATGTTGCAAAGTGGGGTCCAAACCCGGTGCGACAATGTGTCCTGGCTTGGAAGGAGGCCTTCAGAGAGCTGTAGAACATGAATGCCTTTCACTGAGCGTGTCTGAACTGGCTTCACATTTCTTATCTTTCACATGTGAATGTACAAGTAGTCAATTTTCTCTGGCAAGTCCCCCCCTCACCCCCCAAACAAAAGAGGCAGTAAATCCCACCCACGCCTGAAAGTTTCCTACAGCTGGAAATGGCTTTTGATTCTATCGCACACCCCTTCCCGCTTTCTCGTACCCGTGAATCCTGTGTTTGGCAAATTGGAGCCTCAGGGTATGGGATTTTTATTCCCGTTGGTCCCACCGTTTATGGTCTTACGGACTCTCCAAGACGGCCCTGGTGGAGTGCGCGGGTGGTGGTTCTAGCTGCTCTCCTGTCACCTTCTCAGCCCCCGCAGTGCGTCTGCCCAGCCCCCCCGCCCCGTAACTCCCCACCTCCCCCTCCCGCCGCAGCTGGTCCGGGACAACGCAGACCTGCGCTGTGAGCTGCCCAAGCTGGAGAAGCGCCTGCGTGCCACGGCCGAGCGCGTCAAGGCACTGGAGAGCGCACTGAAGGAGGCCAAGGAGAACGCCATGCGGGACCGCAAGCGCTACCAGCAGGAGGTGGACCGCATCAAGGAGGCTGTGCGAGCCAAGAACATGGCCAGGAGGGCCCACTCGGCCCAGATCGGTACGTGTGCCCGCACCCGGGCCCTTGACAGAAGGCGAGGGCTCCTCTGGCTGGAAGCTCTGGGCGGGGCGGCCCGGCTCCTCCCGGCACCCAGCGTCCATGCTGGGAGGATGGGGTGGCCAGGCGTGCGCTTCCTTACACTGAGAGATTCTGGGGGACCTTGTGATCGTCAAAGCTATTGAGCTGAGCAGAGAAGGCGGCCAGCCCTGGCTGCAGGCAGAGGTGTTTGGCTGTAAACAGACAGAGGTATACTTTCTCCGGAATACCGGGATATATGGCTTGCTCAGGAAAGCCCGAAGGCCCCTTCTGTTCTGCACCCGGCAGAACCATGAAGGAGCTACGTGTAGCCAGAAGCCTCAGGGAGAGCTGCTTGCAAGCGCAGCCTTGGAAATACTCTGGAGAGAGCCAGGCCTGACATCAGTGAGTGCAGGGGGCCTGGACATCCAGCCCCTTCAAGACCTGGATTCGGACCCATGCAAAGAATGAGAGTGTGCCTGTTGAGTCATAGTTCTTGGGATAATGCTGTGAGAGTAGAAGGGATTTAAGGATGTTCTCTAGAGCGCTTCTTTCTTTCTTTTCTTTTCTTTTCTTTTTATTTTTTAAACTGAAACATCTCCAATAACATGTAATATTATTTCTCATCAGATATTGCTGTGCAGATGTTACGTAAACCAGCAACTTCACGTTTCTAGTTTTAAGATCATAACTTACATTAGTGGTTCATTGCATTTATTGGGTCTTATACCCTTGGACTATCTTACTGAAAACTGTGAACCCTCTCCCCCTAAAATGCATCACAGACAGAATTCTGCATCCAGTTTCAGGGAGACACTGTCGGAACCCATTGGGACCCACGGATCTGTCTCAGATACAACTGAAAGTCCTCTGTTTCTAATTTTCCTTGATAAGAATTGAAATAATTGATACACAGGGTCTCTCTGTCCCCTAAGCACTGGGTGCCTTGAATTAACTAACTGTACTAATTGGAGGGCAAACATCCCACTTTCAGAAAGGTCTGGTGATTGATGAGAATTGTAATGTCGATAAAAAGTGTGCCTCTTGGTTTTCGCATGTGACCTGGAGGTATCTCGGCACGGCTGTTTAAGTCCTTTCTGAATGTCTTTTCTCTCTTTTCTGTCGGTTGGATACAGCCAAGCCCATCCGCCCTGGACACTACCCAGCATCGTCTCCAACGGCCGTCCACGCCATCCGAGGGGGAGGAGGCAGCTCTTCAAACTCCACTCACTACCAGAAATAAACACGAAGTGAGTCCTTAGTGTCAGGGGTGGCTTCCGTCCGGGGCAGCCCTGGGGTTCTCCCTGCTTCTGCCTGGCTCTCAGCCATGTGTGTGTGGACCTGCAGTGGAGAGGAAAGGGTGCAGCTCTACCCCAGCACAGGCCCTGGGGCTTCAGGTTATCAGGGGCCTGGGTCTACCTTCAACTCAGTGTAGGACCTCAGGGTCTTCCAGCTAAGGTCACCTGGTGCCAGGGACCCTCCAGGGACGGGCAGGGTGCGGTGAATGATTCATCCGAGCTTTCTTTTGTCTGCGGGACTCCCCTCTGTAGCTGGCATCCAGAAGGGCATTACCTGTTTGTCAACTGCTTTTACCCAGAGCAGGCAGGTGTGGGTGCCTGCTTTAAGTCTCAGGAACTGAATATAAAGAAAGAGCCAGATAATAGAAAGTCACTTTTTTTTTTTTTGCGGTACGCGGGCCTCTCACTGCTGTGGCCTCTCCCGTTGCGGAGCACAGGCTCCGGACGCGCAGGCTCAGCGGCCATGGCTCACGGGCCCAGCCGCTCCGGGACACGAACCCGTGTCCCCTGCATCGGCAGGCAGACTCTCAACCGCTGCACCACCAGGGAAGCCCTAGAAAGTCACATTTTTATAATTACTCTCTGAACGCAGCAAATGGAGTCTTTAAGAATTGTGCAGATTTATGTCTAGGTGGGTCCAGACCACTCTTTGCTTTGAGATGGCGGTCTGAAAACTTCTCTTCCCACACTCCACATGCCTGACATTGCTATACCAGCACAAGGGAAAAAGTGATGTCCTTTTAGAAAAGAGAAGGAGAGAGCACAAGCCTGTCCTCTTGTACTTGAGATAAAGAGTTTACTGGTTGGGCAGGGCAGACAGCTAGGTGGCCAGAAAACTCTGTTTAGAGAAACTCTGACTTTGGGCCAGTAACCTGTAGATGGGAGGAGGTGGATCCTAACGTTGACCTTGGAGTCTTCGTCCGCACTAGGAAAGCTTGTGAGCTTGACAGCAAAGCCGTAGCAATCAGGGGCAACTCAGGAGAGCGGTGGTTCCTCACCCAGTCCTTTTTGCATCAAGGTAAGGAAAGTGAATATGAGGGGCTGGAGACTCCACTCAGGGGGTACAACAATATTGCTAAGGCTCAGACTAAAACTTCCACGGAGGAAGCTTGGCGGCTGCACCCAGATGACTTTCACCTGCCCTGCCCCAGGCAGCATGTCAAGGAGCGGGACAGGTCGAGGCAGGCCACGGGCGGGCAGCGTGCCCACCACCTTCTGCAGTATCCTGGGAGGGTGGATGCAGAATTATCTTGGCTGTGGGCCACCCTATTCAGATGCAATCTCTGCTTTCAATCAGAAATAAAGTAAAGCTGGATGTTATAAAATTGCTTCTGACTGCACGTTATCAGTGTCGGGGATGACACTTGAAGGGAACTCTAAGAACAAATTGGGCCGCTTAGAACAGAAAGCCTAAAGCAGTGGTTCTCGAACTTTGGCGGGTGTCAGCATCATCTAGCACACCCAGACACCCAGGCTCCTTGAAGTAGCACAGGCCCAGAGCCTTTGTATTTTTACCAAGTACCCCAGGTGATTTTGCTAGCCACCTAAGTTTGAGACCTGCTAGCCTAAAATATCCTAAAGTGGCTGATACAGGATGGACGTTTATTTCTTTGTCACGTAAAGGACATTTGAGGGTGGTCTGTCAGTGGCTGGTAGAAAAACTCTACAGTGACAACAGAAAGCTATAGCCTCTTAAATTTGGACTCACTGTCCTCAGGAAGTACCTTCCTTGCTGGTCTCCTAAATGACTTCCTCAAGCTCGCCTAAATGACTTCTGCAGTTCTAGCTATCGTGCCTGTGCGTTGTGTGTTCAGCAAGCAGAGAGGAGGCTGGGGAGAGGCAAAAGCAGCTCTTACAGTTGAATGAGCTTCCTTTAAGTAGCCTCCCCAGAAGTCCCATCCAACTCTGATGCGTGCATCCCTCTGGCCAGAGTTGAAACACGCAGCCACATCTAGCTTCAAGGGAGGCTGGAGAAGGTAGTCTTTAGCTGGGCACATCGCCGCCCCAAACAAGAGTAGTGTTGTGTTGCCTAGGACAAGGAGATGGAGGTTGGGTGGGCAACCAGCACTCTACTTGTTGAACACCTGATCTGCAGCGGCACTGTGCTAGACGTAATATCTACATCACCCCATTTGATGGAAGCACCGGGTTAGTGTGTGCGCTTGGCTCCCAGCAAGCTTTTAATGACTATACCGGCCCAGGGATGCCGGGGTCAGAGACTGTGCAGTGGACAGTCCCTCTCCTCGTGCATGCCCATAAATGCCTATCAGACCCACGTTCTATGGAGGGTGCGTACAACCAGATGTTGGCCAGGCCTCACCCATATATCCCCTTCTCACTCTGAAGACCGAAAATCAGTAGGTCTGGTGAGACTTTGAAGACCTTCAGCGTATAGAACCACCCTCACCTGTCATGGCCATTCGTTTCTTTCTCTAACTCAAAGTGTTATGAGTGGTTTTGATGATTTTATCTGAAATTGGAACCTCCACCACCCACCTTATCTATTCAAATGACTCCTGTAACTGCATGTTTTCCTCACAGTGTCACCAAACAAACAGGCCCCATCCAGGTGTCCGGATGGTGGTAGGGTCGAAGGGCCTGACTTTGGACGAGCGACCCAGGTCAGGTGTCAGGTCTTCCACTGCCTTCGAGTTACTTACCCTCACGGTCAGTTTCCTTGTCTGTGAAATAGGGAGAATCCTTTCCCTGGGCCACGGGCATTGATTTGAGGACTAAATGAGGTCATACTTCTGAGCTGCTTGGCACATAACAAGTGCTCAAGAAAATATCAGCTGTAGGAGAGGCTAGCACTGCAAGCTTGGCACACAGTAGGTGGTCCATGAATGTTGGTTTATATTTTCTTCTAATTCTCGTAGTTGTTACAAAATAGTTTTTAGTCTGTAGCAATTGATCATAACCACAACAGGGAAGGCCCATGTCTGAGTATCCTATTTGGTGCTATGACCAGATATAAGGGGTTTTAAAGATACTATCATTTATTTATCCAAAAGTTATGAACAGCAACATTGACTATTTTTATGAAAATAACTGGGCATTGGTCAGTGGAGGTTAAAAAAAGCATGATAACCAATGGAGTAGGGAATTATAATTGGAAGTGAGGAAATGCTTATTAAAAAATAAGCTTATTAAAAAAATTGGAAATATGGAATTAATTGCTTAGATGAGACCAAAAGCTTTTTGAGATGATCTTTCCTGCTCTTTGGATTCTCGTTCTGAAGTGTGTCTGTCCTGTAGAGATGATCTCAACTGCTGACTCTTCCCAGCCCTCCTTTTGGAGCCAGAGCGGCACATTCATACTTGGGCAGCATCTGGGTACCTTTGGGATTTCTTTCTGCTTCATTTAGGATTCAAGGAATATAGTCACAATGAGTCTTTCGGTTTATGCCCAGAGTTTCAGAGCAACCGAAGATGCCAACATACAGAAATCAAAAGAACCCAGGACAATGCCAGCTTTTATCTCATCTTATTCAAATCTGGGGGCGTGGGCTGCATCAGGAGGAGGGGCCCATCTTTTTCAACCCCCAAAGCTGGACATGGGGCAGTACAGTGCAGTAAGCTGACGACACGGGATATGGGGTTGGCCAGATGTGGCCTTGGCTCTGTTCCTGTGTGACATTGGGCAAATTGCTTGATTATTTTTAGCCTCAGTTTCTTCATCCGCCAAATGGGATCAGGCATTTTGTACTTGCTGTGTACTTGGTTTAACAGTAAAGAGACAAAGAAGGCTCTGTTCTTGTGTACTGACACGCTTGTCGGAGGGAGATAGACAGCAAATAAAGACGGTAACTGCAAATAGTGTTAAGTGTTCTGAAGAAAATAAGAACAGGTTAATGAAATAGAGATGAGGGACACTTATTTAGAGGAGGGGGTGACATTTGAGCTGAGAACTAAATGATGAGAAATGCCAGCCCCGCAATGACATGGGCACAGACACTCGCTGGAAGGTGGGTCCAGACTGTGGCATATTTGAGGAACCACAGGAAGGCTGATAAGGCTGGAGAACAGGGGAGACCATTAAAACTAGGAATGTTGGGGAGGGAGATGGGACCAGATAAATGAGGGCTTTGAGGCCGAAGTGAGCAGTTTAGAGTGTAAGCTAGGCGTGTAGGGCCAGTGGGGGCTTTGGGCATGGGAGTGCTGGGACTCAGTTCATGATTAGGAGAGGTCTGCCTGGGATGGACTCTGGAGGAAGGAGGGGGGCAGGGTGAGCGTAAGAGCAGGGGGCTCCCTTGGGGGCTATTGCGGGTGTCCACTTTTGCGGGAGTAGCATTGAGCCAGGGTGGCAGCAGCAACTGGTCAGAGTCAACCTGTGTTGGAGAGCTGAGGGTAGAGGGGAGAGAAGGAGGGGTGGGTGGGAATCAAAGGTGATTCCTAGGCTGGGGCCCTAGCAGCCAGGTCAATACTGGTACCTTTTAGCCATGACTGGGAAAATTGGGCAATGAACAGATTTTATGGAAAAACGGTGAGTTTGGTTGATTATGAGATGCCTCTTAGACAATCCAACCTAGCTCACCATCCAAGCGGGTATGTTGAGTAGGCAGTGGGACCCATAAGCTCGGGAGAAAGATGAGGGCTGAGATCATAGAGAATTGTAGCCCGTAGATTGTGTTTAAGGCCATGGGTTGGAGGAGTTGACCTGGAGAAAGGTGGATAGAGGCAGAGAGTGGGGAGAGTTAGGCCAGGCCTGGGGACTGGCCAATGGAAAGGTCAGAAAAAGGAGGTAGCACCAGTAAAGGGGTCTTAGGGGGCAAGAATGTGATGTTTGAGGAGGTGAAGTGGAGGCCTGCTTCCTAAAGGGAGGTCCTCAGCTGTGCCAAAGGCTGCTCAGAGCTCCAGGAGGATAACCACAGAGACTGAGGGCAGTGATGTCAGCTTCAGCACGAGGGGGAAGCATGGGCCAGAGCGTGGGGGTGGGGAAATAGAGCCAGCCACTGCTTGCAGCTTGAAGTTTTGTTTGAAGGAGCAGAGGAATGGAGGGATGTGGGGTTAAGATGGGATTTGCATTTCTTTTTTAAGGTAGGAGCCATTACAGCTTATTTGTACGCTGATGGTAATGATCCAGCTGGGAAGGGAAATTGGTAACTTAGGAGACAGGAGAATTACAGTAGAGAGTATTGGCTTTCTGAGAGGTGCTGTGATCCAGAACATAAGCAGGCAACACTGCACCCAAGGTGACAGGAAGGCAGAGCAGAAAGTACGGATGCTGGTGGCTGGTAGATGGGGGTGCTGGTAGATCCATCCAGTAAGATGGATCCCATCTTAGCGCTTGTTTTCTCATGCAAGTCAGAAGCCAGGTTACCAGCTGAGAGGGTGGGGGGAGACCGTGTTGCAGGCTGAAGAGAGAAGGCGTGAAATAGGCCTCTCAGGCACTGCTGAGTGCTTACTTGAGGCCCCACATTGAAGGTCGACAGCATTTAAATACGTGTTCAGCTCCCTAGTTCTGAGGGCCCTGGAGTACGGCGGTGCCAGTGGGCACTGGTTCGAATTGCCCACCAGATGGCGCCAGTGGGGCATTGCTGAAACCTGTTTTCTGACCGGCTTTGGGGCAGAATTTGTGTTCTCTTCGTTTTCCTATCTGTAGACTGTTATTTCTCAAACTTGAGTAGTAAATAGAGTACTTTTAGGGAAATAAAATTCTCACAGCTTCCTGGAGTTTAAATTATAAAACAATTATAAAATATTTCAATTATTTTATTATAATACTCAAGTATTTGCACATTAAAAACAGCGTACACTCCCTAAACTTAACGGATCTTCCACAACTATCAAGTTGAAACAAATTTAGAAAATAGATTTAAAAAGTCAAAAATCCAAATCACCAACCTTTACTAAGCTTTACTAATTTAACGAATGACAATCTTTTGCTGAAAATAAAGAGCTGTGTGCAGTGTGACTCTGGTATGCATTGCTTCTGGTCAAGTTTGGCTCATGTGTCAAGACATGACAGTTCTTTCACCCTCTTTCTCTGTTAAAAACCACTGCAGAGTCACAGCATGCTTTCAGGTCATTTTGTCTTCTTGTGGCTGGAACGCATCAGTTTCCCATTGCCCAGCTTCAGCCCGAAGATGATGAGAATTGTGAGGAGAAGCACCAACTCGGTGTTGGCATAAAGCAGGTGTGGTGCTGAAGTTGGTTACAGGTGGTCAGCTAGATAATCTAGAATACGCACATGTTGGGCTTCCCTGGTGCCGCAGTGGTTGAGAGTCCGCCTGCCGATGCAGGGGACGCGGGTTCGTGCCCCGGTCCGGGAGGATCCCACATGCCGCGGGGCGGCTGGGCCCGTGAGCCATGGCCGCTGGACCTGCGCGTCCGGAGCCTGTGCTCCGCCACGGGAGAGGCCACAGCAGTGAGAGGCCCGCGTAAAAAAAAAAAAAAAAAATCCTAGAATACGCACATGTTAACGCTTCAGATTTTCATGGCAAGAAAGGCATAAAATTGAAAATATTGTGAAATGAACCAAAGACTGAGAATGCCTTTCGCTTTGTTGATATAGATGAAGACTGATATTTTGAGGACTGTACTTTTATTAGAATCCATATATATCAAGTCTAGAAATCATATTCTATTTAATAAAGTTTTGATACACTTTAATAAAATATTAGGCGAAATCGCAGTGGCGGAGCTGGAAGAGACTCACTGGCCTCTTACAGTACATTTGAAGAAGCATTTTTTTTTAACACTGTGATTTCATGTTTTGAGGCATAAAGAAAAGAGCTCTGGAGAAGCACTTCTGCAGTTCATAGCAGGGTCACCCAGGTGAACGTAACTACAGGAAGCCTTCAAAGGAGCCCAGGAGTCTGTCATGACTCCTGTGTCATGATTTATGTGACATTCGGTGGGTCACTAACAATCATTGTAGGATGGCTCTGTCTCTTTCTGGTTTTACTACCTCAGGAGCTTATTGTGACTATATTTGCTAATTGTTTTCTTCTTTTTTTAAGTTTATGTCTAAGTGTTTTCGTTTTTTTTAATTTAATTTTTATTTTATATTGGAGTAGAGTTGATTTACAGTGGTTGTGTTAGGTGCACAGCAAAGTGATTCAGTTATACATATACCTATATCCATTCTTTTTCAGATTCTTTTCCCATATATTAATAAAAATAATATCTTTAACTCCTTAAATGGTGGGATGGAGGCACACGCATAACAAAGATTTATGGGCTTTCACCACCCTTTCCTTTTGCTGCCATGACGGTCATCTGTGACTGAGGGTCTGAATTCCTGGACCCCATGTTGCCTGTGTGCCTGCTGCTGTCAGGATCTTTTCAGCCTGTCATACTTGGCCCAGACACTGAGAACGCACAAATGACTTTCTTTTGCAAGCAGTCTTCTCACAGTAAGCTACATCCAAACAGGGAAATTCCAAGTGTGCATTAAAGACAGGAAACCCAGTATTTTCTAGCCTCGCACGTAAACCTCAGATCTCCTTCACTTTAAATGCCCCATGCCATTTCCTCATATTCACCACTCTCAGTGCAAGCCCTAAACGTAAAGTCCACTTGGGCTGCTGGTTCTTCTTTCTTTGAATTGAGAAAGTTGCACCTTCTCTGCAGCCCCACCTCACCCTTCTCCCTTAACTGCTTTCCTCACCCACCCCAGGCAGAATGGAGTTTTCTCTCTAAGCTTTTGCCTATTGGAACAACAAGGCTGTTTCTGGCTGGTCCTTGGTATATCCTTAGGTTCAGGCTGAGCTTCTCAAAATGGCATCTGCTCATTTATACTCTATTTGCTTTTCTGACACACTCTGTCTTTCCTTCTTTTTTTCTTTTCTTTTCTTTTTTAACATCTTTATTGGAGTATAGTTGCTTTACAATGGTGTGTTAGTTTCTGCTGTATAACAAAGTGAATCAGCAATATGTATACATATATCTGCATATCCCCTCCCTCTTGTGTCTTTCCTTCTTATTACCTTTCTCTCTGTCCTGAATTCCTGCATCCAGCCTATCTTGCACCATTTTGGGGGTTCATCTTGACCTTTCTCCTGTTCTTGATACCCTAATCACAAATAAAAAATATAGCGGCATAAGACGCACAGGTTGACTTCTGGCCAGAGCAGAAATGGGTTCACTCCACACGTGGAGGGTGGGAGAGCTGCATTTAGCCCTTTGAAGCCGAAAAGCTTCATTTACAGTAGGTCATGAAGCCACACATGTGGTCTGCATCAAAGCCACTGGGCTGTTCAACTTGCTACTGCTGTTGGAAAATCCTAGCAATTAAATGAGTAGCAAGTATGTGCATGCAGAGAGGGACCTTTTGCTGGATGGTTGTGGGCTCAGGATCTGGAGCTGGACTTCCTGGGGTTGAATCCCAGCTTGGACATGTCCTGGGATAATTACCTCATTTCTCTGGGCCTCAGTGTCCTCCTCTGTAAAACGTGGCCAGATAGCCCCTACTCATAGGGTGGCTGTGAGGATTAGATACATGAGTATCTTAGGGCTTAGATGAGTGCCTGGCACAGAGCAAGCTCTCAGTGATCGCTGGTGTGGTCATGATGGAGTCCAGCTTCACTCAACATGCTACACAGAGGCAGAGTGAACTGTCAAGATCTTAACAACTTGCTAGTGGTGGATCCTGGTCTAAGAGCTCTGATCTGCTCTGCAGCAGTTCTCAGGGTTCCTGACCTTGGGACCTTTGACATTCTTAAAAAGTATCAACATCAAAGAGCTTTTCTGTTTCTGGGTTGTATCTATGATAGGTATTGTGTTAGAAATTGAAACACTTAAAATAGTAATTCTATTAACAAGTGCCATTTTTGGACTTCCCTGGCGGTGCAGTTGTTAAGAATCCGCCTGCCAACGCAGGGGACAAGGGTTCGAGCCCTGGCCCGGGAAGATCCCACATGCTGCAGAGCAACTAAGCCCATGCGCCACAACTACTGAGCCTGCGCTCTAGAGACCGCGAGCCACAACTACTGAGCCTGCGTGCCACAACTACTGAAGCCCGCATGCCTAGAGCCCATGCTCTGCAACAAGAGAAGCCACCGCAACGAGAAGCCCGTGCACCGCAATGAAGAGTTGCCCCCGCTCGCCGCAACTAAAGGCCCACGCGCAGCAATGAAGACCCAACGCAGCCAAAACTAAATTAACTAATTAATTTTTTTTAAATGCCATTTTTATTGAAACATAATTATTTTACAAAACAAAAAACTTAGAATGGCACTCTTATGGTTTCACAAATCTCTTTGCTATTTAGCTTGATAAACGACAACTGGATTCTCATATCTGCTGCTGCCTTCTATCTGCTGCAGTGGGTTGTTTTAGTTCAAGTATATGGAGCAAACCCAACCTCTTCCCTCCAGAAAAGGTTCTTGGCCATTTAACAGCTAAGAAAACTGTGGCATGGAGAAGTTATGATCATAGTACCTTCATCACAGGTTTGTGCTGGGAATTGAACAAGACAATGTGAAAGGAGAATGAAAAGTCATAGAAGAATGCCTGGCAAAAATCTGGCCCTGACAAATATTCTCCAGTGTTATGGTGGTTTCATGGGGACAGGCCTAAAAGGAGTAGACGAAGCAGGACCTCAGGAAGAGAGGAAAGAAATGACTGCAGACGGGCACTGGTGGGACCTGGGATGGGACTTAGAAACTGGCATTGTGAATTCAACGGGAGGGATCACAGAGGGACCCTTACTTCATTTCCAGCGCAGTCAGCTACTGGACCTAATTCACCTTAATGGCATGGTTCTCAGAGTTATGAATTCAGAGCAAGTAAAATTGTCTCTCTACAGTAGATTGCACGAATGCTCCCGTAGGATAAATCCACTTCTGTTCAGCAATGATATGTCCAGTACAGTTGGTAATTCTTATAATGTGGGGATTGAATTGTAGAAAGGCAAAGGAAAGATAAAACTATGTACTGTTTGGATTAAGCGTAAAGTCCACTGCAGGCAATTGCAAAAGCCAAGGTTGGGGGGAGAACACCTCTGACTACTTCTTGCAAACCCACATAAAATTAGCTTCTTTCTTCAACCTTCCCCATCCCTTCTAAAGAAAGGTGATTTTCTTTCCTTCTCAGTCAGTCACACATTGCCACTCTGCATTACCATCTCCAGTTGGGCGGAGGCCCAGGGACAGTCCAGTAGCGGGTCACTTGGTTTCAGTACCCTGCTTTTGGGAGAGTGAGCGGCTCCTGTAAACCATCTAAGGAGGTCAACAGAACTGGGTTTTAAATGTTCTTGAGATGCACCAACCTCTCTGGATGGTCAGTCTATTTGATTGGAACAGTCAGAAATGTTTTTTCTAGGGGCTCACCCATTTACCTCTATACATTATATCCATTTTCTCCCCAGAATTTGTCAAAGGAGGTGAACTTCCAGAAGGTTGGGGGATGGATGGGAATATCCTAGTTAAATCCATTCTTGGGCCTGCTGGAAAGACTGCTTTGGCAGACATGTCTGTAAAGATCTTTAACTCAGGATGAAAAAGAAGCACCTCTAGATAATAAGGGACGTTTTCTTGGTGGAGTTTCCTGTGTTTTCCTTTCAGAGCCCCTCACAAAGTCTCAGTTCTCTCTTGCGCTCCTGGAGGTGGTTAAACTAAGCAGATTGGGCCTCCTTTGTGGCCCCCTGTTTCTTCCAAACTATTAGCTAATACGTGCAGAATCTTACACGTTGGGGGAAGGGGGGATTTCAATGAAAGGCCTTCTGTGGAAATCGTGTCACTTTGTGGTTGGCTGGAGCTGTTGAGGCTACCCCGTTGAGTCTGTGTGCCTAGCGCTTGGCTGTCAGCATGGGTTGGCTGCGGTCATCACGTCAGGCCACAACCCTACAATTTGAGGTAGGGGCTCGCACCTCCCTGCCTCCAGGTGTGTAGGACGGCTGTCTCATCTGACCAGGGTGAGCCATAAGTGATTCTGAGATCCTGTGCTTGGAAAAATGAACCTGGAAGGACAGTGAAATGGGCATTTCAAAGGGAGTATGCAGAAAGCATTCCTGAGCCTCTTGGTTTTCAGCTCAAAATGGATTTGAATGACAACTGGGACTATGCTTTCTTAGGTTTTTCATTTCTGGTCCTAATAATAAGCACAAAATCTCACCAGAAAGTCTAAACAGTACAGAGGCTCCTCCCAAAGGCAAATCTCTCTCTCTCTCCCTCTCTCTCTGGGACTTCTAAAAATGACAGGAATATAAGGTTGCTTTACCATTTTTAATTGAGCAGCTTTGTAATTGCAAGTGATTGCACTATTGGAGCAAGAAATGGTAGTCATCAGATGAGCTCCCTGAATATGTATTTTTTGAGTTGGGGAAAAGGTAGTATTCTTTTTTTATTTTTATTTTTTTACATCTTTATTGGAATATAATTGCTTTACAATAGTGTGTTAGTTTCTGCTTCATAACAAAGTGAATCAGTTATACATACACATATGTTCCCATATCTCTTCCCTCTTGCGTCTCCCGCCCTCCCACCCTCCCTATCCCACCCCTCCAGGTGGTCACAAAGCACCGAGCTGATCTCCCTGTGCTATGCGCTGCTTCCCACTACCTATCTATTTTACGTTTGGTAGTGTATATATGTCCATGCCACTCTCTCACTTTGTTACAGCTTACCCTTCCCCTCCCCATATCCTCAGGTCCATTCTCTAGTAGGTCTGTGTCTTTATTCCCATCTTACCCCTAGGTTTTTCATAACCATTTTTTTTTCTTAGATTCCATATATATGTGTTAGCATACGGTATTTGTTTTTCTCTTTCTGACTTACTTCACTCTGTATGCCAAACTCTAGGTCCATCCACCTCACTACAAATAACTCAATTTTGTTTCTTTTTATGGCTGACAAATATTCCATTGTATACATGTGTCACATCTTCTTTATCCATTCGTCTATCGATGGACACTTAGGTTGCTTCCATGTCCTGGCTATTGTAAATAGAGCTGCAATGAACATTTTGGTACATGACTCTTTTTGAATTCTGGTTTTCTCAGGGTATATTCCCAGTAGTGGGATTGCTGGGTCGTATGGTAGTTCTATTGGTAGTTTTTTAAGGAACCTCCATACTGTTCTCCATAGTGGCTGTATCAATTTACATTCCCACCAACAGTGCAGGAGTGTTCCCTTTTCTCCACATCCTCTCCACCATTTATTGTTTTTAGATTTTTGGTTGATGGCCCTTCTGAACGGTGTGAGATGATATCTCATTGTAGTTTTGATTTGCATTTCTCTAACGATTAATGATGTTGAGCATTCTTTCATGTGTTTGTTGGTAATCTGTATATCTTCTTTGGAGAAATGTCTATTTAGGTCTTCTGCCCATTTTTGGATTGGGTTGGTTTTTTTTTGATATTGAGCTCCATGAAGAGGTAGTATTCTAAAAAGGAATGTGTTCTTTTTTTTTCTACTCAATTTTTGTTCTTTATTCCTTTTTTTTCCCTCACCCACTTTGCTTTTGTCTACTTTTAAAATCCCTTTCCACACTCTGAAATTTTTCTATTATAATTTATACCCTGCTTATTTATACAAAAATATGTGAGATTGTTTACAGTATTATAACACATAAATCAGGAGAGTGAAGCCAAAAAAAAATTAGAGAGGGAGAGAGCACTGTAGCAGGAACCTGAGTCCAGGGGGTGGGCTCAGGGAGCACTGTAGCAGGAACCACAGTCAAGCACTAAATTTGGATGTAAGCCTTCTAGGGGCAAAAACAGCATGAGTTGTTGAGTTGGAGTTCTTTTCTTTATTGAGGTGTAGTTGATTTACAATATGACATTAGTTTCAGGTGTACAACATAGTTATTTAAAATTTTTCTAGATTATACTCCATTTATTGTTCTTATAAAATATTGGCTGTAGTCCCTGTGCTGTGCAATATATCCTTGTAGCTTATTTACGTTATACATAGTAGTTTGTACCTCTTAATCCCCTACCCCTGTCTTGCCCCTCTCCCCTTCCCTCCCCTGCCATTGATAACCACTAGTTTGTTCTCTATATCCATGAGTGTGTTTCTTTTTTGTTATATTCACTAGTTTGTTTTATTTTTTTAGATTCCACATATAAGTGGTAGCATACAGTATCTGTCTTTCTCTGCCTGAATTGTTTCACTTAGCATAATGCCCTCCAAGTCCATCCATGTTGTTGCAAATGGCAAAATTTCATTCTTGTTTGTGGCTGAGTAATATTCCGTTATATATCTGTATGGAGTTCTTTTTAAAATCAGAAGAGCAGATGGGTTTTTCTTCGTGTCTGTCACATTTCCTGTGCCAGCAGTCCCCATGTGTTTCTCAAGGATGAGCCTCCACCTAGCTCTCTTGTCACCCACTCCCCACCCCAGAAGCACCATGAGCTCTGCACATAACCCACAGGCAGGATTACAGACAGACCCAGGGCTTCCAGCTGATGTGAGGAAGTTGAGCCTTTCCGTTTCTTCCTGAAAGTTGAGTTCATTAGAGTTGGTCCAAAGGCTGATAAAGGGCTGGCCTCTGAGTCAGGACTAGTCGCCTTTCATCCTGGAGACTTGACGGTGATCAGGTGAACATCTGGTGGGACGTGGAGTGAAATCATGGGGGGTGCCCTACTGAGTAACGTCATCACACTGGGGAGGTGAAACACACCTTTCAGGACTGGGAGCCTCCTTCTTGAGAGAGCCTGGCTGAGGGGGTGTGTCTGACCTGCCTGGGTATCTTAAAGTGCTGACAAGTGAGAAAGGATGTTTGGGTTCCCTGGAGGAATGAGAAAATGTGTTATGTTTCTCCAAACATCTATAGTTTCAATAGGCATGGCTTTGGGAAGAGACAGCTGTCAGGGCTAAATACTTAGAGCAAAAGCAGCAAATAGGAGGCTGTACTGTCCAGTAGGCTAGCCACTAGCCACATGTGACCACTGAGCACTTGAAGTGTGGCCAAGTCCACACTGAGATGTGTGGGAACTGAAGACTACACACCAGATGGCAAACATTGGGGGAAAAAAGACTGTGAACTATCTTAGTAGCAATATTGTAATGGAAAATATCTCAATCCCTACTACTTGATTACGTGTTGAAATGATAATATTGAGTATATTGGGTTAAATAAAATGTATTATTAAACTTAATCTTACCCGTTGCTTTTCACTGCTTAATGTGGCCACTTGAACATTGAAAATTAAATGTGTGGCTCACATGGTATTTCTATGGGGACAGCTCTGGTCTAAATATCTAAAATTAAAAGTTTTTTTGTTTTTCTTCCTGAGGAGTGAATTTCCATTGTGTTCTCTAACTCCTGTGTTCTCTCTTTGGTTCTCTTTCAACAGATACGACTCTCCACGTAGCATGTCAAGGACTACATTAATCACCAATTCCTTTACTTTTTTTCCCTCCTACACAATTTCCATTTTCTTTTACACTTGCTCACCCCAGCCGTCTGCAGTACACCAGTTTCAGATATTTGAGCTGTGTAGAGTTTCTGTGTACAGATGTGTGCTTGGACTTTTCTCTTCCCGAGAAATCTGAAGGGGGCGATTACAGAAGATCCACTTACTCCTGGGATCTGTTGCTGTGGCCCCGGGCTCGGGGCATTGGGTGGTCCCTGGGTGGTCCTTGGAGACTCCTTCTCTGCAGCCACGTCCCAGCAAATACCATTCCCTGGAGGGGAACAACCAAGTGCCGTGGAGGCAGCAGCTTCTGCTTCGCCACCGCAACTGTCTGGTTTCCTGTAAAATAAACACATTACTTTATATTTTTAGCGAACACAGAAGTGCTGCTATAGGGCGCAAAATTTTCATTCTGGACGCTTTTCCAATACAAATCACCCCAAAGACGCATTTTGAATACCCTGGTCGCATCTTTGGATCTGTAAAATACACCTTTTAGTATGGCACCCGTTAAAATGCAAAGCAAATTTCTTCGAGGCAGAAAAACAATCTGACAGTAGCAATGTAGAAATTGTTCACTCAGACACATCTGTGTAAATGCGAAAAGTGATAGCATTCACCTCTGAGCTGCTTGCTATTGAACCTGCAGTGACTAGTCTCAGCCGGCCCAGGTAGAACATCATTCCTTCAGAAGTGTTGAAAATGCTGCAAAGTTGGATGAGTGGAAATGCGGCTGCCCCCCTCCTTGCTTCCTCTTCCCTCATCCTACTGGAGCTTGCATCAGGGATGGCCTCTTTCTCTACGGAACCATCTTGAGCCTGGTGGGGGTATCGCTGACGAAATCCAGGATCATTCCAGCAGTTGAAAAAGGAAGCCCTAGGGGGAAAGCAATTGACATATCCTTGTGCCTATGAATAAGTTGCCATGAATAATTTGTTACATTAACCCATCCTTGCCGACCACTTAGTTGAGTTCTCTCCTTGGCATCAAATAGATAGGTTTCCTCTTAGGCAGAATTAGAAGAAATCAGCGTGGACGGATTTTTTACGTTCGGCTATTTTATTCAAATACATGAATCTAAAGCTGAATCAACTCTTATTTCCAGTTGTGCGTATTAAAATGATTGAATTCCAAGTAGTAAAGTTTTCAGGGAAACTGACAAGGATTCAATTAAGTTAGTCTTGTGTGCTGCTACTTGTTTTGATAAATTTGAGGGTTAACTACTTGTTTTGATAAGTTTGAGGGTTAAGTCAGTGATAACCAAACCAGTCTCAGTGAAAGCACCCATCCTATGGTTGTGTCAGCCCAGGATGAGTGAGCTGGTACTGTCCCTGCTGCTGTCACCACTGGAATGAAATTTTGCCAGAAGAGACGTTGCGCTTTCTCATTGCTGGTGGGTGAAAGATAGTTCAAGTGTGTGTGTCTGTGCGTTTGTGTGTGTCTGTGCGTTTGTGTGTCTGTGGATAAAGCACTAAAGACTGAATTGACTTGTAGACTTTTCTTGTATAAAATTTCCCTAACCAAGCAAAGCTGCTTTGACTTAATTTATTTGTTAAATGTTGCACTTTGTTTATGTGTGGGTTTTTTTGGGGGGGGGCAGCTAGTAAGTAGAGAGAAGAGGACGGATTCTACTGACGTATTTATTTAGTAAAAATGACAATTTTGCATTCATTTACGTTTTAAAAATTCTGTCTGATTTTTTTTACATTGTCGCTAATGCTCGCCCAACATAACTGCTCCAATGCTATTTGCCGTCTGACAGAAGGATCCTTGTAGGGCAGGCTTTGCAAACCTTATCAGGTAATAACATATACCATAGATTATAACCTTGCTGTTAAGATGTTTGCCTCTTATATTAGAAGTTAAAACCGGCCTTTGAGAGGATCGCCAAATAATAAATGGTCATACCACTGCTGTCTGTTATTGCAACTGTGTAATAACTCCATAGTTGGAAATTGAACAAAGGTTAGGAATTCTTTCCTTCAGGCTCTCTTGTTAACAGATTATTTTAGATTTTTTCCGAAGTAAGTTTTCCCTGGGCACTCCTTTTCTAATTCTAAAGAAGTGTTTGGCCCTTTCATGTTTCAAAAAGAAACATTCACTTGTAGTTCCATATTTCTTGATCTCTATAAGGGACTCACAAAATTCAGTTTACTTTTATTCACAGAGAAAGTTGGCTTTGATGTCTCTTAAAGATAATTCTGCTAGCTGCTGATCAGCCAGTCAGTTCACCTAGCTTCAATCTTTATAGGACCTCTAAACTAATTTTCCTACACTGTGACTAAAAGGTAGGCAGATCATGGGAATGGATTATACAGTATATTCAAATGGATCCCTAATATTACTTTGTTTAATAAGGCAATATCAGGACCACATATTCTGTAGGCCTCTTTTGTTAAAAGCCACATTTATGCAATTTTCACTTTTTTAGGCTATTGTTCCTTTACATTTGTACTCCAGGTGTAAAAACCACATTTGTGAATGGCTGAGCCTATGATTATACTTGCGGTTGTATGCTGCTTTTTGCTAGTGTGTGTGTGCTTGTGTGTGTGTGTTTCTCCTCTCTGAATAATTTTATATTTCATGCTACTTCTTGAAAGTTTACTCTTTGATGCTAAAAGGGAATAACCAGATGATTTCTAAAAATAATGTCTCCCTGCAGGATGGTGGCTTGTTAAATTAGAGGAATGCTGTTTGCCATATCAACATGTATGGTCAGAGACTAAAATATATTAACGCCAAGCGTGTTTTGGTCAATAACTGGAGAATTCTGTTTAAATGCATCATCTCTTCCAATGTTTTACAGTCTGCCATGTGGAATGGCAGGTAGTAGGGAGAAAAATAAGTGTGGATTAAGACTTTTAAAGGAAATAGTATCATATGATTAAAAAAATTAGAATTTGTAGAAATATTGGGATAAGTGAAGAAATAAAAACGTCTGTCTAGAATGTAGCATCTAGAGAGTTTTTGGAAGCCCTACCTTCCCATGAGGGCGTGATATTCCTATCCAAAGCCAGACTAAGCCATCAGCAAGACGCATGGGGGGATTATTACCTCTCCTTTCCTAGAGGAATAACCGAAAGCAAATAAAAATTCTTAACAGCCCCCTCTTTGAAGTGTATTTTTTAAGCAAGGTGGAAAACATTTAGACTCTGGCTTTATGACACATTAGGGAAGTTGTTTGTTGGCAGGGGGCAGGAGGCGGGGGACCCGGAGGATTTCACTTATAGATTGTCTCACCCGCATATTGTGAGCAAGCTAAAGGAACCATCCCAGTCTAAAATGCCTTCATTGAACAATAACAGTTTATAGACTTTTTAGAAAGTATTGAATAAGGGTCAGGGAACAGCCGAAGGCAGTACCGCTCCGTGAAGTCTGCTTACACATTTACAAATTGTCCATCAGTTTAAAATACTTTTCACCATGTGCAGATATAAGGGGAATAGGGCACTCTGTAGAATTATACATGTCTAGTTTGTAAAGTATGTCGTGTGTACTGCAGGTGTATGTTCTCTGGGCTCTGTGTATCTGTACAGTAGCTTTCATTAAAACAAAATTGTGGACTAACTTGTTTTGGTGGTGTGAGGGGGAGAAGGGCAGTTTATACCAAGTAACGATGCTGTAATATAGTACATGTAACAAAAGATCTGGAGTAACCCTTCCGTGGCCCATGGAAAATTTTGGTTATCTTCTAGATTCTGAAATGAAGATGTATGGATACTCTGGCGGACTGCATGTTGTATAATTTGAAAAATACTAAAAGTGGAAAATAAAATTGAATTAAACTTTGGCTGGTCTGTTTTTTCTTAGTCATCTTAAAGGCACTCTCCTTGAAGGCCTCAATGCCATTGTGAGGATGGGCCTTTTTCTGGCCTTGAAGGAGTTCATTTCAGTGAGCAGCTGCTTGAATTCAAAGCCTGAGCAAGGTCAACCGTGACCTTTCTGTCTTTTACTTTGCTTGAATATCTGTATTTAAATTTTTCCTTCATTGAGGACCCAAGAAAACCTGACATTTGTTCCTTCAGCCCTGAAAAGGCAGCCGCCTATGTCAATAAGTGTCTTTTAACTTTTTAAAAAGTAGGATCGAGTTAAGGTACAATAGAGCAGTGCATTAGCTGAATTTCTGAATTTCTTCTTGTCCAAGAAAGGCACTTATTCTAATAATATGTTTTAGCTCATTGGCATTCTTCAACTAATGCCTTGGACCTCTGCGTATATTGAAAGGTTATTGGCATCTTTTGAGAAGTGTTGGGGTGTTTGTATTCCCGTCTAGCTTACTGATTATTACTATTAACATACAGGTCTGAGATCTTGTGAGAGGATGCCAGAGTGTGAAGCCGTTGGAGAATAACAAATGGCGGGACACAGGATTACTTTTATCTGCTCTCTTAGCAAGGAGACTTCCCTACCTCAGGTCACTGAAATCCTGTGGCCACGCACGGCCTTGTGTATGTAAAACACCCTCATTCTCGTTCTTGGTTTGGTTAATGTTGCATGGGAGCCAGACAGTAGACTGCCGGCATCAATTAAAAGTGGAAAGATGGATGCCAAATAAAGATCTTATAAGTGGAATTGGGGACACTGCAGATCATGTGCTTTTATGATGTCTTATCTATCTCCTTGAATTTGTTATTCTCCAAAGAACTTGGAAGAGGCAGTTACCAAATATCAGATTGTTAAAGATGACTTAGGTAGTAAAACTTCAAACATCGTGGATGAATATTTAGGCTGAAGCCTCTTTATTTAAGATGGGAAAGCAGTCCTTTGAAAGGACCTGATGACAAAGCACATTTCAGTATCACTTGAGAAGTGACCCTATAGGTTCCAGGACAAGCAGCTCTGCAGTGCAGTAGGTCTGCACTAACACCCACTGTTCCCCGGGTTCCTGTGAGCCTTTCCCGAGGTTTCCTGTTCTATTGAGCTCTGAACGGTGCTCGGGCTATGCCTTGGAAGTACTACAGAGCTAGAGCAACTGTGGTAGAACGTGGAATGGAAGCTATAATCTGCCGAGGCGATTACCGGTGATATGTGTATTTGCAGGTTTAATTCTAGCATTTGTGACAGGTTATATCTCGTGATTTGTCTCATGTACATAATAAATTGAACAGGAGTGGGAGGGATCTCTCGGATGACACATCAGATGAAAATATGTGGGCTTAACAAATGCATCCTGAGCCATGGGATTTTTACTTTCCCTTTGGCATTTGGTGGTTCTTCAGCCAATCTGCAGAGAAAACACCGATTTCTGTGTGGTTAGCTGGGCTCAAAATAAAAGACTTGCAGGTAATCCCTGTGGATCTTTCCACTTGTGATGCACCATGGATGCAAAGCCTGGACTCCTCCACCTGCTTTGCTTCCCCAGCGCTGACGGAGGTTCTGTTTGGAGCCCCTCTCTCTTTCTGGGACCCTTCAGACCCTCGCTCCTCCACGTGACCAGACTGCAAATCATTCTCGTACGATAGCTTTTCAAAAAATTCACCTAAAAAGATAATTTACTCCTTCAGAATGTATACCCGAAATGAGAGAAATTGGCAGACTTGCTCCCGATGACGTGTACCAGCACCAGAACCTCGTAATGCTTGGAAAGCTGCAGTAGGCAGTGCATTAAGGTGAGAGACTATCCTGGTGGTGTGCCAGACACTGTATTACGTGCTTTACATGTATTAGTCCATCTAATCCTCCTGATAACTCCATGAGGTAGGCACCATTGTCTCCACTTTAGCAGGGAGTAAACGGGCACAGAGAGGTTAGTTAACTTGCCCAAGGTCTCACAGCTGGGAGGAGAAGCCAAGATTGAAACCCGGGAAGACTGGTCCTAAGGTGTGTGCTCTCCACAGCTAGTAACACTGCTGCTCAGAACAGTGCTGCGTGTGTGTGTGTGTGTGTGTGTGTGTGTGTGTGTGTAGTGATAACCAGCAAGCAGCCTCAAAAATCCTTTTGTAAAGAATTCATACAGTGTTCTTCCTTTGCAACTTTTCAGTGTTTTCTCCTTTCATAGGAATCCGAGACCTTCTTGTTTTTTGAATTACTTTAAGCAATCAAAAGCATCTAGGAAAGAATCATCGAAATAATGAGATGCCTCACAGCAGGGGGGCCTGACAACATACAACTGCAGGGCTTCTGGAGGAAGGCTGCCTGCAGGAGCGCAGTGCTTAGAATCTTTTTCATACATAGTGGACACTTAGAAAGTGCAGCAATCACTTGTGTCACGGTTTTCAAACTGTGTAGTAAGAATTTCACTTATCCATGTTGACGTTTTTTTCTCTTTAGGACACTAATTTTCTCTGCTTGCATTTTAAAATGTATAACCTATATTCCTCAGTTTCTCAAGCTAAAAATAAAGCAGGGTTCTCTTGTCCCAGCTGAGCCGGCTCTAAGGGAGAGTCTGAGGGGGCACTGGGTGGGTTCCCTTATCTCACCCAGATCTGTGTGAGGCCTCGGAGAAGACTCTCAGGGAGCTGTGCTGATAATAGCTGCCCCATACCTAACCTCCAGCCCTGTCATAATGATTAATAGGATCTCACTTCAGTGCTTTAAGTTTTAGAAAAAGTAAACATGCCAATCATACCACACATGCATGTGCATGTCCAACTACAGAAAGGGGCAGGAACAGCACAAGTGGGGTTCGCCCTGAGCCCCCCACTTTACCGCAGACTCCCATTACCTGTGCTTCACCTGTCTGAGGATGCTTCTGATGGGCTACTGCAGGGTTGGGAGGGACAGGCTGGTGGTAGGTGTGTCTAGGTCACGGGATGCTAATTCCTTCAGCTAGTGGCAACCTGGCTGCCTGCAAGCCAGACCCCAACCAGCAGCCCAGGCGTCCTTGCTGCCCTGCAATGCCCCCTTCTGAGACATGTACACAGTGGCAAAATACCCCTGGAGCACTGGCCATCAAGCAGTGATGCTACTCAGTCATCCTAAATGGAAAGAATGATGGACTTGGGACCTGGATCTGACTCTTCTTACTTCCCATGGACCAACCGTGGGATGTGGTCAAGTTGTTTAACTGTGTAGCATCTCAATGACCTCATCTCCATACCTGAATTATGGAGATTTGTAGCCCACTGTCCTCCACTCTTTGGTTTGTTGTTAGGATCAGATGAGAAATTGTGTGCAAGCATCTTATAAAAGTGCTACTCAAATGTAAGGGATTGTTAGATTGAAAAATAAAATTCAACGGAGTAAATCTTAAAGATTTTATTTGGCTTTATTCAGTGATTCATGAATTGGGCAGCATCCAATCTAGCAGATAGAAAGAAGCTCCGAGGAGCTGTACAAAATGAAAGACTTTTATAGGCAGGAACAAAGAGGCAAAAAGCAGGTTGGTTATTGCAAGGTCAGTTTCCTTTAGGGAATGTCAGGGGTCTGTAAGGCAGATGACCTAACCAGCGCCTATCAGGCGATTCCCTATTGCCTGGTTGAAGATTTCATTTCTGGGAGAGCCGAAACTGTAATTCAGTCTCGTCTCGGTTTGGTGACATGGGGCTTAGCATAAGTGACTCCATTTGGGGCCTGTTGCCTTGTTTTTTTTGTTTGTTTGTTTCTTGCGGTACGCGGGCCTCTCACTGTTCTGGCCTCTCCCGTTGCGGAGCACAGGCTCCGGACGCGCAGGCACAGCGGCCATGGCTCACGGGCCCAGCCGCTCCGCGGCATGTGGGATCTTCCCGGACCGGGGCACGAACCCGTGTCCCCTGCATCGGCAGACGGACCCTCAACCACTGCGCCACCAGGGAAGCCCTGTTGCCTTGTTTTTAATAGTTATTATCAAATACTTCCCAGGAGCAGGTGTTTTTGCCTTGGACCCCAGCTATACCTTCACTTAGCATCACAGATACTTAGAGTAAGAGAGAAGGCTGTGAGGAGACCCCAGGAGTCATCTAATTCTACCAGTGAAATGGAATTTCACTGGACCTCTCCATTTAGGGTCCTCCCTCTTCCCACTGCTCCACCCTCTTCTTTGGGGGAAAGTCTGCTCTTAGGCTGTTTCATGGGGAGAGAAAATGCTCTCCCTCCTGAGAACTGCAGTGAGCAGTGTTTAGGGCTAGTTTCCACCTCTGTGCCTGGTGGCTGTTCATACTGAGGGCTCCCGCAAATGCTCCCCACTCAACGCCCTGACGCTAGATCATGAATCAAGTCTATTCAGATTCCCAATAATTACAGCTAGTGCTGAAAGCCTACAGCCCAGCAGGTCACATGGTTTGTTTGGGCTCTAGAGCTCCGATTCCTTTCTATTTCAGTCCTCTGCATGCCAATGCAGGGGACACGGGTTCGAGCCCTGGTCCGCGAAGATCCCACATGCCGCGGAGCAACTAACCCTGTGAGCCACAACTACTGAGGCTGTGTGCCACGACTACTGAAGCCCACGTGCCTTCAGCCCATGCTCCTCAACGAGAGAAGCCACCGCAACGAGAAGCCTGCGTGCCACAATGAAAGAGCAGCCCCTGCTCGTCACAAGTAGAGAAAGCCTGTGCGCAGCAACAAAGACCTAACGCAGCCAAAAATAAATAAATAAATAAATTTATGTAAAAAAAAAGTTTCTGCCATTCCCAATTTTCCCTGTGAGCTGTTGTAAATGAATAGTGCCTTTTTAAAAAATTGAAGTATAGTTGATTTACAGTGTAGTGCCCATCTCTGCTGTACAGCAAAGTGACTCAGTTATACACATATATACATTCTTTTTTTATATTCCTTTCCATTATGGTTTATCACAGGATACTGAATATTGTTGCCCCGTGCTATACATTAGGACCTTGTTGTTAGTGCCTTTTAAAGTGGATTACACTTTACTATATTGGGCCAAAAAGTTGGGCTGTTCTTGGAAGAAATACAGATCCACCACTAATAGAGTGGAAGAGAAGCCTATGAAGGACGTTGGGACACATTTGGCTCTACCCAGAGAGGTTACATGACTCCCCTCACCTCACACTTGGAGAGCCCGAGCCCAAAGCACCTCACTCTACTCAGGGTTCACTCTGCTGCACCAACCGCTGGCCCGCAAAGACGAAGCTAGTCACAACCACTCTGATGGCAGCGGACGCCTCTCTGACATGAGGTCAAGCCTGGCTTGAGGTCAGTTGTGTGGAAATGTTTTGCCACAGTCATTTGTTGTGTTTGTACTATGTACGAGGACCCTGGTGATCAAGAGTGGACTTCAGCAGTGCTTCCCTGGTGGCACAGTGGTTGAGGGTCCGTCTGCTGATGCAGGGGGCACGGGTTCGTGCCCCGGTCCGGGAAGATCCCACATGCCGCGGAGCGGCTGGGCCCGTGAGTCATGGCCGCCGAGCCTGCGCGTCCGGAGCCTGTGCTCCGCAACGGGAGAGGCCACAACCGTGAGAGGCCCGCGTACGGCAAAAAAAAAAAAGAAAAAGAAAAAGAAAAAAAAGAGTGAACTTCAGCAGCTTCTGGACCAGAGTTCCAGTAGCTCCCACTCTTCCCTGGGTTACCTGAGTGCCTCGCACAAGTTACCTAACCTCTCTGTGTGAAGCGCTTGGCACCATGCCTGGCTCACGGTGATAGCCTGTCCTGCATGTGCATTATGGAATCTCTTCACCAGCGATGGATGAGGTGCTGCTCTTATTCTCCCCACAGGCAGATGTGGTGAGGCGTGGACAGGTGAAGTGAGTTGTCCAACATCACAGAGCTAGGAAGTGGTGGAGCTGCTCCAGAGCCATGTTCTTTTTGGGTTTTTCTTCATTTTTATTTTCATTTTTTTGGCCACGCTGTGAGGCATTTGGGATCTTATTTACCCGACCAGGGATCGAACCTGTGTCCCCTGCGTTGGGAGCATGGAGTCTTAACCACTCGACTGCCAGGGAAGTCCACAGAGCCCACGATCTTAACCAGGAAGCTAAACTCTCCCAGGGTCACATGGCTGCTGAGGAACATAGAGAGACTGAGTTGAGATCCTGCTTTACTCCTAGACCAGAGCTTATTCCCAGGCCTAAGCAATGTACAGGAGCAGCTGACATCTCCATGTGTTGCACTCAGAGCCTGCTGCAAAAATGTGAGCACTCATCAAGATTCCCACAAAGATTTGAGCACCTGCTTTGTACTCAGCATTGATTTTTGAGCTGGGGAGAGGTGGTAAACAAGATAAAGTCTTCATTTTCTTAGACGCAGATTATAAACCAGTGACCAACACTTTCTAAAATGATTCAGTACATTTAAGTGCTATGAAGAAAACAGAACAGGCTGCTGTGATACTACATGGCTTGGGTGGTCAGGGAAGGCCTCTGTGAATGATTGAAGGAGGCAGGCTTGCAAAGATCTGGAGAGAGTTCCAAGCAGAAGGAACAGTAAGTGCAAAAGTCCTGAGGCAGATTTTGCTTGGTGTGTTCATGATACTAGAACTCTGATTTTACACAAAGAATTTTCTCCACACTGGTATTTCAGTTCCTCATTGACTTAGCAAATTAAAAAGATGATAAATACGTTTGTGTTGCCTTCGAAAGTAAAAGTAAATTTGGAATAACCAAGAGCTTCTTCTTAGATTTACAAATATAGCAACAAAGGCCTTTGGGCATTTTTGTAGCCAACAACTTTGTAAGCAGACCCATGCATTTGTAGTCCATGCTTCTGTGCTCTGAAACCAAGCAAAAGAGGGCAAGCCCATCCCTGGCTGATGTGTTTTAGACAGCCAAGCAAATTCACACTGATCCACAGTCTTCGTGAGGGTAAAAGATAATACTGAGGGATAAATATGGAAAAGCTGATTTGCTGCCCATCCTCAGGGTCAAGCACAGGGCTGAGGGGGCCAGCTGCATCTTTTTATACTCTTCTTCTCAGGGAAATGGTACTGCTACAGCATGCCACCTTGGAAATTTTTCCTGCTTGCCTTGGGAGAGGTTTGCTCAACTCACTTTGGGAAGGTTATTTCAACTTTTCTGCTGCATCAGGACTTTGTGAGCGGTGAACACCAAAACCCCAAAGACACACATGCATCCTTGTCTGCCCTTGGTAAGCACGGAGAGAATCTCACCAGTCAAAAAGGGAATATCCTGGATTTTGCCTGATAATTCTTGGGTTGACATTTTTGGGCATCCCTGAAGCAACCACTCTTGCTGCAGCTGCTGCCCGGGCTGTTCTCGCTTCAGACTCAGTACTTGCCAAGATCTGCCTAGAAAGAAGTGTTTCCCACTGTGGGCCTCACACAGTGAAATGGCATCAGACCGAAGTCCTCTGTTTCAGGGTCTAATTAGCCTGTAGCTTTAGGAAGTGGAACAAAACATCTACATTTTTGTAGGATGTCACTTGAAAGTGTTAGCTGAATAGCCTCAGCTGTTCAAATAGTAGAGCTAGATACGGTGGCGTATGTGGAGGGGGATGGGCCGGGCTGAGGGGCGTGGGTACTGGAGGGAGGTATCCGTAGTCCTGGCAAGAACGGTCCAGGCTTCTTTGAGCTGTAAAGGGCTAACCCAGAGGTAGCTGCACATTTTATTTTCTTCTTGAAAAAAGCCTGTTTTGTTTGTTAAGTGCTCCTTGTGTGAAGCTGCGTTGTGGAGAGAGAAACATTTCTTTCCCTTGGTTCAGGTGGGGTGAGGGCTTCACTTGGAAGGGAGGCTCCTTGGCAGCTGCGGGCTGGAAGGTGATTCCAAGTGAACCGATCCCTAGGCCTGTTACCTCGCCTGAGAAATGAGAAGTTTGGATGAGATCGGTTTCCTAGGCTCACCTGTCAGTGAATTGCACCTGAAGTGCTTATTCCCAAACCACTCCGCTCTCCAGAATCGGAATTCTCGGGAGCAGTGATCTGCGTGTTGGGCAGGCATCCGGTGATCTTCATTCTCAAGGATGTTTGGCCTGTGTGATCTCTCACAAGTCTGTCAGCTCTAAAACTGTTGGCTAAGTCTGGAAGGCAGTGATTCCTAACTAGTCTTGAGACCCAAGGCTTTTTGCAAATCTAAGGACAGCTGTGGACGCTCTCTTCAGGGAAAAAATGTCTGTAGGCAGAATGCGGAATCCAGTTTCAAGGTTTGTGATCCTTGATGAAGAATTCCTACTCTAAAGTCAACTCAAAAGAGAACCTAAGCACCTGGAATCGTGGATAGCACAAAGTAACTGCTCACTAAAGGTAGGTTATTCTTTTTATGTCTCCCACCTTTTTCCTATGATATACTAGTATTATCTTCATTTTTTAGATGAGGAAACTGGGGCATAGAGAGATTAACATACCTCGTAAGTGGGGAATGGATTTTAACCTAAATGATCTGATTCCAGAACCAGTGAACTTAAAATTCTGGGTTACCTAATAAAGTGGGGTGTGTAAAGTGGGGATGGGGGAGGGTGGAACGGTCGGAAAAGGCCTTTCTGAGCTCTTCCAGTTCTGAACTAACTTGCCCCTGTCCCCATCATTTTCACCCTGAGGGTCTCGGTTCTTGGTTTCTACAGCCCACAAAGAAAGGGGCTGGCCTCCCCTCTTCCTGCTCAGCGGGGTCCGACTCCCACGCTCTGCGATCCACTTCCCCAGCGGGCCAGGCTGTGTGGAAACAGGCCGGGCCCTGGCTTCCCGCCTCCCGCCAAAGACTAACCGTCCCAGGTGTCTCCTGTTAAGCGGTCGCCGGGGCCTCCCTTCCACCCCGCGGAGAATTCCCGAAGAGCCCGAGGCCCGGGCTGCTCGCGGCGGGCGGGGCCCACCTATCTTGGCGCTGTCACGCCCCTTCCCGGGCATCCCAGGTGGCTCGGGGCGGGGAGGGGCCGCACCAACGCCAGCCAGCCGCTAGTGAGCTGCTAGCCAGGACGGGGTGCCGGGAGCAGGGAGCCGGCCGGACGCGCGGACAGGTCAGGAGAGCGCGGCGGAGCTGGTGAGCCGGGCGGGCACAGCAGGCTGGGGGCGGCGGTCGGCGGGGGACGGCGGGCTCCGCGCCCGGGTCCTGCGGGGCCGAGCGGCTGCGGCGGGCAGTGCGGGGCTCCCCTGCCTGGCGCGCCGGGGGAGCGAGCGTGCCGGGGTCGCGGCACAGCGGAGGGGTCGGGGCCCCGTAGCTGCCTGGGGGCGAACAGCTGCGACCCTCTGCACAGGGCTGGAGCTGGGGGCGGGAGCGGGCGCGGGGATAAGGCCGGGGCTCCGTGGGTCTCTGAGCGGCCCGGACGGCACAGAGGCGCTCTGTCCGCGGCGCTGGTGGGGAGAGGGGAGGCTGGGGGCCCCACTGCTGCGGAGAGCGCGGAGCAGCGCGGGGGACTCAGGCCCGCGGGGGGGACCCGAGCGAGCTCCCGCCTCTCCCTCTGCGGCGCTTGCCAGGGGCCCGCTCAGGTGTCACTGCTCCTTCTTCCCGGAGCTTTACTTTTGTTGCTGGTGTTGAGTGTCCGACATACACCTGGGTTAGTTACCTGGGGCTTCCAAAAAACTGGGTATGCAAGGCTGCTGTGACTCCAGGGGCCTGCGCTTGTAAGGCTCCATCCAGGTCTGTGTGTCCTGGGGCGCTGTCGGGCGTTGGGGTGGAGGCGGAGGGTGCGCTGCATCTCCCAGGCCCTGGCCATCGGTGTGATAAAGTGGAAAAAGTCTAGAATCTAAATTCTAGTTACTAGCAGTGTGACCTTGAGCAAGTTGCTTAACTTCGCTGATTCTCAGTTTGCTCAAAGGTAAAAAGGTTATTATAATCATTACAACGGCCTGAAGTTATACGATGTTCATAAAGCCCATAGCACGTTGCTTGATGAAAGTTCCCTTTGTATTAATGTAACACTTCATGCCTTCCAGAGGTCCCCACTCCTTCCTGAACAGAAGGGAGATCCAGGAGGCTCAGAGTACCCTCCTTTAGGAGGGAAGGTTGTGGTGTGTGGTTTGGGGGGTGGCATTTTTTCCATTCTAACTTGTTCATGGCTAGGCCTCCTCCAGGCAGTTTTACTTCCTGACACCATTCTAGAAGCCCAGTTTGAGAGGTGACTGCACAGGTCCTGAATATAGAAGAGATGTTATCGGCTTGCTTTCATCGTTACTGACTGTATTTGTCAGAATTCTTTTCTTTGGGTTGGGTTTGGTCACTTGAAAATTGCTTTATGCAATATAGAAATTGATTGGGTCACATAAAGGAAAAGGCTGAGGGTTTAGCTTTAGGCATAGCTTGATCCAGGGGCTCACATAGGGTTGCCGGGCTTGTTCTCTCTTTTTCCCTCTGTGTTGACTGTTCTTAGTATGGAGTGATAAAAAGCACGGCATCTCAGGCTTATCTGTTCCTTTAGAGAGAGGGGGGATAGGAGGATGTCTCTCTTTTCTTCCGTCACCTCCATCCTTATAGCAAACGTTATTGATACACTAGACCAAAGCGGGGCCAAGCCATCTCAGTGGACAGGGAGTGGGTTTCCACCATAGCAGTGGGTACTTTGCTCAGGTGCCACTGTGATAGTCACTCCCACCCCAGGTGCCGGGGATTGGGCAGGGACAGTTCCCAATGAGAGGTCTGACTTCTGGGCAGATAAAATAGGACCTGTTCATTGCACTATCTCTGCCTTTGCTCACCACCGCTTAAAGAAAGTCTTTAGTAGAGTGTAGACTGCCTGGGTGCCATGTTCCATCTGTCAATTGTCAAGTCTTATCCCAGGCAAGGAAGGCATCCTGCATGTTCCTCCTTTGATTCCTTGTTTTGTTGTTTGCTTGTTGGTTGATTCATTCAGCATTTAATAAATGCCCAGCATACACCAGGGCCTCTGCCAAGGGTGAACATGTTTGCTTTTGAGAAGCTCACGGTCTAGTTGGAGAGGCAGATGTTTAGAGAACAGAGTCTGGGACCGTGTAACCGTCTGGGGACAAGCAAGGACTTCCCAAGGAAACTGTACTTGAGCTCTAAATTGGAGATAGTAGGGGATAGTAGGAGGAAAAGTTGCAGGGACTTCCCAGGCCAAGCGGTGTGGTGTGGTAGGGTACTTTCTGTTGTAAGTAACACTAGTTAGGTTACTTTACTGTCTTGCTTAAGAAGTCTAGAGGTAGGTGGTTCAAAGTGGCCACAGTTCTGGGTTGGCTTCTTGAAGATTCTCTGGGTTTTCCCTGCCCTGCCACAGGGTGACTGGAGCGCCATCACACCTTCACGTGATAACAGTAGAGCAAAAAGGGAGGGAGACGGCTTGCTTCTCAGTGATTCTCTAGATAACAAAGGTCAGAATTTCCCAGAGGTTCCCTGTGCCACTGGCCAGAATGGTCATGCGCCCGTGCTGAGCCAGTCACTGGCAAAGGAGGAGAGGGTGGCTGTGATTGTCGTGGCCCAGCCGTGTTCTGGAGCTGGGGGAGGGGTCACCTTCCCTGAGCACGTTGGTGCCCCTATCTGAAAATCGGAATTCTGTTAGCAAGGCAGAAAGCGAGCCTGGCTTGCCTGTCGGGCGGTTAGGTAGCCGGTCACCCGTGTCTCCTGCAGGTGGTGACAGACGATGAAAGACATGGCCTTACAGGAAGCAGGAGAAGCTCAGGACGGTAGGGGAAGGGTAGGGTGTGGCTGAGGGGAGGGAAGGAGCTGAGGTTGGAGGCGCAGTAGAGACAGGAAAACCCTGTGTTAGATGCCCTCTGGATATCACTAAGAAGCCTAAATCTCGGTCCCATTCCTCAAAGAGCTTACACTCAAAACCTGGGAAAGTTTTTCTGGGTCTGTCACAGTCCCATAGTAACAGCAACAGTGGCTCACTCTATGGGGGTAACTGTGCGGGGGATTAGGGTGGAGGAATTTAGGGAGGGGCCGTGTGCAGTTTGAAGAAGCCTCACAGCTGGTTCTGCCGTGCCTCCCACTCCCCAGTGCCCCCTTCACCTTCTCCCCTGCCCCTTATTGAGAACATTTGCTCTAAATCATGTCTTTGTTTTGGCGTCCTTACCTGTCTTCAAGCTACAGGCTGGGACTTGGAGAAGATGCAGTTAGTGGTAGATCCTGGACTAGGAAACAGTTCTCCTGATGATAGTCCAGCGGGTGAATACTATAGAGTCGTGCTCAGTAGGGAACCAGCCTCCACTGTCTACTGCTTTTAAAGCGTTTAGCCTGTTTTCATTTGAAGTATGAAGTGAGAGCTGCCTTTTGTTTCCATGTGACGTGGTGGACATGGGTGGGCATTTGGTGTTAGACTGGGCAACCAGGATACTACTTCTCATATTCCTCCATCCTCAGTGTCTAACTAGCACAGAAATTGGCAGAAAGATCTAGTCATTAACCCTGGAAGAAAGGAGGGAGAGGATGCCAACATATCTTGTTGTTTCCCTCAACAGCCCTGCCCAGGCAGAGCGTGAGGGAATGAGGTAGAGAATTGCCTTGGGCAGTCATTAATTCACAAATGTTTATTGAACACCTACTGGACAGCGGACACTGCCCTGGGGTTGAAAGGAATATATAAGAACGTTAAAATCTCTGTTCTCATGGAGCTTACGGTCTACTGGAAGGGGACCTATTTATGTTTTGTCTCCTATGTCAGGCAATGAGAAGTACTATAATGAAAAATAAGGCAAGTTAAGAGAAGCCTGCAGTAGTTGGAAACAGTCTGGGCATAGTGCTAGAAATCATCAAGGTTTAGTCTGTCTCTGGTTTCCAGCAGAGAAATATGGCCTAAGCAGGTATGGTACTGGCCAAAGAAGGCGTTCCCTTGGAGGAAGAGGATCACATATTAAATAACTTGATCTTAAAGAATTTCTTTCATGTGGAATCTCTTGGTTTGTTTGTTCTACTGTCCCTCACATTGTTACCAAACGTGATTTACAATGACTTACAAAACATGGTACCAGGTGATAAGAAATAAATGAAGAAATATGAGCAAAGGGAAAATAAGGGTCATTTCTTTCATCATTGTATTCCAGAATTGTTTAGATTTGGTAGCAGGGGAAGAAGGAAGTATGGTGATTAAAAATGTGGTGATTCATGCTCAGGGTTCATTATTTAAAAGGTGACAGTGTAAAGTTTTGATGTCTCAGAAGTTTATAACTTATTTGGGTATGTGTGAAGAGCCAGTTTTATTTGATAGGAAAAAATAGTCTGAGTTCAAAGAAAACTACTAGTATTATTTCTTTAGGTCAGTACAAAGTGCACCAAAGGTTCACAGAGATCAAAAGCCTGATTCCAGAGTCAAAATAATATGGTATAAATAAAAAATTAGTGAGAAGGTGAGTTTGGACTCATAACTGGCTGGGAAAAATACACAAATTTCAAATAAAAATTTACAGCATAGATGGGTTACACAAAGGTAATTTTGATTACCTATTTTTATTGGGTTGTTTGTTTTCTTATTGTTGAGTTTTGACAGCTCTTTACATAACCTGGATATATGTCCTGTGTCAGAAATATGATTTTCAAATCAGTTCTCTCAGTCTGTGCCTTATCTTTTTATTCCCATAGCAGTGTCTTTCTCAGGGCAAAAGTTTTTTAACTTTGGTAAATCAATTTATCAATCTACTTATGGATCAGAATTTTGTTGTTGTACCTAAGAATTCTTTGCCTAACGAAAAGTCTTGACATTTTTCTACATTTTGTTCGAGAAGCTTCATAGTTCTATGTTATACCCTTAGGTTTATGATTCATTTTGGGTTAATTCTTATGTAAGGTGTAAACTCTGAGTCAAGGATTTTTTTTTTTGGCATGTGGAATTCCAGTTGTTTCAGCACCATTTGTTGAGAAGACTATCCTTTCCCTGTTGATTTATCTTGACATTTTTGTTGAAAATCAATTGGCCATAATTGTAAGGGTTTATTTTTGGATTCTCAATTTTATTCCATTGATCTAGAGGCCTACTTTATGCCAACACTACACTCTCTTGATACTGTGACTTTATAATAAATTTTGAAAGCAAGTAGTATAAATCTCCCAATTTTATTCCTTTTCAAACTCGTTATGGCTCTCCTAGTTCCTTTGCCTTTTGATATAAGTTGTAGAGTCAGCTTGTCAATATCTGTGAAAAATTCTGCTGGGATTTTGAATGGATTGCATTGAATCTATAGATTTGTTTAGGAAGAATTGACATCTTTACAATACTGAGTATTCCAATCCATGAACACAATATGGCTTATATCTTTATTTCTGTTTTCATTTTTCTATCAGCATTTGTTTTCAGGGTATAGATCTTCCACATGTTTTGTTAGATTTATACTTAAGTATTTCATTTTGGGGGTTGCTATTGTTGCTCGTATATAGAAATACAATTGATTTTTGTATATTGACATTGTATTCTGTTACCTTGCTAAAGTCAATTATTGTTCTAGGAGGTTTATTTATAGATTCTTCGGAATTTTCTACGTAGTCATGTCATCTGTGAATAAAGACAGCTTTATTTCTTCCTTTCCAATGGGATGCATTTTTATTTTTTTTTAACACCTTTATTGGAGTATAATTGCTTTACAATGGTGTGTTAGTTTCTGTTTTATAATAAAGTGAATCAGCTATACATATATCCCCATATCTCTTCCCTCTTGAGTCTCCCTCCCTCCCACCCTCCCTATCCCACCCCTCTAGGTGGTCTCAAAGCACCGAGCTGATCTCCCTGTGCTATGCAACTGCTTCCCACTAGCTATCGATTTTATATTTAGTAGTGTATATATGTCCATGCCACTCTCTCACTTTGTCCCAGCTTACCCTTCCCCCACCCCCCGCCGTGTCCTCAAGTCCATTCTCTAGTAGGTTTGCATCTTTATTCCCGTCCTGTACCTAGGTTTTTCATAACCATTTTTTTTTAGATTCCATATATATGTGTTAGCATACAGTATTTATATTTCTTTCTGATTTACTTAACTCTGTATGACAGACTCTAGGTACATCCACCTTACTACAAATAACTCAGTTTCGTTTCTTTTTATGGCTGAGTAATATTCCATTGTATACATGTGCCACATCTTCTTTATCCATTCATCTGTTGATGGACAGTTAGGTTGCTTCCATGTCCTGGCTATTGTAAATAGAGCTGCAATGAACATTGTGGTACATGACTGTTTCTGAATTCTGGTTTTCTCAGGGTGTATGCCCAGTAGTGGGACTGCTGGGTCGTATGGTAGTTCTGTTTGTAGTTTTTTAAGGAACCTCCATACTGTTCTCCATAGTGGCTGTATCAATTCACATTCCCACCAGCAGTGCAAGAGGGTTCCCTTTTCTCCACACCCTCTCCAGCATTTATTGTTTGTAGACTTTTTGATGATGGCCATTCTGACTGGTGTGAGGTGATGCTTCATTGTAGTTTTGATTTGCATTTCTCTAATGATTAGTGATGTTGAGCATTCTGTCATGTGTTTGTTGGCAGTCTGTATAGCTTCTTTGGAGAAATGTCTATTTAGGTCTTCTGCCCATTTTTGGATTGGGTTGTTTGTTTTTTTGATATTGAGCTGCATGAGCTGCTTGTAAATTTTGGAGATTAATCCTTTGTCAGTTGCTTCACTTGCAAATATTTTCTCCCATTCTGAGGGTTGTCTTTTCGTCTTGTTTATGGTTTCCTTTGCTGTTGAAAAGCTTTTAAGTTTTGTTAGGTCCCATTTGTTTATTTTTGTTTTTATTTCCATTTCTCTAGGAGGTGGGTCAAAAAGGATCTTTCTGTGATTTATGTTACAGAGTGTTCTGCCTATGTTTTCCTCTAAGAGTTTTATAGTGTCTGGTCTTACATTTAGGGCTTTAATCCATTTTGAGTTTATGTTTGTGTATGGTGTTAGGGAGGGTTCTAATTTCATTCTTTTCGATGTAGCTGTCCAGTTTTCCCAGCACCACTTATTGAACAGGCTGTCTTTTCTCCATTGTATATTCTTGCCTCCTTTATCAAAAATAAGGTGACCGTATGTGCGTGGGTTTATCTCTGGGCTTTCTATCCTGTTCCATTGATCTGTATTTCTGTTTTTGTGCCAGTACCATACTGTCTTGATTACTGTAGCTTTGTAGTTCAGCTTTGTGGTCTGAAGTCCAGGAGCCTGATTCTTCCAGCTCCGTTTTTCTTTCTCTAGATTGCTTTGGCTATTTGGGGTCTTTCGTGTTTCCATACACATTGTGAAACTTTTTGTTCTAGTTCTGTGAAAAATGCCAATGGTAGTTTGATAGGGATCACGTTGAATCTGTAGATTGCTTTGGGTAGTGTAGTCATTTTCACAATGTTGATTCTTCCAATCCAAGAACATAGTATATCTCTCCATCTGTTTGTATCATCTTTAATTTCTTTCATCAGTGTCTTATAATTTTCTGCATATAGGTCATTTGTCTCCTCAGGTAGGTTTATTCCTAGGTATTTTATTCTTTTTGTGCAGTGGTAAATGGGAGTGTTTCCTTAATTTCTCTTTCAGATTTTTCATCATTAGTGTATAGGAATGCAAGAGATTTCTATGCATTAATTTTGTATCCTGCTACTTTACACTACCAAATCCAGTGATTAGCTCTGGTAGTTTTCTGGTAGCGTCTTTAGGATTGTCTGTGTATAGTATCATGTCATCTGCAAACAGTGACAGGTTTACTACTTCTTTTCCAGTTTGGATTCCTTTTATTTCTTTTTCTTCACTGATTGTTGTGGCTAAAGGTTCCAAAACAATGTTGAATAATAGTGGTGAGAGTGGGCAACCTTGTCTTGTTCCTGATCTTAGTGGAAATGGTTTCAGTATTTCACCATTAAGGGCGATGTTGGCTGTGGGTTTGTCATATATGGCCTTTATTATGTTGAGAAAAGTTCCCTCTATGCCTACTTTCTGCAGGGTTTTTATCATAAATAGGTGTTGAATTTTGTCAGAAGCTTTTTCTGCATCTTTTGAGATGATCATATGATTTTTATTCTTCTATTTGTTAATATGATTTAACACATTGATTTGCGTATATTGTAGAATCCTTGAATCGCTGGGATAAATCCCACTTGATCATGGTGTATGAGCCTTTTAATGTGCTGTTGGATTCTGTTTGCTAGTATTTTGTTGTGGATTTTTGCATCTGTGTTCATCAGTGATACTGCCCTGTAGTTTTCTTTCTTTGTGACATCTTTGTCTGGTTTGGGTATCAGGGTGATGGTGGCCTTGTAGAGTGAGTTTGAGAGTATTCCTCCGTCTGCTATATTTTGGAAGTGTTTGAGAAGGCTAGGTGTTAGCTCTTCTCTAAATTTTTGATAGAATTTGCCTGTGAAGCCATCTGGTCCTGGGCTTTTGTTTGTTGGAAGATTTTTTTTTTTTTTTTTGCAGTACACGGGCCTCTCACTGCTGTGGCATCTCCCGTCACGGAGCACGGGCTCCGGATGCGCAGGCTTATCAGTGCCATGGCTCACAGGCCCAGCTGCTCCACAGCATGAGGGATCCTCCCGGACTGGGGCACGAACCCGTGTCCCCAGCACCGGCAGGCGGACTCTCAACCACTGGGCCATCAGGGAAGCCCTTGTTGGAAGATTTTTAATCACAGTTTCAATTTCAGTGCTTGTGATTGGTCTGTTTATATTTTCTGTTTCTTCCTGGTTCCGTCTTGGAAGGTTGTGCTTTTCTAAGAATTTGTCCATTTCTTCCAGGATGTCCATTTTATTGGCATATAGTTGCTTGTAGTAATCTCTCATGACCTTTGTATTTCTGCAGTGTCAGTTGTTACTTTTCCTTTTTCATTTCTAATTCTATTGATTTGAGTCTTCTCCCTTTTTTTCTTGATGAGTCTGGCTAATGGTTTATCAATTTTGTTTATCTTCTCAAAGAACCAACTTTTAGTTTTATTGATCTTTGCTACTGTTTCCTTCATTTCTTTTTCATTTATTTCTGATATGATCTTTATGATTTCTTTCCTTCTGCTAACTTTAGGGAGTGTTTGTTCTTCTTTCTTTAATTGCTTTAGGTGTAGGGTTAGGTTGTTTATTTGAGATGTTTCTTGTTTCTTAAGGTAGGATTGTATTGCTATAAACTTCCCTCTTAGAACTGCTTTTGCTGCATCCCATTGGTTTTGGATCATCGTGTTTTTATTGTCATTTGTCTCTAGGTATTGTTTGATTTCATCTTTGATTTCTTCAGTGATCTCTTGGTTATTTAGGAGTGTATTGCTTAGCCTCCATGTGTTTGTATTTTTTACAGATTTTTTTTCCTGTAATTGATATCTAGTCTCATAGCGTTGTGGTTGGAAAAGATACTTGATACTATTTCAGTTTTCTTAAATTTTCCAAGGCTTGATTTGTGACCTAAGCTATGATGTATCCTGGAGAATGTTCCATGAGCACTTGAGAAGAAAGTGTATTCTGTTGTTTTTGGATCGAATGTCCTATAAATATCAATTAAGTGTATTTTAATGTATCATTTAAAGCTTGTGTTTCCGTATTTGTTTTTATTTTGGATGATCTGTCCATTGGTGAAAGTGGCATGTTAAAGTCCCCTACTATGATTGTGTTACTGTCGATTTCCCCTTTTATGGCTGTTAGCATTTGCCTTATGTATTGAAGTGCTCCTATGTTGGGTGCATAAATATTTACAATTGTTATATCTTCTCCTTGGATTGATCCCTTGATCATTATGTAGTGTCTTTCTTTGTCTCTTGTAATAGTCTTTATTTTAAAGTCTGTTCTGTCTTAGAATTGCTACTCCAGCTTTCTTTTGATTTCCATTTGCATGGAATATCTTTTTCCATCCCCTCACTTTCAGTCTGTATGTGTCCCTAGGTCTGAAGTGGGTCTCTTGTAGACAGCATATGTATGGGTCTTGTTTTTGTATCCATTCAGCCACTCTATGCCTTTTGGTTGGATCACTTAATCCATTTACATTTAAGGTATTGATATGTATGTTCGTATTACAATTCTCTTAATTGTTTTCGGTTTGTTATTGTAGGTCTTTTCCTTCTTTTTTGTTTCCTGCCTAGAGAAGTTCCTTTAGCACTTGTTGTAAAGCTGGTTTGGTGGTGCTGAATTCTCTTAGCTTTTGCTTGTTTGTAAAGGTTTTAATTTTTCCGTCAAATCTGAATGAGATCCTTGCTGGGTAGAGTAATCTTGGTTGTAGGTTTTTCCCTTTTATCACTTTAAATATGTCCTGCCACTCCCTTCTGGCTTGCAGAGTTTCTGCTGAAAGGTCAGCTGTTAAGCTTATGGAGATTCCCTTTTATGTTATTTGTTGTTTTTCCCTTGCTGGTTTTAATATTTTTTCTTTGTATTTAATTTTTGACAGTTTGATTAATATGTGTTTTGGCGTATTTCTCCTTGGATTTATCCTGTATGGGACTCTCTGCACTTCTTGGATTTGATTAACTATTTCCTTTCCCATATTAGGGAAGTTTTCAACTATTATCTCTTCAAATATTTTCTCAGTCCCTTTCTTTTTCCCTTCCTCTGGGACCCCTATAATCCGAATGTTGGTGCGTTAATGTTGTCCCAGAGGTCTCTGAGACTGTGCTGAATTCTTTTTGTTCTTTTTCCTTTATTCTGCTCTGTGGTAGTTATTTCCACTATTTTATCTTCCAGGTCACTTATCCTTTCTTCTGCCTCATTCTGCTATTGATTCCTTGTAGAGAATTTTAAATTTCATTTGTCGGTCATCATTGTTTGGTTGCTCTTTAAGTTCTTCTAGGTCCTTGTTAAATGTTTCTTGTATTTTCTCCATTCTATTTCGAAGATTTTGGATCATCTTTACTATCATTACTCTGAATTCTTTTTCAGGTAGACTGCCTATTTCCTCTTCATTTGTTAGGTCTGGTGGGTTTTCACCTTGCTCCTTCATCTGCTGTGTGTTTCTCTGTCTTCTCATTTTGCTTAATTTACTGTCTTTGGGGTCTCCTTTTCACAGGGTGCAGGTTCGTAGTTCCCGTTTTTTTTGGTGTCTGCCCCCAGTGGCTAAGGTTGGTTCATTGGGTTGTGTAGGCTTCCTGGTGGAGGGGACTGGTGCCTGTGTTCTGGTGGATGAGGCTGGATCTTGTCTTTCTGGTGGGCTGGTCTGCATCCAGTGGTGTGTTTTGGGGTGTCTGTGACCTTATTATGATTTTAGACAGCCTTTCTGCTAGTGGGTGGGGTTGTGTTTCTGTCGTGCTAGTTTTTTGGCATAGGGTGTCCAGCACTGTAACTTGCTTGTCGTTGAGTGGAGCTGGGTCTTGGCATTGAGATGGAGATCTCTGGGAGACTTTTGCCGTTTGATATTACGTGGAGCTGGGAGGCCTCTGCTGGACCAACGTCCTGTACTCTGCTCTCCCACCTCAGAGGCACAGGCCTGACACCCGGCCATGGCACCAAGATCCTGTCATCCATACAGCTCAGAATAAAAGGGAGAAAAAAAGAAAGAAAAAAAATAGTAAAATAGTTATTAAAATAAAAAATTAAAAATAATTATTAAGAATTAAAAACATTAAAACTTAATAAAAAAGAAAGAAAGAAAGAAGAGAGCAACCAAACCAAAAAACAAATCCACCAATGATAAGAAGTGCTAAAAACCATTCTTAAAAAAAAAAAAGGGCAGCCAGAACCCTAGGACAAATGCTAAAAGCAAGCTATACAGACAAAACTACACACATAAGCATATACATACACACTCACAAAAAGAGAAAAAGGAAAAAAATATATTTATCGTTGCTCCCAAAGTCCACCACCTCAATTTGGGATGATTCGTTGTCTCTTCAGGTATTCCACAGGTGCAGGGTACATCAAGTTGATTGTGGAGATTTAATCTGCTGCTCCTGAGGCTGCTGGGAGAAATTTCCCTTTCTCTTCTTTGTTCGCACAGCTCCTGGGGTTCAGCTTTGGATTTGGCCCCGCCTCTGCGTGTAGGTCACCTGAGGGCGTCTGTTCTTCGCTCAGACAGGACGGGGTTAAGGTAGCAGCTGATTAGGGGGCTCTGGCTCACTCAGGCCGGGGGGAGGGAGGGGTACGGAATGCAGGGCGAGCATGTGGCAGCAGAGGCCGTTGTGACATTGCACCAGCCTGAGGCGCGCCATGTGTTCTTCTGTTGTAGTTGTCCCTGGATCGCGGGACCCCGGCAGCGGCGGGCTGCACAGGCTCCCAGGAGGGGAAGTATGGATAGTGACCTGTGCTTGCACAAAGGCTTCTTGGTGGCTGCAGCAGCAGCCTTAACATCTCTTGCCCACCTCTGGTGTCCCTGCTGATAGCCATGGCTTGCACCCATCTCTGGAGCTCGTTTAGGTGGTGCTCTGAATCCCCTCTCTTCGCCCACTGCGAAACAAAGAGGCAAGAAAAAGTCTCTTGCTTCTTTGGCAGTTTCAGACTTTTTCCCGGACTCCTGGCTGGCTGTGGCACACTAACCCCCTTCAGGCTGTGTTCACGCAGCCAACCCCAGTCCTCTCCCTGGGGTGTGACCTCTGAAGCCAGAGCCTCAGCTCCCAACCCCCACACGCCCCGGTGGGTGAGCAGACAAGCCTCTCGGGCTGGTGAGTGCTGGTCGGCACCGATCTTCTGTGTGGGAATCTCTCCACTTTGCCCTCTGCACCCCTGTTGCTGAGCTCTCCTCCGTGGCTCCACAGCTTTCCGCCTCCCCTGTCTCTGCCAGTGAAGGGGCTTCCTGGTGTGTGGAAACTTTTCCTCCTTCACAGCTCCCTCCCAGAGGTGCAGGTCCCATCCCTATTCTTTTGTCTCTATTTTTTCCTTTGCCCTACCCAGGTACATGGGGAGTTTCTTGCCCTTTGGGAGGTCTGAGGTCTTCTGCCAACATTCAGTAGGTGTTCTGTAGGAGTTGTTCCACATGTAGATATATTTCTGATGTATTTGTGGGGAGGAAGGTGATCTCCATGTCTTACTCTTCTGCCATCTTGAAGGTCTCCTGGATGCCTTTTATTTCTTTTTCTTGCCTTATTCAACTGGCTAAGAATTCTAGTACAGTTTTGAATAAGAGTGGTGAGAGACAACATCCTTGCCTTGTTTCTTATAATAGGGGAGAAATAATTTTTCACTGTGTAGTATGGTGTTAGCTGAGGTTTTGTGTAGGTGCCCCATGAGGTTAAGGAATTTCCCTGGTATTCCTAGTTTACTGAGAGTTTTTATTATGGATGGATTTTGAATTTTGTTGAATGCTTTTTCTCCATCTATTGACAGGATCATGTGATTTTTCTTCCTATTTACTATGGTGAATTACACTGATTGATTTTCAAATGCTGAACCAGCTTTGTATTCCTGGGATAAACCCTACTTGTTTGTGATGTATTTTTGGGAGAGACTGTGTAGGATTGCTGTTATTTCTTCCTTCAGTGTTTGGTAGAATTCATTAGTGAAACCATCTAGGCCTAGAGTTTTCTTTGATGGAAGGTTTTTAAACTACAAATTTAACTTCTTTAATAGATACAGGATAATTCAGGGTACCCAGTTTTTCTTGATAAGTTTTGATAGTTTGTATCTTTCAAGGAATTGGTGTTCTTCACCTAAGTTGTCAAATTTATGGATATAGAATTGTCTTTTTTTTAACATAAACTTTTACTCTCTTTTTTGGGTGTTTAGTATTATTTGAATTTGTTTTGCTGATTAATTCTTAAAATGTGTCATAATCCTGGCTTAAATCTTAGTTTAAGAAAATCACAATTTACTACCAAAGCAGTTAGTATGGAGTTGCAGTTTTTTTATTTATTTGCATTTAAACTATATGGATATAGAATTGTTTGCAGTGTTCACCTATTATTCATTTTATGTCTTTGGGGTCTGTAGTGATGTTCCCCCTTTCATTCCTGATATTGGTAATTTGTGTCTTCATTTGTTTCCTGTCTAGAAGTTTATCAACTTGATTGATCTTTCAAAGATCAAGATTTCAATTTCATTAGTTTTGTCTATTTTTCTGTTTTCAATTTTATTGATTTCTGCTCTCTTATTTCCTTCCTTCACCTTGCTTTGGGTTTAATTTACGCTCCTATTTTCTTAAGGGGTAAGCTTATATTACTGAGCTGAGATTTTTCTTCTATAAATTTCCCTTCAACCACTGCTTTAGCTGCATTCTACAATTTTGCTATGTGTATTTTCATCTTTGTTTATTTAAAATTAAAATATTTAAAAATTTCCCTTGAAACTTCCTCTTGACCCATGTGTTATTTCAAAGTATGTCATTTAATTTTCAAGTACTTGGGAATTTTCCAGAAGTCTTCTTGTTATTGATTTCTAGTTTAATCCTCTTATTATCCCATAATATAATTTGCATGATTTTTATTCTTTTAAATTTGTTCACATTTGTTTTGTGGCCCAGAATATGGTTTATGGCGAATGTTCAGTGTTCACTTGAAAAGAATGTGTATTCTGCTTTTGTTGGGTAGAATATTCTGGAAATATTAAGTCAAGTTGCCTTATAGGGTTGTTTAGGTCTCTTGTGTCCTTATTCTTTACTTGTTTTATCACTAAGAGCGGCATGTTAGAATCTCCAACTACAGTTGTGGATTTAAAAATTTCTTCTTTCAGTTCTATCACTTTTTGATTCATGTGTTTTGACCATCTGTTCTTAAGTGGTGTTGACTGTAATAATATAATAGCTAGTTATTTTACCAGTGAAAGTGAGTTTATTCCAGAATAGCCAAAAGAATTGCAATTCAGGTATGTGAACTATGGAGGACCATAGGCAAATCCAAAGAACAAGGAAGGGGAACTTGCTTATAGGGAAAAGTGGAAAGTTGGGAGGGGCTGTGATAACCAAAGAGTCCTGTTGCGGTAAGCTGGGAGTCCAGTGTGTGGAGGCTTCTCATCGGTTGAGCTGCTATAGTCTCTGGCTGGGCTGTCCTCCAGCAGAGAGAAGTTTTCTTTTCTCTGCTGGATAGTAAAGTAGGCAGCACCTTCCTGTTTGTAGTAATTGATGGTGCATGGTGGGGTGTGAGAGCTCCCCCTTCGGACCTGTTGCAACTCCAGTTTTAGCTGAGGTTTGAATTCCACAATGCATACACGCTTAGGAATATGTCCTGTTGGAAAATTGATCCTGTTCTCATTATATACTATTCCTCTTTATTCTTGTTAATATTCCTTGTTCTGGGGTCTACTTTGGGTGTTAATCATATAGTTACAACAACTTTCTTTTGCTTAGTGTTTGTATACATATCTTTTCATGTGCTTTTAATTTTAACCTATGTCTGTATATTTAAGGCAGGTTCCTTGTAGACCTCAGAGAGTTGGATCTTACTTTTTAAACCAGTCTGACAATATCTGTGTTTTAATTGGTGTGTTAGACCATTCACATTTACTATGGTGTTAATATGGCTTAACTAGAAAGATGGTAGGTTTTTAATTATTTTTCTATTTGTTTCATTTTTCCCTTTGAGCATTTCTTATGATTCCCTTTTATTTCTACTTCTTATTTATGCTTCTTTAACATTCTTATTGATTGCCCTAGAGTGTTTATCTATATCTATATATCTTTAATTAGAATCTACTTTCAAGTAATATTACACTGTTTCATGTGTAGACTAAGGACCTTAGAGCAGTATATTCCCAATCCTTCTTTTCCATCCTTTGTGCTGTTGTTGTCATCATTTTTCTTCTACATATGCTGTAAACAAAACATTGTTACTGTTTTTGCTTTAGATCAAAGGTCAGCAAACCCTTTTTTGTGAAGTCCCAGAAAGTAAAAATTTTGCTCTGAGGCCATATATGGTCTCTACTGCACATTCTTCTTTTCTTCCTAAACAACACTTTAAAAATATACAGACCATTCTTAGCTCATAGGTCATACTAAAACAGACTGTGGGCTGGATTTGGTTTGCAGGTCATAGTTTGCTGACTCTTGCTTTAAACATGCAGTTACCTTTTATAGCAATTAAAAATAAGAAAAAGAAGAATTGTATTTGACTTTTTCATTTCTAGCACTTTTCATTTCTTTGTGTAGATCCAAGTTTTTGTTTGGCATCATATTCCTTCTGCCTATAAAACCTCATTCAGCATTTCTTGTGGTGTAGGTCTCCTAGCAGTGAATTCTCTCAGTTTTTGTTTGCCTATTGCGGTTATTTCTCCTTCATTTTTGAAAGATAATATTCACTAGGTGTAGAATTCTGGGTTGACAATTTATTTATCTTTCAGCACTTTGAAGATGTTGCTTCATTTTCTTACATGCATGCCTTCTGACAAGGTGTCTTCTGAAATTCTTATCTTTGTTCCTTTGTATATAATGCTTCATTTTCTCCCACTGCATTTGGGATTTTGTTTTTGTCTTTGGTTCTCAGCTGCTTTAATGTGATATGCCTCTCTGTGTGTTTGCATGGGAATGTGCTTGGTATTTATCCTCCGTAGTGTTTTGGAGCTTCCTGGTTCTGTGGTTTGGTATCTGTTATTAATTTTAGAAAATTTCAGCAATTATTTCTTCAAATATTTCTTCTACCCTCTTCTCTTTCTTTTCTCCTTCTGAAATTTCAGTTACACCTAGGTTAGGACTTTTGGTATTATTCCACAGCTATTGGACACTTTGTTTTTGTTTCATTCTTCTTTTTGTTTTTCCTTGTTTTAGTTGGGGATTTCTGTTGACCTACTTTCGGGTTCACTGATTCTTTCCTTGGATGTGTTGAAGCTACTGAAGAATGCCTGTTGAGAGCATTCTTCATGTCTATTACTGTGTTTAGCCTTTCCAGCATTTCCATTTGATTCTTTCTTATTGTTTCTGTTTAAAATTATCTATTTGATCTTTCATGTTGTCCACACTTCTCTCCATTAGGGTTTTTTATTTTTTATTTTACTGTTAATTATGGTTTAAATTCTGTGTCTGTTAGCTTCCCCATATGTGTCATATCTGAGTCTGGTTCTGTTAATGGCTGTGTCTCTTGGCAGTGTTGTTTTTTCTTGCTTTTTGTACACCCTGTAATGTTTTGTCAAGACGTGGACATCTTGTGTAGGACATTAGAGGCTGAGATAAATCGATTTTATTCCTGGAAATGGAATACCTTTCTATTTCTGCTAGCCCTTTAGTGTGGGGAATTGATCATTTTGGTCAGGCGTTGACTGGATTTGAGGTGTGTTGTTGGTGAGCCTATCCTCAGGGCACCACAGACTTCAGATTCCTCTAGTGACACCTTGAGTTTAGAGTTGGGGCTGGTTTGCTGAAGGGCTCTTCTCATTGTTTCAGTGTCAGCCTTTGGTCTTCCTTCTGCACTGTGGCTCAGAGTGGTCGGTCTCCATGCTCTTTCAACTCTCCCAGTAGTGTTCCATTGTTATTTGTTACTTGATGCTTGTTAGCCAGTGTCCAGGTGCATCTACCTCAGGTAAACAAGTGCTCATGTCTTGTTTCTTCCTGCAGGTGCCTGGTTCTCCTTAGATTCTGGGCTAGTTTCTTACCCTGTGACCTCAGCTGCCTGATAGATTCAAGAGAGTTATGAACTTTCAGTTTATCTGTCTTATTTGTAAGCATGGGAGTGATGTTCTTTTCGGCTCTCTACACCCTGAGCAGAATCCAAAAGCTATGATTTGATGTTTTCCAGCTCGCTCTTTTTATTACCTTCATGTAAAATCCTGGAGCTATTTTCCTTCCCTCTATGCTTTATAAAATGTCATTTTTACATTTTATACATATAAATCAGGGGTTTGCAATTCTTACCTGGGAAACAGAAATAAAATACAAGTCTTGTTTTAATTGATATATGTTGGGATCCAGGCATGGGTATCTTCTACAAGTTCCCCAGGTGATTCTGATGTATGTCTAGGTTGAGAACCCTCGGTCTAAATATGACATAACTTTTCCTTTCACAGAGGTGCTGTTCCAGTATAAACGACCAAATGAAATTTCAGGCTGTATACATTCACCCCTGTAACTTTGTGGAGTTGTTTCCCTCCTAATTGTGCCTTCAGTGGCAGTTAAGTGCCTGTGATCTAGACCGGCAGTCTCATAGAATGGGGAGGAAACTTGGAGTTCTTCCTATTTAACTTTCCACTAATGTGAATATCCTCCTTGACAATCTACGGCTTTGGTACTGCTTGGGGTCTTTCAGGGGCTGGAAGCTGTCTGCCATTCACAGTAATAAACCCCATTGTGAGACAGTTTCACTTGTTTGAGGTGTTTTCCTTCAATTGAATTGAAATTTGTCCTTTTATAAGCTACCAAATAATTTGTCTAATTCACAGCCTTGCAAACTGTTTTGAAAAAAATCCGTTTGCGTGCCCCAGTGCGCATGCCTGTGTGCATACACACACACACTCATTTGCATGACAAGCATTTTATGAAACAGCACTTACTGTTAGTCTCCTACCTCTAGATTGGTTTCATGACCCACCTATGGGTGGCTTTTTGCAGTATGAAAAATGCTTATCCAGCCCATCTTCCCCTAGACAAGCTTTCAAAGGTGTCACGACAGCTCTCCTGCCTCCTCAGAGTTTTCTTGTGCCTGGGGTAATGCTGCTTCCTTTGGCTGTGGTTCAGCTTCCTCACTGCCCTGGCCAGAGTCATGCACTAGGTGGGCTTCAGTGTGTGGAGTCTTCTGCAAATGAATGGCCTAGTTCAGAGGCCAGGGCTCTGCAAGTGGCAGGTCAGTTCAGAGTAGAGGAAGGTCTCTTGTCTTTTGCTAGACATCATTTCTAGTCCTGTGGCCCAAATTCAGTGGGATGTAAGCTGAAGCCATCTCCTGAGGAACATTGTTGATGGCTTTTCTTTGTAATTTTTACGTGTCCTTCCACTTTTTTCACATTAATAACACATTATTCTAATTAGCTACATATGCATCCTTATTTTTCAAGAGACTGAACTCCTTAGACGTCAAGAAGATTATTTCCTTCTTTTTCTCTGTAGTGACGAGTACAAAAAAATTTTAATTTGTTGAATTAATCTTAGAAAACTGTGTTCCCAGTCAAGAAACTTTGAACTTTGAGCACCATTGCCTTGCCCACAGTTGTGCTACCAACCTTATCTATAACTTAACAAGGGGGCAGTGGACAACCCGGGAATTTAGATGAACTTGTCACCTTGATACTCATGCACAAGACACTGTGGCCGGTGCTGGGTGAGATGCCCAGTATTTCACAGCCTATGGCCTGGTTGGGGACACATGCCATGTAGGATGAGTGTCAGTGGGTGGGCATGTGCTCTTAGAGGTCACGGATGAAAGAAAGGTCACACAACTGGTCAGGTAAGACTTGATTTTGACCTTGAAGGTTAGCATTAGACATATGCAATGGAAGGTATTTAGGGTTGGAGAGGATTTGGAAGGAGAAGAATGCTATTTTAATAGTCTCCCAAGCTCTACAAAATCTTTGTTTTCTCTGGGAGTGGCTTGGATCTATAGGATCTGAGAGAAACCGTAAGTAAGATACAGAGGGAAATATAATTTGAATTGTTTCTATAGGAAGGATAGACATTAACCAAAGGTAATAGGCTCTATTTTCCTCACCCCCTTCCCCCATGTCTGAGTCTTCATGGACTCTGACTCTGACAGTTGTAGTATGGGAGTGACTTCTTGTTATGGTGAGGGTTCAGCTTACCAGGGGCCACCTCAGGGCTGTTCGTTTTAGCTCTGCCTCTTTGTGGTTTCCATCACCTTTTAGAGCAGCATTCACAGCTATTGACTAATTTTTTCTACTTTCTCTCAGAGGGCTCTTAAACAGATGTATTAATAAGAAACATACATTCGCAAAGTATGTCATATCTACCACTCCTCAAGATCCACTGCATCTGTGAGACAGTCTTCTGAGTATTCTTGTGAGACAGTGACACCATCAAAATATTGCGTGAAAATCAGATATTGGATCATTGGTGTCATATTGAAAACATCTCATTCATTTTGGGACTATTTTGCTGTGGTAGGAAAATAGGGATGGAAGTACATTATGAAAAAAATAGGCGCTTTGTGTAGTATTTGTCCCTCAGCGAGGTATGGGGACCACAGCTCCTAAGCAACTACAAGAGTAGTTAGAATGAAGATGAGGGCCATGAGTAATCCCCCGATGTCTTGCTCTGCAGGGTAGGTATTAGTGTTATCGAGAAAAGTACATCATACATTCCTCTTAGAATCTAGTGCCAGGGTGGTAGTTTATCTTCTGGGAAGAACTGATAAACAGTGGAAACCTGTATAAGTCTTTATATTTCTTTGTGCCCTTGCAGCCAGGAAGCCTGGAGCTAAATGTAAAAATCCTCAACTATCGTGATAATTTTATTTCAAGTTGTAAGGACAAAGATTTCCTATCTTAATATGACTTCATCTTTTTTTTTTTTTTTTTGCAGTACGCAGGCCTGCCACTGCTGTGGCCTCTCCCTTTGCGGAGCACAGGCTCCGGACGCGCAGGCTCAGCGGCCATGGCTCACGGGCCCAGCCGCTCCGCAGCATGTGGGGTTTTCCCGGACAGGGGCACGAACCCGTGTCGCCTGCATTGGCAGGCGGACTCTCAACCACTGCGCCACCAGGGAAGCCCCTCATCTTTTTAAAAACAGTAACAGTGGTACATGTTCATTTTAGAAAAGGTGGAAAATAATAGATTACCTTCCCCATCAGATATTTTCCTGCCGCTCAGTAGTCGGCACCGTTATGTTTTACTCGTTTTCACTTATAAGCATATGTGTGTATATATATTTTTTTCTTAAAAAATGAAATGATACCTTTCACACTATGTTAAAACTTTATTTAAAAACCTTAATCTTTATAAACATTTTCCATGTCTTTAAATATTCGTGCACAGCAGTATTTTTTAATGGCTAGTATAATATTCCATCATGAGGCTGTATCTTGTTAGCTTGATTCAGCCTTCTGCTCCTATAAACAACTCTGTCATGTACATGCTTGCAGCCAAGTCTCAGCACATCCATGATTATTTCCTTAGAATAGAGTTTCAAGAAGTGACACGATTGCTTAAAGGGCTGTAATATTTTTAAGGCTTTAGATATATATTTCCATGTTGTCCTCCATAAAGTATGAGCTAATCGCCTAAAGTTTGAGAGTGCCTCTTCCCCAAGCATCTTGCAGTTCCAAAGTGATTATTGTTCAGAATCTCTATCAGCAGGAAGGACTTCAGGCTGTGGCCACTTGAGGAGGTTGCACATCCTCTTCCCCAGAAAGCAACTCTATACCTGGACAAAATGAGCAGAAACAGCTGTTCCATCACTCTGGTAATCCATCCATCACACGATGGTCTGTGAAGCTGCCCCTGCCCTGTGGGTGCAGAGGTGTTGTCTCAGCAGGGGAGGACCAGCCCCTTTGCTGCCCAGATCAGAGGGACTCCCTGCATTTGTGCTGGGCAATGCCTGCACCCAGTGAGTGTTTTTCCAGATCCCTTCTCCCCTGTTTCAGTTTACTTTGAATCTTTAAAAAATAAAAATATTCTTCTATTATAAACATTTATATTTATTACAGGAAAAGTGAGAAATAAACATAAAGAGAAGAAAATTAAAAACATCTATAAGCCCTCTTAGTGCGTATTCTATATCAACTCATTTCAGTAGGACTTTCTGCAATTTCAGAAATGTTCTGTGCTGTCCAGTACAGCAGCCACTGTCTTCCCGTGTTTACTGAGCACTTGATGTGGCTAGTGTAACTGAGGTAGTGAGTTCTTAATTTTGGTTAATTCTTACTAATTTAAATTTAAATATCCTCCTTGGCTAGTGGCTGTAGTGTTGGGCTGCCTGGTTCTATTATTTCTGTAACATGGAGGCATGAATACATACATATATAGTTTAAAAAAACAAAAATAGGATCATACTGCCTATTGTATTTTGTATCCTCCTTTTTCTGGTTAACAATATATCGTAAACATAATTTTAATAGGTGACGTATTAAACTGAATGGATGTACCATAAATGGTTTAACAAAATCTCTGTTGTGCCTTCAGGCTATTCCCAATAATTTGGTATTATAAACAACATTGAAGATAATCTTTAGAGCTACAGTTGTGACATTATTTATTGAGGATAAATTCTTATAATTTGATTTATCAGGTAAAACATGATACCATTTTCCAGACCTCTCTTTCAAGAAGTTCTACTAGTGAACAGTCTTACCAGCATGAAAATATATGAAAGTATCTCACCATTATTACTGTTAATTAATTGAGATAAATACATGTGCCATAAAATTCACCCTTTTGAAGTACACAATTCAGTGGTTTTTAGTATATTCATAAAGTTGTGCAACCATCATCACTACCTAATTCCAGAATGTTTTCATGACTCCACAAAGACATCTCATACCATTAACAATCACTCCCCGTTCCCTCCTTCCCTCATCCCCTGACAATCTCTATTCTCTATTATATGGATTTGCCTGTTCTGGACATTTCATATAAATGGAATCATTCAATATGCAGCCTTTTGTGCCTAGCTCTTTTAGTATAATGTTTTCAAGATTTAAGTTTCATAAATCAGTACTTCATTCCTTTTAATGGCTGAAAAATACTGTATTATATGGATATACCATATTCTGTGTCTCCATTCATCTCCATTCATCTTGATGGAGATTTGGGTTTTTTTTATTTTTTGACTATTATGAATAATGCTTCTGTGAACATCTATGTACAAGTTTTTGCATGGACATTATATTTCCATTTCTGTTGGGTATATACCTAGGAGTGGAATTGCTGGATCATATGGTAAGTCTGTGTTTAACTTTTTGAGGAACTGTCAAACTTTATCCAAAAGCAGCTCTGTCATTTTACATTCCCACCAGCAATGTGTGAGGGTTTCAGTTCCTCCACATCCTCACTGACATCTTTTATTGTCCATCTTTTTGCTTATAGCTATCTGAGTCGGTATGAAGTAGTATCTCTTTGTGGTTTCAATTTGCATTTTTCTACTAACTAATGTTGTTGAGTATCTTTCATGTACCTATTGGCTATTTATATCTCTTCTTTGGAGAAATGTCTATTAAAATACTTTGCCAATTTTTTTTAAACATCTTTATTGGAGTAAAATTGCTTTACAATGGTGTGTTAGTTTCTGCTTTACAACAAAGTGAATCAGTTATACATATACATATGTTCCCATATCTCTTCACTCTTGCGTCTTCCTCCCTCCCCCCCTCCCTATCCCACCCCTCTAGGTGGTCACAAACCACCTAGCTGATCTCCCTGTGCCATGTGGTTGCTTCCCACTAGCTATCCACCCTACGTTTGGTAGTGTATATTTGTCCATGCCACTATCTCACTTCGTCACAGCTTACCCATCTCCCCCCCCCTCCGCCATATCCTCAAGTCCATGCTGTAGTAGGCCTGTGTCTTTATTCCCATCCTACCCCTAGGCTCTTCATGACATTTTTTTTTTCTTAGATTCCATATATATGTGTTAGCACACAGTATTTGTTTTTCTCCTTCTGACTTACTTCACTCTGTATGACAAACTCCAGGTCCATCCACCTCACTACAAATAACTCAGTTTTGTTTCTTTTTATGGCTGAGTAATATTCCATTGTATACATGTGCCACATCTTCTTTATCCATTCATCTGTTGATGGACAGTTAGGTTGCTTCCATGCCCTGGCTATTGTAAATAGAGCTGCAATGAACATTTTGGTACGTGACTCTTTTTGAACTATGGTTTTCTCAGGGTATATGCCCAGTAGTGGGATTGCTGGGTCGTATGGTAGTTCTATTGGTAGTTTTTTAAGGAACCTCCATACTGTTCTCCATAGTGGCTGTATCAATTTACATTCCCACCAACAGTGCAGGAGTGTTCCCTTTTCTCCACATCCTCTCCACCATTTATTGTTTTTAGATTTTTGGTTGATGGCCCTTCTGAACGGTGTGAGATGATATCTCATTGTAGTTTTGATTTGCATTTCTCTAACGATTAATGATGTTGAGCATTCTTTCATGTGTTTGTTGGCAATCTGTATATCTTCTTTGGAGAAATGTCTATTTAGGTCTTCTGCCCATTTTTGGATTGGGTTGTTTGTTTTTTTGTTATTGAGCTGCATGAGCTGCTTGTAAATTTTAGAGATTAATCCTTTGTCAGTTGCTTCATTTGCAAATATTTTACCCATTCTGAGGGTTGTCTTTTGGTGGTGTTTATGGTTTCCTTTGCTGTGCAAAAGCGTTTAAGTTTCATTAGGTCCCATTTGTTTATTTTTATTTCCATTTCTCTAGGAGGTGGGTCAAAAAGGATCTTGCTGTGATTTATGTTACAGAGTGTTCTGCCTATGTTTTCCTCTAAGAGTTTTATAGTGTCTGGCCTTACATTTAGGTCTTTAATCCATTTTGAGTTTATTTTTGTGTATGGTGTTAGGGAGTGTTCTAATTTCATACTTTAACATGTACCTGTCCAGTTTTCCCAGCACCACTTATTGAAGAGGCTGTCTTTTCTCCACTGTATATTCTTGCCTCCTTTATCAAAGATAAGGTGACCATATGCGCATGGGTTTATCTCTGGGCTTTCTATCCTGTTCCATTGATGTATATTTCTGTTTTTGTGCCAGTACCATAATGTCTTCATTACTGCAGCTTTGTAGTATAGTCTGAAGTCGGGGAGCCTGATTCCTCCAGCTCCATTTTTCGTTCTCAAGATTGCTTTGGCTATTCAGGGTCTTTTGTGTTTCCATACACATTGTGAAATTTTTTGTTCTAGTTCTGTAAAAAATGCCAGTGGTAGTTTGATAGGAATTGCATTGAATCTGTAGATTGCTTTGGGTAGTAGAGCCATTTTCACAATATTGATTCTTCCAATCCAAGAACATGTTATATCTCTCCATCTATTTGTATAATCTTTAATTTCTTTCATCAGTGTCTTATAATTTTCTGCATACAGGTCTTTTGTCTCCCTAGGTAGGTTTATTCCTAGGTATTTTATTCTTTTTCTTGCAGTGGTAAATGGGAGTGTTTCCTTAATTTCACTTTCAGATTTTTCATCATTAGTGTATAAGAATGCCAGAGATTTCTGTGCATTAATTTTGTATCCTGCTACTTTACCAAATTCATTGATTAGCTCTAGTAGTTTTCTGGTAGCATCTTTAGGATTGTCTATGTATAGTATCATGTCATCTGCAAACAGTGACAGCTTTACTTCTTCTCCGACTTGGTTTCCTTTTATTTCTTTTTCTTGTCTTATTGCTGTGGCTAGAACTTCCAAAACTATGTTGAATAAAAGTGGTGAGAGTGGGCAACCTTGTGTTGTTCCTGATCTTAGTGGAAATGATTTCAGTATTTCACCATTGAGGACGATGTTGGCTGTGGGTTTGTCATATATGGCCTTTATTATGTTGAGGAAAGTTCCCTCTATGCCTACTTTCTGCAGGGTTTTTATCATAAATGGGTGTTGAATTTTGTCGAAAGCTTTCTCTGCATCTATTGAGATGATCATATGGTTTTTCTCCTTCAGTTTGTTAATATGGTGTATCACGTTGATTGATTTGCATATATTGAGAAATCCTTGCATTCCTGGAATAAATCCCACTTGAATCATGGTGTATGATCCTTTTGATGTGCTGTTGGGTTCTGTTTGCTAGTATTTTGTTGAGGATTTTTGCATCTATGTTCATCAGTGATATTGGCCTATAGTTTTCTTTCTTTTCTTTCTTTGTGACATCTTTGTATCATCTTTGGTATCAGGGTTATGGTGGCCTCATAGAAGGAGTTTTGGAGTGTTCCTCCCTCTGCTATATTTTGGAAGAGTTTGAGAAGGATAGATGTTAGCTCTTCTCTAAATTTTTTTTTTTTTTCCAGTACACAGGCCTCTCACTGTTGTGGCCTCTCCTTTGCGGAGCACAGGCTCTGGATGCGCAGGCTCAGCGGCCATGGCTCACGGGCCCAGCCGCTCCGCGGCATGTGGGATCTTCCCGGACCGGGGCACGAACCCGTGTCCCCTGCATCGGCAGGCGGACTTCCAACCACTGCGCCACCAGGGAAGCCCTATGCTATTTTTTGATGACTGTTTTTATACTCTAAGAATCTGAATGATGGGGCAGGAGTTGCTGCTTGATTCTTCCAAGGGAAGGAGTAATAATAGACAATCAAACAATAAAATCAAACAGTAAAAATTCCCTTTGTCCTATGCATTGGAGGCTTTGTGTAATAGTTACTAGAAAAGAAACATTGTAATGGAGGGATCTATTCATGTAACATCTAGGTACCAAGGAGTTTAACATCTTCTGATATGCAGGTGTTCATTATTTAAAAATAAAACAAATTTTCCTTACTAATTTTTCCACCCTTTCTTTCTACATTTTTGATTTCCCACTGTATGCTTCCAGGTACCATGTGGGATCACAGAGATGAATTAAACACAGGGTATGCCCTTAGGGTGCTTGTTGAAAAGTCTTTTAAGGGAGATAGGAAACAGAAGTTTTAATATTCTGGCAATCAAAGGGTAGCCTGTCAGAAGGGATGGGCTTCACCCTTAGAGTTTTTGAATCTCAGTCTGCTGATGGAACATTCACTTTTTACCCCCATAGAATCAAAGAATTTTAGAACTAGAGGCTTGGAAATCCTTTTATCCAACCCCACATTTTTCATAGGAGGAGCCTCTTACCTTATTCAACAATTCCTGTTGTCTCTCATCAGCAACTCTTCTTTCTCTGAAATGTTTTATCACACACACAAACACGGACACAGACAACACGCGTGGACGTTCACATGTACAGTGTTTTCCATAGAGAGGCAATCCATGTTCAGTCCACATCCTGGCTCCATTTGTTATGTCTGGTTGGGGTAATATAACACCAGCCCCCGTGTTCATCTTCAGTATGACTTGTGTAGGATTCCTGCTTTACCTCACCCTTGAAGACTACTCAGTGTTGTCCGTCTGATAGGTGCTTCTGACGTGGAGCTGACAAGGACAGGGACGTTATCTGACTCCAAATCTGAGTGACCCAGAGGCTGTGGGAGGCTGCCTGTTCTGTTTAATTGTATGTTCAACTTTCTTTGTAAAGAGCATACTCCATCCATTTTAAACTGGTCAATTCGGAGGATTAACTAGGAGGCATATAAAGACATACCTGTGTGCCTATTGTAAAGTTGTCTTTCTAGAAAAGAATGAAAGTGGTATTAACAAAAGCAATTAGATAGATACACGCCTTAAAAATGTTTACAGAGGCTTTTAAAAAATAAGTCAATTCAGAATTGTATGGAACATGTATTTCCATTTTTACTTTGCTATTTAAAAGAAACCCTTTAATCTAGCTTTGTTATGTATTATTTATTATTACCATTAAAATAACATCAGGTTACTTTTTATCATCCCACTAGTAAAATGGAATGCAAACCTTATGGAATTAAGCTACAAAAGGAAATGAATCGTCCCTACAAACCTTTCAAGTTTAATTAACTTTTAAACAAATATGAAGTTCTAGTTTCCCTTTTTCTTTTTTATTACAATGCATTTTTTCTTTTGATTATGTGAGGGGTGAGATAAGGATGCAAAAGTGCTTTCTGGTTCACACTGTTACGGCATATGATACAGCAGCCAATTCGATCAAAAGGGAAATAGGAAGATAACTCCTGTATTTGTGCCTCGTATGCGGTTTGTAAAGTCCCCTCCAGTCCCTACGATTAAATGTTGGCATCTCTCCTTGCAGGCTACTAAAATGAAATTAAAAAGTGGAGCAAACAGCATTTTAAAATCAAACACATATACTGTGTAGGGACAAACCCAGCAAATTGAAGAATCACAGCATTGCAGGCAATTGTTTGATTCAGTGCTGCAAGAAATGCTACAGAAAGGGAACGGGCCTGGGGCAGGGGATCCTGAGAAAGTTTCAAGTCATTGAAAGGCTCTGATGAGTTGCCTATGTTGGGGGTCAGTTGGGGTGGGGAGTGGAGGGGATGGGTTGGTAAAAAGCAGAGCTTTCCCTATTGTGTGTGATAAATGCATCAGTGAAACATACTGTCACTAAGTTACTCTTTACCTCAGTCTAAGCCCTGGGGTGGGCCTGGAACTTGCTCACGGGGAGGGAGGGTGTGGAGGGCTGTTTCTACAAAAGGGGGTGGCACCGTTTAGGGGAAAGCGTGTTTGGACCGGCAGTCAGGAACTTGAGTCCTGTTCTTGGTCCTTCTGCCTCCTGACTGTGTGACCTTGGATGAGTCACCTTACCCTCCCTGGGCAGTGGTTTCCATACTGCGAAATGCAGGCTTGGGCTAAATACATGATTTCCAAACCAAATTCCCAAGCCTCCATCAAACCAGCTCAGAGGTTGTCCCTGTACCGACAATTGGGGTTCCTGGCTCCTGCCTGCCGAAGGGAGCAGCCTCAGTCTCCTCTCTGGTATTTATGCTTCTGCAAGCTGTTGTTTGAACAAAGCAGTCACTAGAAAGTGAAAATTATTAGGTGGCCTGATCTCAAAGACCTTCTGGTTCTTACATTCCAGCTGTCTATAACTCTGACATCCCATCCAAGGGATCAGGAACACACGTTATCCCAGCCTCGCCCTGTCTTTCCCAGGAAGCACCGGGGACGAGCGTCTTTGGCATCAGAAACTGCTCATCAGTGGCCGTGAAGCTGCAGTGGGGAAAGGAACCTGCGTTTGTAGGGTTTCAGCCTCTGATTCTGGAACAGAGCATTTCACTCTCATGGGATATAGTTGCCCCTTTGCTCCAAGCTTGGGGCCCAGCTATTGGAAGTGGCCTGGAAGCCGTGTAATTTTGAGGGCTGCTGTAGCCTCCATCCCGTGGCCCTAGTCAGCTTTCCACACGTGCTGTCAGGCTGCTGAGTCCTGAACCTTTACTGGGTGTCTCTGAGGTTAAGGCAGTAATGACCACCTGTCAGCTGCAAGCTGGGATTCTGAGCGCTGGGCCTCTCCCAAGAGTCACTTGCTAGTTGGTGTTAAAGAAGTTTTTGCTGCCCCGTGTCAAGGTATCACTTATCTGGTGCCTGTCTTGGGAATCTTTTCCTTTCACTCCTTAATAATGTGCCTTCTTGTGCCACAGACGTTCCTCCATCCCTTTTGAAATCATAGTACGTGTACTCTAGTGTTGCCAGGAGTGAACGTTTAGGGAGTAGGCCTTCAGTTTCCCTGCTGCTTGAAGCAAATATAGTGCCTTTTGTTACGTGTCCCAAGACGCCCCGGTGAACACAGACACCTGCGAGGAAGGTTTGGCAGAGGAAACCATCATGAAAGACCTATTTTTTTTTTTTTTTTTTTTTTTTTTTTTGCGGTACGCGGGCCTCTCACTGTTGGGGCCTCTCCCGTTGCGGAGCACAGGCTCCGGACGCGCAGGGTCAGTGGCCATGGCTCACGAGCCCAGCCGCTCTGCGGCATGTGGGATCTTCCCGGACTGGGGCATGAACCCGTGTCCCCTGCATCGGCAGGCAGACTCTCAACCACTGCGCCACCAGGGAAGCCCTGAAAGACCTATTTTAATTGAGGAATATATAGCTGGAGACCCAGGGATGTTGAGTTTAATTAATGTTGATGAGAAATGAAGACTTGCTGTTTAAAAATGAAAATGCAGACCTCCTGTCTCCATATCCATTTCTCCATCATGTCGTTGTTCCTTTCACCTGCTTTGTGATTTAGCAAACTTCCCTGGAATGCCTACGATGAAACCAGGCACCTTGCTGAACACGGGGCTGCCAGAGGGGAACAAGCCCAGGCCTTGCCCTCAAGGGGCGTGTGGCCGGGCTCGGGAAGGAGCTAAGCAGTGACAGCCCGAAGTGGTCCGTGCACGTTCAGGAAGGTCCTGGGAGTGGGGGACTCGGGGTGAGCAGCCACGTGTTCCTGGCTGGGGCCCGAAGTGTTTCTGCAGGAGGTACCCCAGGGGGATGACCTAGAGGTGCTCCAGAAATGGGGGAGGGCGTTCCGGGGGGGGCGCGAGGGACTTGGTGGGTTTGGTCAAGTGTAGGAGCTCAGAGTCGCTCTTGGGCCTGACCTTGAGGGAGAGAGGAGGAGGGAGCGGGGGCCTGGACTGGATATGCAGGATCAGGCTGGGGAGGACCTGGAATACTTTACAGCTGCGCTTGTCAGTTTGGGTTTTACCCCGAGGGCGTGGGGACCCGCAGCGGAATTTGGGGCAGATTGGGAGGCATGGGAGGAGGTTTGCAAGGCTGCTGGGCATGGGGTTGATAAGCAAGGGCTCCGGGTGCAGGTGACTGGGGTTTGAATCCTGCCTTTACCGTCTTCCAGCTGTGGGCAGGTTACTTAACTGTGCCTCTGTTGCCTCATCTTTAAAATAGGGATGAAAATCCTCCTTATAGTGTTCTTGTGAGGAAAAAAATACATCCACCTAAAGCTCTTACAAAAATGAGTCCAAGATAAGCACTTATTAAAATTTAGTTATCGTATTTTGGGCAAGGGGGCATATCGTATTTACCATGAGCAGTCTTTTAGACTGTGTATCACTTAGCTGTTGGCATAATAATGCTGGGTAAAAAATACTCGAAAATGCAGTAGCTCAGAGCAGTGGTTTATGATCGCTTTTGCAGCTGTGGGCTGGCAGTGGGGCTTGGCTGCTCTACATTGGGCTTAACTGAGCAGCCGAGCTTCAGGCAGTGGCCCTGGCTGGGCCCGCGGGTTGGTTTCTCGTCCGCTCCATGTGTGTCCAGGCTGAGGGCAGCAGCCGTCCCGGGGCAGCTCCTGCCAAGGCCGTGGCAGAGCTGGAAGGGGTAAGAGAAAACCTGCAAGGCTTCTTCGGGCCTGGGTTCCCTCCGGCCAAAGCAAGTCACAGGCCAGCAAGCCCAGGGTCAAGGGGCCAGGGGATGATTCTGATCCCCTTTAGTGGGAGGAGCTGCAGAGTCTCTTGGTAAAGGCCATGCACACAGGGAGGGGGACGGTTGGGGCCACCAGTGAGGTGCCATGGGCTGCGCTGGCATTTGCTCCAACTGCAGCTTCTAGAGGGGAGTTTCCACGAGGGGTGGAGCCAACACTCACCTGGCCAAGCATGAGCCCAGGGTCTGGCTTCAGTTAGTGCCCTTCCTGGTTTGTCCCAGCGCCGACCTTTAGGCTTTGCAAATGCGTGCTTTCTCCTGCTTCTCGGAGGCTTAGGGGGAGACTGCACATTTTAGGGGAAAATGTACTGGTGTGGGTTTGAATCTTTGAAGTGGGGACGAGAACAGAGTCTCATGATCCTCACTGCAAAGATGGGAGAGTAGCCGAGGTGTTGCTGCAGGAATGCTCGACAGCCTCTCGCAGACTCAACAGGCTGCAGTGTCAGTGAACGTGTCGGCAGATGTGAACTCCACGAGAAGACTTACTGTTTAAATCCAAGAATAAAATGTCTCTGCTTACATGTATTTTTAGATGCCTTTCTCCCAGTACAGTTGAGGAATTGCATTTTTTTCTGGGCTCCCTGGCATTTGCTTTCTACTCCCTGGGAACCTCTTGTGAGATGTGCCAGGCTCTCAAGTGGCCACCCCTAGGCAAGTGCTGGGAGAGAGGTGAGGGAGAGGCAGCTTGGGTGGGATTTCTTAGTAGGTAACTCTGCCTCTCATCCTCCCAGCCTCCTTGGGGCTTGGGAGTAGGATGGGGACAGTGACGGGAGGAGTCGAACACTACGGCTTTGCTTTGCCAGCACGTAAGATAATCTCTCTCCTCTTCCCTGGCCTCCTTACGCTGCATGACAAATGTATCCATTCTTCTCCAACAGAAAAGAGAGAAGCAGGGAACAGGAGGGCATTCTTACAGGTTAGGCTTTTCTATTTTATGTACGAGACTATACCGTGAGATGAAATATCACATTTCTTTCTTTTTTTTTTGCGGTACGCGGGCCTCTCACTGTTGCGGTCTCTCCCGTTGCGGAGCAACAGGCTCCGGACGCGCAGGCTCAACGGCCATGGCTCACGGGCGCAGCCGCTCCGCGGCATGTGGGATCCTCCCGGACCGGGGCACGAACCCGTGTACCCTGCGTTGGCAGGCGGACTCTCAACCACTGCGCCATCAGGGAAGGCCGAAATATCACATTTCTTAACATGCTAGTCATGTATTAGATTTAAAAATTCAGCAAGATCTCTAAAATTACGCTTAATAATTAAGCATGATATTGAGCAGTCTTTTCAGAGATGGGGAGGAAATACATTCTAGAATTTTTTTGGTAACAAAAACAGCATCACATATAACAAGTGAAACGTTTAGCAGTGTGACTGGCATACATAAGATGCTCAGTAAATTGTACCATTGATGGCGATGATGATGGTGCTCTCTCTGGTCCGTTTGTTGGTGGAGGGGATTAAAAGCAGAGAATACCAGGCTGAGCACTGCCATCCAGTACCTTCGTCCAGAGGAACCTCTCTCAGTCATCCCCTCCTGACCTGGAAAAGCAGCAGGAAAATGAACCAGAAAAGCTCAGATTCTCAAACCAAGCCGTGTATATACCTTAGAAGTTACAGTTTTTTTCTTAAAGTGGTTGCTTGTAAAAGACAATTGAAAACAGTCACTCCAAGAATAGACATGCTGAAATCCTAATGGTGCAATTCGATTTTGTTGAGTCAAAGGTATAGGGCTGGATAATGATGAGTCATAGCTATGCAAATGAAAAGAAAGATCATCATGTCTTGTGCTTCAGGGTGTGAATTGATGGCAAAAATCTGTCCATATTACTTAGTAGGGGAGATGAGTTTCGATGAAAGCATTCAGTGATATATGTTCTTTTTTTCTTTAAGCATCACTTACAGCTGAGATGCTAAAATAGTTGGTCCATTGGCAGCCTTTCCTGAGTGACCACTGTGGGCAAGGCTCAGAAAGAGGTCACTGCAAGGATTGTACATGAGTCCCTCCTTCCTTCATTCTCTAATAGACACAGCCTTTGCTTTCCAGGAGCTTATATCTTTATGGGAGTGGCAAAATGCAGACATTAGAAACCTAAAAAACAAGGGCAAATTTACATAGTACATACTGTCGATGGTAGGCTTCTAATAGATCTGGAGGAAAAACTCAATTGAGTGAAAATCAGCGTTCTAAATCTTGACCAAATTAAACAATGAATTCTTTGACTTCTTTCATTTTTTTTTTTTTCAGGGCAAGGAGTGTTATTTCCAGGTGTGTCAAGGTTAGAATAACATTGCCACCTAAGAAGTAGTCCTTCCCCATAAAATAAGCAGAGAATTCAAACAGTTGGTGACTCAGCTACCATACACTTATATACCCTACAATTACATTCTCAAAGGCTTCTGCTGAATAGGAGGAACTGTTCGTGAACAGGAATTATCGCTTAGTTGACTGCTGCCCCACTGAGGATGAAATGGCGTGATGATGATTTGATTTGCTCATAATCTCTTACTGAGATTTCTTATAGAACTATTATGTATATTTGGATTTTTACTTTGAGGTTCTTGTACTTTATATTAAAAAAGTAAATTGGAATAATTTCATAACTATATATAACATGCTAAATTTTCAAAATAAGACCATGAGGAAGGATTATTTAATAGATTATTTTATAAATGGTTTGGACATAATATACCAATTTGGACCCACACCAAACATACCATGCCCCAAATATAAACTCCAGAGAGTTGAATATTGCAAACCAAATCATAGAAATACTAGCAGAAAACATAATATTTATTAGGTCTGCATAGAAATGACAGTTTTCATGACTTTAAAGCAAGAGAAGCAACCAATGAAGAAAAAATGAGTAGATTTGATAATATGAAAAGTTTTAAACTTTTATGCAAATGGAGAGACAGCATACTGGGAAAATAGCATTAAATTTGTGACACATAACTGATTAATATGTGTTATAACTTTAATATATAGCTCATGCAAATGTATTAGAAAAGAACTGGGGCCCTAATAGATAAATGTAAAAAATACAGTACAGTCGCTCCCATTTATTGAATATTTTTCTATGTCCACATAGATTTACAAAAAATCAGGTGATACTGATTGTTCTGTACACAGAATGTTTTGTAACCAGCGTTACTCACATGCCCAGACTGTTATTACTAGTTTTCTAAATCACAGTTTCCAGGGCTTGCAAACTATTTCATTGGTCAGGAAATACAGCTAAATATTACTTCACTAAGTTTTCAGTGCTGTATGTGAAGGTTACAGAAATCTAAGGTGATTTTTCTACTGTCTCTTCTACTTATGAAACCATGGTCTGCTGTTAAAATTATGGTTATGGAAAAATACATTACATTGTACTTTACCAAGAAGCGCATTCAGTATTGTTTTTATCAATAATTATAGGTAGCGTTTGCCACTGAAACCTGTTTTAGGGAAAGAGGAAATATCATTTGAGATCCCATGCTTTTCACAACATGTCATCAGTTACCTTTAGAGGCCTTAGTAAAAGGAACACGTTAATTACCATCCCTGTGAGCATTTCTAGGGTAGTGATGACTAATGTTATGTTAGGGCACTTTTTCAAGCATGTCATTCCCTTATCTTGCTTTTATAGCAGAGGAAATAAAGGCACTAGAGAAATGTCTTTGAGGTCACACAACAAGTTAACGGCAGATAAACATTAGAACTGGCAGCTCCAGAATTCCCACTGTGTGTAATTAGTTCACTGCAGGCGGGAAATGGCAGCATGGGGGCTAAATGGCAAATGTGGCGTTTGGGGACCTAGAGGCTGGTGGGAATTCTCTGTGCTCTTGTGAATCGTTAATTAAGTTAGTTTCTTTCTGAGGTTCTCATTGCGTAGAACTTGGAGGCCTCTCAGCCAGGTACCTTATTCCTTAGGGTGAAAGGAAACACTACAGTCACCCTCTAGCGCCTTGATGGGCAAGCGAGGTGGAGGATATTGGCTGTGGGCCTCAGTATTTTCTTGGGCCTTGCAATCTCTTCCTGAGGTTTTTGGAGTTCGAGTGTGGTTCTGTGCTTAGCTCCTGATGGGCCCTGGAGGTGGCTGGGGGGAGTGAAAGGGCAGGAACTGTTTGACTGTTTACAAGTTCACCCTCCTTCCCAGCAACTCCAGGGTCCAGAGTCACTTTATAAGCACTTGGTCAGCTCGTGGAGTGCGTGCTTGCCTTTTTTGTTTGTTTGTTTACTTTTTTTGGTCTCCTTATGAGTGATACATATGGAATTGGTGGACTGCCTTCTATTCTTAGGCATCTGACAGAATCATTGTAGGAAACAAGGTGGTATTTGAAAGCTACCATCAAGAGATTTGATTTGGAGAATTCTAGAGAGTACAGAGGCAGTCTGCCAAGTTGGAATCAAAGCCTGGCTCCATCTGATGCTCTAACAAGCTCATTAGATTCTGGAATCATGGTTATCTTAATTTCATTGGCCCCCATTTAAGGACATGACTAAGTATTTAGTCACCAAGGGCTGATTGGAGAGAGAGGAATCTGCCTCTGCTTTAGAACTTTCAAAAGAAGGCGGGATTTGGAGTTCAGCTTCTCTTCTGTCCTCTCTCAAAGGAGCTTGGCAGGCTTCACGAGGCTCTACTCACTTGCCCTTGCATCCATCCTAGCTACTCAAAGCGAGGTGCACTGATTGGCAGCATCAGTATCACCTGAGAGCTCGTTAGAACTGCTCAGGTCCCATCACTGTGCTCTCACACACCCTCCAGGTGGTTCTTCCACCTTCTCAAGTTTGAGAAGCACTGGTATGTAAGGTGTAAATTGTTTTGATTCTGAAAGGCGGCTTGATCAGTGGCGAAAGCTTTCTTCCTGATTATATTTTGTGTTTATACATTTATGACCCTTAATAAATACTTTAGTCCTTTGACATTTTAATAATTTAAACAGCTTTTTAAAAGGTTGTTTTTCTTTCTTTTTCTTTTTTTTTTGCGGTACGCGGGCCTCTCACTGTTGTGGCCTCTCCCGTTGCGGAGCACAGGCTCCGGACGCGCAGGCTCAGCGGCCATGGCTCACGGGCCCAGCCGCTCCGCGGCATGTGGGATCTTCCCAGACCAGGGCATGAACCCGTGTCCCCTGCAACGGCAGGCAGACTCTCAACCACTGCGCCACCAGGGAATCCCTAAAAGGTTGTTTTTCATTGTAAATTACTACATTCTTATTCTAAAAGCTTCAGAAAATACAGAAAAGTGAAAAGTAAAGAGCAACTTACCCCTCAAGTATACTTATTCATAACATTTTAAAGGTACATTTTCTTTCTGTCTTTTCTGTGCATAATTTTGAAAAACTTTACGTTTTTTCCTGATTGTAGAAATACTATACGATTCTTGTAGAAAATCAAGAGACTAGGAGAAAGCATAAAACAGAGAATGGAAACCATCCTGTATATTTAGGTTCTGGGATTTTACCTAATGTTATAAAGTGGTACTTCATAGTCTTCGGTTTTAGAGGATCCTCTCAGATAAAAACATTTGGTTTTAGTTCTTACACTACTTGAAGACCCTGTTTCTTATTTAAATTTGATACGATTTTAAAAGATTCTGGTGTAATCATCAATGTCTCAAATATTTTATTTTGGGGTCAGAATGGAGGATTTAGTATCTTTTATGTGCAGCTGAGAAATTTAATTGACTCCTCACCAGTAGGGCACATTCTATATTACATATGAATCTTCTTTGACCAGAAACTTCCCAGAGGGTAGAAGGATGCATGACAACCACTGTTGAAGGATGCATGACAACACTTCTCTCCACTTGCCTGATAGGTTGTCTTTCGGAGGGGAAAAGAGGGACAGGTTAGATTGCTGCTCCCTAGAGAAAGTCCTTTTTTCTTAGGTCTACTGCTTAGAAACTTCCAGATGATTGGAGAACACCACTGCAAGGAAGCAGGTTTTTGTTACCTGGGCTCTTGGCTGAGACTGGAAAAATGCAAGAGAATGAATCTTTGCCCAAATCTCTGGGTTTTTTTAGGTAGTTTGAGAGAAATCTAGCATGGGATTTTGAACATCTGTAGAATAAACTGGCTTCAGTGTTTGAGGCAGGTAGGGGACATCTGGTTGTGATTTTTTCCCTGTGACAACTTTGCCGGGCTTTGTTTTGGAATACGTCATTGCCCTCAATAATGCAGAATGCATTGCGTTAAGCGAAGAATTCGCCGCATTTTTTTATGTCTGTGGACTAGACTCTTTGCTCAAGCCTAATTGTTCCAAGAGTAGCGGATGCAATTTACCATCCAGAGGAACACAGTTCAGAAACTGAATTAACAAGTATCCAAACTTCAAACTTTACTTGCCTCTTCCAGAGAACATTAAGAAGAGATTCAATGTATATTTCTAAAAATTCTAAGTAACATCTCTAAAAGTTCTCTCCCTTCTCTCCTGCCTCACACTTCTGGTTCACCTCTCCTCAAAACTCGTTTTCATTCCTCTGATCCACACCTGTTTGAAGTTCTAGTCACTTCTTCCCTTGTAGCTCTTCACTCTATGGATCACTTTAGCCCCACTGACTTCCTTTCTTTGAAAGAAGTTCTTTTGAAAACTTCTAACCAAGGAGAATCATGAAATAAGCCAGCAACAGGAATTTGTCCGATTTGTGGGTGGGGCAGTGGGTGTGGCCTCAGCAGAACCTGATGGGGAGGGATTGTGGCTACTTAGTTATTAATAATAATAGCTCTTCTTGGTGTTTTTTGGTGTGTGTGTTACACAGGCTTCAGGTGTGCTCTGTAGTCCATGCTTGTTGCCTTGGTGACACTGTGTGTTCTTCGGAACGGTGGAGGCACTCCAGTGAGTTGTGCAGAATTTGTTATGAGTGTTTGCTCATTGGAAAACTGAGTATGTGATGCATGAAACTGGGCTGATCAGGACTGAATGGAATTGGCAGGTAGCAGATCCGAAGGTACCACACCCAGACACTGCTGTTGCAGATCTTGGCTGAGAGCATCTTACCAAGAAGCTGTTTGGGCAGGAAGGGCATGTGGTCTGGATATTGCATTAGCCAGCTTGGCATTGAAATTTGCCGAAGAGTTTGACGTATTGCACCATTTACAAAAATGTCCCTGTGGTAAATTTCAACGCTTCAGCCTCCTTTAATTCTGCATGTTATTCTTTTTAACCAGCTTGACATCTTTCTACAGCATCATTGCATGTCCAGTCACCCGTGGTGCTGAGCTGTGTTCTCTGTTGTGACGCCTGGTCCCAATCTTATAGAAGCTTACACTGAAAGCCACAGACTGTTCCATTTTTACTAATAGAAGCTTAGGATTTTTCCCCAGGCAAATATCTTGGCTTGCTGTATAATTGTTTTTCTTTTTGTGGAGGGCAGGTTGTTCTCTTGAATTATGGAGATAGAAATTCTTGGAAAAATAACCACTAGAGAGATTTGAGTAAGTGAAAATTAGGTAGATGGGTGGTCTTTCTATGACTGATAAGAAGGCATATGTTTTGAAAGCAAGGTTCTGTTTGCTCCTGTTCCCTGCCCCCCTAGGATCTTACTTTCTTCCATCTCTCCCTGTGAACGTTAGGCTGCAGCCACACTGGCCTCCGTGCTGCACCCCCAGAACCACGCTTTGCCACAGAACCTGGCATTTGCATCACCTTTGCTGGAAGTGCTCTTCTCCATTGATCTGCTAGCCCGGCTCCCTTACTCCCTTTAGATTCAAATATGAGCGTCTCACCAAGGACATCATTGGCCACCCATCTGTAATTTCGCCCCCTCCCTTCAGCCCTTCGGCAGTTCATAGCCAACCTCCCTGTTTTGTTTTTTGTGTTGCCCCCATCTTCTCCTTAGCACTTGTCAATACCTAATACAGTATACATGTCGCTTATTTCTCTTGTTGATCTCTGTGTCTCTGTCACTTGAATAACCTTCCTGAGGGCATGGTAGGGTGTTTTCCCTCTGGCATTCAGGTGCTTAGATCAGTGTCTGGACCATCATATAAATATGATGTCATCATATAAATATGGTGTCATCATATAAAGTGCTCAACAAATAATGGCTGATAGACGGCGGGAAGGAACAGAGGTTGTGAATAACTCTTGTTGGCTTCTACCTGTCATAATTGTCCTCGCCCACGTTTCAGACAACCCGGTGTAAGCTAGCCCACTCCCTGCACAGAACAGTCTGTGATTTCGAGGTGCATCTGGAGGCTCCCTGTTCTGGCAGGCTTCCCAGTCGGTAACCATAGGAAGTAAACATTTATTAGTGTTTGGTGTGTACAGACATGTCCCGTGACACTGTAAATGCCTCTCTCTCTACATGGTCCTACTATTTCATACGTTTCCAAGAAGCCAACAGGTAGGAACAGATGCAACCTGATTGATTTCTGGGAGGGTAAAGATGGAGCATATTTGCTGTGGGATAGGTAAATAGAATCTTTGGCACTGGGATTCCTTTATCGTTTGTCCATGGATAAAAAGTGTATGACTTACTTATCATTTAATCCCACACCCAGCATTAGCAGTGGTGCTAGGTGAGGGGTATGAGGAGAGGGACTTATAAAAAGTGATAAGATGGTGGGAATGTAAAACTCGGCTTGGCAGGGTCTGCCTGGGATTTTGCTGAGGCCATAGCAATACTTAACTAACTGCGCAAACATTCAAGATAAGACTATAACGGTTGCCTGGGGGAAAATTCTTTTGAGTCAATATTTGTTTGATCTGTTATATAGTATTTTGGCTCTGCTGTTCAAGCTTTAGCAAAGTTTCTATAATAAATGCCATTTCCAGGGATTTGCTGTATTTACACACAAGGTCAGTCCTGGAAGAGGTAAAGGATTGGAATCACTGTCTAAACAGATGTTCTAAGGGGTCTCAAATGAATCTTTAAACGTGGAAATGCTTTGTTTCAATCAGTTGACAAATAATTATTAAACATCTGTGGTAAGTACTCTGGGGGAAAATTCAGAAATACAGGGTAAGATGTTTGCCCTCAATTTGCTTGAAATCTAGTTGTGGAAATGAGACTTTAAGTCTCATTTAAGACTTTAAGTATCTTGTATATGTGATACAAGATACTTATACTAAATAACAGTAATAATGGCTCTGATTTATTGGCTAATAAACAGCACCACACGGTCCTAGTACTTTCCTAAGCATGAGCTGACACGCTCCGTCCTCCCAGTTAGGCAGGCGCTGTTGGTTAGTGTGGAGTTCTCATGGAACAGACAATGCTGTGGGAGTTTGGAGAAAGGTGAGAGAGGGGAGCAGAAGAGACGTGAAGGTGAACCCTAAGGAAGAGGTCTCTCAATCCAGATCTTAAAGGCTGGGAAGCAGCAGGACCTACTGTATAGCACAGGGAACTATACTCAATATCTTGTATAACCTATAATGGAAAAGAATCTGAAAAAGAATGTATATGTGTGTGTGTGTGTGTGTATAAATAAACCACTTTGCTGTACACCTGAAACTAACACAACATTGTAAATGAACTATACTTCAATTAAAAAAGACACAGATAAAAAATAGTTACAAATTTTGCTCTAAAAAAATATTTGGAAGCAGATGGCTGTGTCATGGGAAGAAGGAAAAGGGCATGATGGGCATTTGGTTTTTTTCCTTGTAATACTGATACCTTCTTTCACTTTGGAAAGTTGTTTAACCCTTCCTTGACTCTCTGCCCATGTGTTTCTGGAGAGGGGGACAATAAACAAATACAGAAGGAAAACATATGGAATGTCAGTGTGATAAGTGCTGTGAAGAAGAAGAAATACAGGAAAAGGAAAGGATGCTGAGGTGGTGGAGGAGGGGATTTATGATTGAAAAGGGTGGTCGCGGAAGGTTGATTAAGACACTTGGGTGAATATTGAAGGAGGAGAGAGAAAGAGCTATGAAGGTACCTATGGGAAGAGGCTTCTAGGCAGAGGGAACAGCAAGTGCAAAGGCCCTGAGGTGGCAACTTACCTAGTGTGTTCTAGGATCATCAAAGAGGCCAGAGAGGCAGGAGAATGGTAGCAGGTGATGTCTTTAGAGGCAGTGCCTGCCCAGTTGCTGCTAGTTTTGATGAGGGGGATGGTGGTGATGATGTAGGAGGAGCTCTTGAGAGTTTCTGAGTGAGGGGAATTGCAGTTGGGCAGCTGTACCTGCTTCCTCCAGCTCGGTGCAGCTGTGGCTTCTCGTGGGCAGAGGCACTTCGGCAGCGTCACATCCATCACCTGGCAGGTAGGAAACCGGCGATATAGCTCAAGCCCCGGGCGAGAGCACCCTCGTGAGCCGAGCGACCCCCTCACCTCAATCCTCACGATGTTTTCTTGGCCTGCAATTCTGCGTTTTTCCTTTGGTTTCCTGCTTGGCACCGACGTTCCTTCTGGAACAGCCACCCTGGCCTGAACTGCAGCCTCTTGGCTGGGTCCTTGGCTCCACCTGGTCCTACCCCGCCAAACCCACCGCCGTGTTGCCGGGGGTCAGTGCTGGTTCTGGGCCGTATCTGTAGTTATCTGGGGCTCTGTGCTGAGTGGAGAGTTAGGAGGATGCTCTGTGCCGCTGGGGCCTCCTTTTCCCCCACCCCGATGTTTTTGGTTATCTCCCCACCACTGCGTGTCTCCTTGGATAACAGACAGGGAAACTGGAATTAGCTCGGTGGCCGCTGCTTCTTTGGACACACGTGCTGGACGGTTGCCAGAGTCCTTGGGGCAGGGCTGTGACACGTGGATTCCCTCCAACCTGGGTTTGCCTGTCTCTGATCCTTTCCCTTTAGTCCCTGCAGCTGATCCACTCAGTTATAAGCATAGGCTGTAGCAGAGAGGACGGAGACCTGGGGTGGGGATGGGGACCCAGACCAGGCAGTGCGAATGGAGGAGGAGGGCGGATGTGGGGATTTGAAGAAGCCTGGACAACACTGTAAGGTCTGCTCTAAGGCAACGTGGTGAAAAGCAGAACCGAAACAAGCACTTAAGGGTTTAGGGATGAATATTAATTCACAAGTTGCAAACGCGACAAGCACTTTCACAGAGTCTTATAGGTGAGTCATGACCAAGTTATGTAAAGAGGAATGTGTCTGCGTTGGAGGCCCTGTGAGGGTACAGGTGGGGCTGAGTCCATATGGGTTAAGTTCAGATCAGACGGTTGAGCTAATATTTGCTCAGCCGTAGGGTCACTTGTGTGAGGACACACCCATGCACACACACATACACGCACATTCTCACCCATTCCATCATTTGGTTTCTGTTTTCAGTTGCTGTTACTTCTGCGTAGATCTAAAACACCAGTGTGAATGCTGTTAATAGGAACAATTTCAGTGCCAAGTGGCCGAGTTTTCAAAAATACAAGAGGTTGAGGTACTGGAAAGTTCTCTGCAGTGAGAACCTGGCTCACTAGGGGTGCACATAGAAGGTTTTTCGAATTTTCTATGAATCAAGGCATGCTGTTGGGTCCTTCTGGTGCTGGAGAAGAGTAATGGGGTTGAAAAATGTTATTATAATAAAAATATAATATTGGCGTGATCCTAGAAGGTGGTTAAACTAAGGCATGTTCCCTGTGTGAAGAAAAATGCTAACTTAAAGTAAGTGGTCTCCCCGGCCCGACCACTTACTTTCCTGGGAAATGGATTCATTTAACATTTAGTCAGCTTCCAGTATATCCTATGAAATGTTTTAAAATGTTAAAATACAATTTATTTTTTGAATAGGTAATTGACTCACGTGATTCAATATTTAAAAACTGCAGAAGAATATTCAGTGAAAACCCTTCCTCTCCCTCCTCCAGGTTGGCTGGTTCCTTCCTCAAGGCAACCCACCTTACCAGTTTCTGATCTATTTTCTTAATATACAGTAGAATGCGCTCTCCCTGTGTTAATATTAAGGAAAAATAAGGTGGCTTTTCTCTCTTTAAGAAACTTCTATGTAATAAAACAAAGTGAGCCAATCAATCATTTATAGCTGTATTCTGGAAACTTTTGTTATAAGTCCAGTAGTTTCAAAGTTCTTAGGTATTGGAGTCTGTATATTTGCTACTCAGTTTTTTGGTCCTCAGACTAGCAGTAGTAACAAGCTCCTGGTAGCTCGTTAGAAAGTATTGATATACTCTCCGGTCCCACCCCAAACCTCCTCGATCAGAGTCAGCATTTCATGCATGCACAGGTGATGCTGAGGCACCTGAAGGTTTGAGAAGGCACTGCTGTGTCTCATTTTCACAGCATTGGCCTCAGGTTCCAGAGGAAGAAAAGGTCTGTATGGAATGAAGAAAGTGAGAGATGGTCCTGAATTAGAGCTCTGCTCCTTACCTTATTCCGAGGGCTCTTGTTTGTTGCTAAAGTTACATGATGCTGATCTTTTCTTAATTTGCAACCAGAAGGTACTAGGTAAACTGTGATTCTGCTTTAAAATTTTAAAAAATTTATTTCGTATTTATTTTATCATTTATTTTGATGTTTTGGCTGTGCTGCGCAGCTTGTGAGATCTTAGTTCCCCAATCAGGGATTGAACCCAGGCCCTCAGCAGTGAAAGCACAGAGTCCTAACCACTGGCCTTCAAGGGAATTCCCAGATTTTGATTTTTAAATTCAGAAATCTTCCTTCTTTTCTCCTTCCCTTCCTTATGAATTTTTCTTAAGCCTTTGGCACTTGGTGTTTGTTGCTTCCTTATGGGGCTGTGCTGAGCTAAGTGAATAAGTAAAAAGCAAATGTTAATAGGAAAATGCAGAAATAGCCAATCAGATATAGATCAATATTTTCTGGTTTTATGGATACATATGTTTATGGTTTTATATTATGTTTGGCGGTGTGTTTGTACAGCTTATTAAATTTCACATTTCTGAGCAATTTAGACTTAATGTATATGTTTGTGCTAACATCAGTGTGATGGAACTAAATAAATAGTTAATGGGATTCTGAAAAAAAAGATTTAAATTTCATAAAAGTTGTCCAACTTGTCTTGGGGAAACTTTTTTGTTTTATGTAAATGGAGTAGAGAGCAGAAATTATTGAAAACCCGATGTTGGGTGAACATGTAAACTAGTGCAAATAATTTGAATTTAACAAGGAATTTGTGGAAAATTTACAAAAAGGGAATTAGATAGTAGATTATAGGACTATATTGTGGTTTTTTTGATGTTGTTAAATGCTTAAAAAATGTTTCTAATCACTGAAGGTTTCACCTTCTATAAAACAGGTAAGATAAATATGTGATCCACATGATTTAAAAACTAATGCGAATGGAATACTCTTTTGAGTGTGCTGTGGCAGGGTTGGAGGATGAGTGAAACAGAAACAAAAGCAAATTCATAACAAAACCCTGCCTTCTTGAAAGTGAGACACTTAAGCCTAAGAAACTGGGGCGAGTTCTACTAGTGCTGGAGAAGGAGGCCTAAGGGAGGGAAGAGGCCAGTCCAGGAGAGAAGGCTCCAGAGAAGAGTGGTTTAGGGGAGAAAGGCTGCTGAATACGGGAAAGTGAAATGTCAGGATTCAACACGGAAATGAGACCCCTTTCGCCAGTGGGACAGTGAAAACTTTAAAATTATTTGCACATTTGGGTAATTACTCACACCTGGAGTAATTCTAATGCTAGAAATCTATTTTCAAGCGAATGTCTGAAATTAAAAAAAAATCTTTGGTGTAAAAATGTTCTTTAAAGTAAAATTTATAATTAAAATGGAAAGTGAGTTAGTTTTCTAACAAGAAGGGAATAGATAAGTAAATTGTAGTACATCCATAGGATGGGTCATTTTACAGCTAAGATAATATTTATGATATGTTCTAAATTAGGTATGAAGCAGGATAAAAATAGTTTGGAAAAATGACAGGAAGGAATTTTGATGGTGGTTGTGTATATGTTGTGACGGGGTTGTTAAAAAAAACATTGTGGAGGGGCTTCCCTGCTGGCGCAGTGGTTGGGAGTCCGCCTGCCGATGCAGGGGATGCGGGTTCGTGCCCCGGTCCGGGAAGATCCCACGTGCCGCGGAGCAGCTGGGCCCGTGAGCCATGGCTGCTGGGCCTGCGCGTCTGGAGCCCGTGCTCCACAGCAGGAGAGGCCACAGCAGTGAGAGGCCTGCGTACCGCAAAAAAACAAAACAAAACAAAAAAAACCATTGTGGATACTGTCAAGGCTAAGATGTACTGGGGTTGGAGTTGGCTTTATAGGGAGGAGAGGGGAGGAAGGAACTCTCAGTAGGGAGAAGTAAGACATTCCTAACCTGGAATTCACATAGTTTACAGGTTTCCCCCACTATGTATGTGAGGCATTTGTAATTTGTGGAGATGACAATCAGTGCCTCTGGCTATAGATGGCCAAGCTGCTGGCTGCCTGGAATGAACGGATGGCCACGGATGACTTAGTGACCAGTGTTGTGTTAAATGCCACAGGGCGCCCTGGTAGCTCGTATCTAATTCCCGGGAAGTCCCTTGCAACTTTGAAAAGATAAGGCAAGAAATCCTACTGGGGGTGCACCCAGAGCATAAGTAGCCTCAGTGATGTCTGCAGGAAGCTCTGGAGACAGTGAAACTTACCAGCTTTCCAGCAGCCCAGGGAGGTGAGGGCTTTGGTTTTTAGCATGGTTTAAATAGCCATCTGGACATAATAGATTAACTCTGAACAATATGTTCCCTTTGTATTTGGAAACTATTGTATTTTTATACGTTTTGATTTTTCTTAAAAACAATGTGACATGTAGTAAGAAGTGGTAACTACAATTAAAACAAAATTTCCCTAGGAATGTGCTGGAGCAGCTCCTCAAAGGAGGTGTTTAAAGTGATTTGAAGGGAGTGGCTTTTAAGGTTTTTGTCCTTTTCATGAATCTTATTCTTTAAAGTCGGTGAGTTAAGTACATCCACATGAACGCATGCAATTATAATTTTGAGCTCACCTGTGCCACAGTGAAAGATCCACATTTCATTGAGAAAGAAGGTAAGTTGGAATGGCATCAAGTCCCAACAGGGTAGCTTTGGGCTAAAACTGAGTTGCTGCTCCTTGAAGCAAGTGCTGCTGCTTCAGGAGGAGCGGACGTTAAAGGGGCTGCTCTGAACTGCTTGGTCCTCAACAGCAAAGGACAGTCATGGAATTCACACAAGGATGTGACTGTCAGTGATATTAGTTTGCCTGGTAGGCTGAGACTGTCAGGTCACAGTGCCACAAGGTCAGGCCAGAGGAGGGTCCTTGAAGGCCTGAGGGCATCCCATATGTAGGGTGGTATGAATGATCCTGGCACCCTTGCCTCCTCTTGGAAAGTGCCATGATGACTGGACGGAGGCCTGTTTCCTGCCATAACCAGATCTTCCTCTGTGTTGGCTTTGCTTCCCTCTCAGTTCATGAAATGCTTTACCCAGATCCCCTCTGAGTATGCTGGAGGGCATATTCCTTTCTATAAACCAATGATGTGAAATGTGGACTTGTCAGCCAAGATGATAAGTGCAGTTTCTTGAAGTTACCTGGTCCTATGAAGATTAAATCAGTGACCTTGGCTTTTTCAAGCTACCCATTGGTCCTCTTTTGAAGTTGGCGTGCACACGAAGGGGAACGCTCCTCCCATGCACTGTCCTGAGAGCAGCCCAGAGCCCAGCCTCTGGTACTGATTTCAGTGATAGTCATGGAGGTCTGGCTAATTTAAAAACTGAGAAGAACAAATAGAAAATTCTAAGATAGTTGTCACTACAATTTCTCCTTTAAAGACCAGCAAATACTACAACCGTTTGTGTTACCTCTGGATTCCCATTTGAGAACTTCACTCTAAACTCTGTGAGGGCTTTTAGACAGGGCTGGTGTCTATTTTATTCACCCCTGGATCTGACTTTCAGTGTGTGGACTGGCATCCAGCATGTAGCTCGATTAATATTTCTTAATATGTGACTTTCCATTTCATAAAATCTAACTCTTGCTATACTGTTCCACCTAATATTAAATGTAATCTAGATATTACTGACGTTTACTGTAGTTTGGATTTTAGCCATAGCTGGCACACGCCAGAGATCAATTCATAAAACCCACCCTAACAATGATTGCTTTTAGAGGTTCATTTGTATTTTCTGTGGCTGCATTTGAAATGGACACCCTTGTGCAGGCTCTTTTCTGGACTGATGCTTTTGGAAGATGATGTAGATTAATTCTATGTTAAATTTCAGAAGTGACTCTGAACTTCTAGCTTCCCTTGAAGTCTTGTTACTTATTAAAATGCCATTTGTATTCACTCCTTTTTTCTTGCCTCATTTTTAGTAGCTACATTCTTTTTAGCAGATTCAGGCCTTTGAAAAGTAATGCATTCCCGTAGTGGGAATTACAAGTCTTGGGGCAGGTGTGCTGTTGGCTTAGATCTGTAGTGGTGGAAGCACCTTCTTTATAGACAGGGCCACCCCAGGCTCTCCCAGACAGGAGTTAGCAGGCCTCCAGGAAAGGAGAGTTTGCCATTTCTTTAATGCTTTTACTTCTTACAGCTTTTTGCAGCAATTTTTTTTCTTGATCCCTGAGTTTTAATTTTGGTCAGTAGGGGCTTTGTGACTTACAGCAGTATACCTTATTTCTCTGTACTTGTTTCTTCATCTCTAAGATAAGGATAGAAGTCCTTGTTCACCAACATTGCCAGACCTGGGCTATGTAGATGTATTAGTTTGCTCAGGCTGCCACGACAAAGCACTAGCCCAAACTGAGGGCCTTAAACAGCAGAAATGTATCTTCTCACAGTTCTGGAGGCTGAGAGTCTGAGATGGGCAGGGGTCAGCAGGTCCATGCTCCCTTGGAAGGCACTAAGGAAGAATGGGTTCCAGGTCTCTCTCCAGCTTCTGGTACTTCCTTATGGCAGTGGGACTCCAGTCTTCACATGGTGTGTGTGTGTGTGCGTGCATGCACGTGCACCCAAGTTTTTCTTCTTATAAGGACCAGTCGTGTTGGACTCGGGCCCACCCTACTCCAGTATGACCTCATCTTAACTGATCACATCTACAATCACGCTATTTCCAAATAAAGTGAATCTGAGGACTGGGGGCTAGGACTTCAGCATACAAATTTTGGGGGGACACAACTCAACCCATAATAGTAGGCAAGAAGGTCAAATAGAATTGGGAGGTTTGAAGTTACAGACTGTGCTATTTCTCTCAAGTTCTCTGTTCTTCTTTGCTTTTAAAGAATCTAATATATTAGGAAAAATGCCAACCTGGGACATACAGATTTGCTATCTGATTGGGATCCTGCTTATAAAGACCAGACAGATGTTAACATGTGGAGTTTTGACCTTATGTTCTTATATCAGGGCATTAGTAACACCTAGGCCTTTTCCTGATTTCAGCTGCTCCCATGCAGAGGTGCAGGATCTGGGGCTGGTGCTGTAAACAGATGAAGACACAGTGGCCTTTGTCAGTGCACTGCTGGGCCTTGTTTGTTTGCTGGCTTCTTTGAGATCCCAGATAGATGATGTAATAGAAGATCAAAGGCCTCTGTAATTACTGCCCCCCAGCAGTTCTTGCTAATGCCTGCAGAGTTATTTGTACAGCTATTGCAGGGACTGTGTCTAATTTCACTTTACATATGGACTTAGATGTTGATTCCTAATTACCTTGAGCTCTCACTTTCTTGAAGTGGATGATTTTAGATAACACCACCATTTCTGAGGTTGTTTCGAAAGTAGAAGTCAGAGATCTCTTGGTATGGGGATATTAAATTGTCTTCATATTTATTTATGAAAACATGTATTGACATACAATATTATATTAGCTTCAGGTGTACAACATGATGATCCAGTATTTGTATATATTGCCAAACTGATCAACACCATAGTTAACATCTGTCCCCATACATAGTTGCAGAATTCTTGTGATGAGAACTTTTAAGATTTTCTCCTTTAGCAACTTTCAAATATACAATATAGTATTATGAACTATAGTCACCATGCTGTACATTACATCCCCAAGACTTATTTATAACTGGAAGTTTGTACCTTTTGACTCCCTTTAACCCATTTCCCTCACCCCTACCTAAGGCAACTGCCAGTCTGTTTTCTGTATCTGTGAGCTTGCTTGTTTTTTAGATTCCACATATAAGTGAGATCCTATAGTATTTGTCTTTCTGTCTGAGTTACTTTACTTAGCATAATGCCCTCAAGGTCCATCCATGTCGCCAATGGCAAGATTTCATTCTTTTTAATGGCTGAATAATATTCCATTATATATGTATGTATGTGTGTGTGTGTGTGTGTGTGTGTGTGTATGTATAAAATCTCACATTTTCTTTATTCAGTCATCCATCAGTGAATACATAGATTATTTTCATATCGTGGCTATTGTTAATAATGCTGCATTTAATATGGGGGCGGGTGTAGGTATCTCTTCAAGAAGTGATTTCATTTCCTGTGGGTGTGAATACATACCCGGTGTGGAATTGCTGAATCATACACTAGTTCTAGTTTTACTTTTTTGAGGACCCGCCATCCTGTTTTCCACAGTGGCTGCACCAATTTACATTTCAGTCACAGCTTTGCTGTGCACCTGAAACTATCACAACATTGTTAATTGGCTATACTCCACTATAAAATAAAAAATTAAAAAAAAACAGCGCATAAGGGTTCCCTTTTCTCCAAATCTTCACCAACATTTGTTAACTCTTTTTTTTTTTTTTTTAATAACCACTCTAACAGATGTGAGGTGATATCTCCTTGTGGTTGATTGTTTTCACATTTTAAATTAAATTTTTGAAGTGTAACATATGGGGAAGGTACACAAAGAAGAGTACAGTTTAATGAATTTTCATGTGCAGAGCAGACCCGTGAAACCAACACTGACGTGAAGAAATAGAACCTCACCAGCCCCCAAAGACACTCCCTACCCGTGGGGCCCCTTCCTAGTTACTACGCTCTTCAGAAGTTACCACTATCCTGAATTCTCACAGCATTAATCCTTTTTGCTTGCTTTAAATTTTATTCTGTAAACATATTTAAAATCTATTATAAAAATTTAAAATTTTTAAATGAATAAATTATACAAATAAGTTATATATCGTCATAGTATGTACTTTTTAGTGTCTGGTTTCTTTTGTTCAACGTTATATGAGATTTGATCCATATTGTTGCCTGTAGTGTTGCCCATTTATTCTGTAGGGGAGGAAGAAGGATTTTCCCTCTACCCTTCTGAGTTCTTAGCTGAGACCCCTGTAATAAAAGATTAACAAGAGAAAAACAAGGTTTTTAACATGCATACCTCATATATACATGAGTGATACCAAGGAAAAATTAGTAACTCCCCCAGGTGGCTGAGAATTCAGGATTAAAGGGCATCTTAATAGGGAAAGGGGAGAGTAAATGATTTTTAGGAAGGATGAATGGGCCCTTGAAGAACGTGTCGACTTCCGGTCTCCTCTCTTGTGATAACAGTCAGTCTTCCCCAGTTGATGAAACTCCCAGGGAGGGGATTTATGACAGTTGAGTTGTTTTTGGAAGCTCTGTCTTTAAGCATATAGGGGAGTTTGGAGGAAGCCTTTCCCCACTTTTGCTGTTTTTCAAGTGCCTACAACTCAAAATAATCAGTATTCCCAAGTGGCATGCTTTGGAGTGGCATGTCCTGAACTCCTGTGGTCTTATTTTGGGGGTGGCATATTCTGCTACCCTTCAATTCCAATTGCTGTATGATATTCCAGTGTAGCCTTCCTATTGTATGAGTAAAAAGTTACTGTCTTCTGGATAGTTACCAGGTAGTTAAATACTGGAGTCAGTTGCTAAATGGTTGGCCACACTTGTATTTTTGTCTGTGTTCATGTAATTTAGCTGCCGACTTCCAAGATTTGAATGCCTGCCTAACTTCCTTGATGTTTGCAGGTGTTTTTTTCCCCTTTATTCTATCCCCAAGGGATATTTGAAGCTTCATTTTCCCCACCCTTAATAACTGTCTGAAGTAACTTTGAGGAGGGAAACATCTGCTCTAGTCTTTAGAATTTTCTAACGCTAATGTGTGAAAAGAGTTGTGAGCAATGGCAAGTGGCCGATGAGTGATGGCCCGGGAGGAACAACTGGGTTAGGTGATATATCTTTGCTTCTCTTGCTTTGATTGCGGACGTCAGGAAGCAAGCTGTGATTTTTGATTGTGGTACATTCTTTCCATAATAAATGGTTATAGATGCCGAGACTTGCAAGAGTTTGAAGGGTGATTCGCATTAATGGTTTTTAGGAAAGAAATACTGAACCTCCTCCCGACTCCAGTATCAATTCCCATTTTTTCAAGCTAAGGTGACTTAGCCTTCTGAATGTGAATATTATTCCAAATTACTTTTTAGCCTTTGCCTACAGTGAGGGTTTCAGTCAGTCCTGGATGGTAGTACTTAATGATAATACGGTAAAGCTTGACCGCTCCTGTAAATCCATACATTAGGATACATCAGGCACTTAGAATGGTGTATGGTACTTAGTAAGTACTCAAGAACCATGGTTGTCGTTGCTGTTATTGGAAATTATTTGGAACTTTTCTTGTGCCAGCAGAGGGCCCAGGCCGGCTGGACTCCGTTGTGTGGTTAATAATTACCATATGCTGTTAGGCGGCCGGAAAAGCTTGTCAGCTGAACCTGGCTGGGTTCAGCCATAATTCAGGCCTCCCTTTCTACCTCATTGCGTGTAGGAAATAAGGAATTCAGGGTGTGGAACAGCCTTCTCACTGCCTGCCTGTGTGCTCCTAGCTGTGCCTCCATAAAGGAAAGCCAGCATCAGCACACAGAGCAGAGGCTCCTGCTGTCAGATGAGAAAGCCAGTGCAGAACCCCACGTCCCTGGGCTGGAGTCTGGAGACGCCGGACCACGTACCCATGAACGGGAGTAGCATGGCACAGTAGGGCGTGACTGCAGAGCAGTTCTCTTACAAAGGGAAAGAGCTTCCTGTGTGCCCTGCCAGTACGCTGCACCAGCAAACAGTATTTCGCTATATCTGCTCTTAAGTTTCAGACATCAGAGCATTTCACCCCTAAATACTTCAGGATGCATCTCCTAACAGTAAGGACATTTCCCCTTCTTCACAATAATACAATAGTACACCTAAGAAAATTAACAGTGGTTGTTTTTACCATCAAATATCCAGCATTTTCAAATTTCCCTGCTTATTTGAAAAATGTCTTGTAGTGTTTTTTCAACATTAGGATTCAAGGTTCATGAATTGCATTTGGTTTTGTCTTTTTTAATCTGTTTCAACAGCCTCCACACCTCCTTTTAACTTTTTGGAGAGTCTAGGCTTGTTGTCTTGGAGGATGTCCCACATATGGGTTTCTTGATGGTTTCCGCATGTATCATTTACTTATTCTTTAGCGTGTGTATTTCCTGTAAACTGGAAATTAGGTTTAGAAGTGTGAGTAGATTCAGGTTAGATTATCTCAGTCCACTTAGGCTGCTGTAACACAAATACTATAGACTGGGTGGCTTATAAACAACAGAAATGTATTTCTCACAGTTTTGGAGGCTGAAGTCTGAGATCAGGGTGCCCTGTGGCTGGGTGAGGTCCCCCTTCTGGGTTGTACTAGGCCTCCTTGTACCCTCACATGGCAGAAGGGGCAAGGGAACTCTTTCATAAGAGCCCTAATCCCATTCATGAGGGTTATGCTCTCATGAACAAATCATCTCCCAAAGGCCTTACCTCCAAATACTGTCACGCTGGGGATTAGGTCTCAGCATAGGAGTTTTGGGTGCAGGGCACAGACATTTCAGTCTAAAACAAACAGTTTTGCCCAAACTGCTTCATAGGTGATGCTATGAATTTCATATCGCACAATGTCCAGCTGTCTCAGTATCACTGATGCAGAGCTGATGACTGCTGGCTCTTTCCACCAGAAAAGTACATTTTCCTTTGTAATTAGTAGGAATTTGTGGGCTGATTTTTGGCAGAGTGCAAATATCCTGTTTCCTAACAACTTTTCAACCAAGTTTTTGCCTTCCTTTGCTCCCTGCCTGAATCAGCTCTTACATTGGAAGTACTAAATGGAGATGCTGTGATTCTTTCATTGCTTCTGTGTTGAGCTGCTGGCATTCATCTGTAAAGAGTTTCCTCACTCACCCTTTTCTGAGTATCACTATAGATTTGTGGATTTTTTATGGCCGTTATTCTTTTTGATCCTGTGGATGACCTTCATGTTGAAGGATAATAGGAAACTGAGTTAGTTGACAAGTTCTGCTTGTGTAAGAGTGATAGTGGCGTGGTTTAAAGTAGTTTAACTGTAGGCAGCTGGCTTAAAAGTTGGTTATGTTCAGAAGTATTTAGAATGCTCCAGCAATGGGGGTTGATTTGTGGGGGGTTACTTCTCTTTAACAACCAGCTTCATTTGAGACAGTTATAAAACTGTAGAACCTAAGAAAGGATTTGATGCTGAGTATTGCTATAGCAAGGAGGAGAGTTAGGAATTCATCTAGTAACTTCTATGCTAAGGTAACTTAAGCTTTTTTTTTTCTGATTTGAAGCATTTTCCTTTATCCAACTTTTCTGTTACTAATATGGGAGAAGAATGATCAAAGACTAGTGAGAGAGGACAGGAAGGTAGCCCTGTCCAGAGGGCTCATCAGTGAGGACTGGAATCTCCGCAAAGAGGAAGTTGGGCTATCGGTGCCTCTCGGTTACTGCAGAAAGTGGGAGAAAGGTCCGTTAGAAACAACTCCATCAAAATCCAAGACGTTGCCAGGAAGTTGTTCTCAGATGGAGGGCCTGGGCCTTTTGAATGCACAGGTGCACTTTCGGGGAGGTGCTCTGGTGAGGGTGGATGAACATGAAACGTTTCCAGAATATACTACCCCACCTCCGTACACAGAAACGCCTCTCCAGTGTTAAACAGCCTACCCGTCTGTGTGTACATTTAATAATTGTAGAACCAGAGGAGGCGACATCTAGAAAATGGAGAGGAGGTATCAGTTCTCTCCCTGATAAGAAAGGCAAGGAGGGAGCTAGTTGGTTTGGGGTTTGTGGATATTGACCTTCTTTCCTTGCAGCCCTCACCTCCCCCGTCGGGGAGACCCAGGAGGGGAAGAGGAGCCACAGGAGATGAACAGCAGTGGTGCCATGAGCTTCAGGCATCACAAAGTGATAAGTTGTTGAACATCTGGTGCTTCATTCTCTCCTCCCTTTTTCTTAGAGTGTCAGCTCTGAGCACGGCCTGCCTCCTTTCAGAACTAGGACAAGTACACTGCCTAAGGAAGGTATTGGATGAGATAGGATTGCCTTGCTTTTTATACGAGTAGATGTGTTAGTTTGGGAAGCCTGCCATCACAGTGTACCGCAGACGGGGTGGACTAAACGACCACCCAGGTTTCTTCTGAGGCCTCTCTCCTTGGCTTGTAGATGGCCGCCTTCTCCCTATGTCTTTATGTCATCTTCCCTCTGTGTCTGTGTCCAAATTTCATCCTCTTATAAGGACACCAGTCATACTGGATTAAGGCCTACCCTACTGACCTCATTTTAATTTAATTACCTCTTTAAAAACCCTATTTCCAAATATAGTCACATTCTGAGGGACTGGGGGTTTGGACTTCAACATATGAATATGTATATAAATTTTATATCCCATAAAGGGAGATAGAGAAACACATCCTAGTTTTTGATTTGAATATTAAAAATCATCAATATATTTGTAACTTAAAGGCAAGCTTCCTGAGTGCTGCTTTAGTGTGCAACTTGTCCTTTTCCCTTCCCCCAACAAAAAGTACCAGAAATAAGAACAAGAACACAGTCATCTATAATAGAGTTTAGTGAAAAAAGTACTTAACTGATGCTTTTCTTTATTTCTGCATCTCTTACTGTGTATTCAGTTTTTAGGTGTGTAAGGAAAGGAGAAATCAATTATGATAGTACTCTTCAATAGTTCTAATATACTTCTCTGAGCAGATTGTATATTTGTTGTGCAGGCTCCCTGTACCTGTGGAAGCCTTGCCGAGGTCTAACTCACCCACTAAGAAGTCTTCACAGTCACATGGTGGCATCTTTTAAAATTGGGACCTAGTGCCCAAAGGAATTTCTATAGCCTCTCGATATAGTACCACCTGCATCAGAATCACATGTGATGCTTTTAAAAATGCTCATCTGTGGGCACTACACCATACCTAGTGCATCAGTGTCTTTGCAAACAGGGCCTAGGAATATGCATTTTTAACACGTGAATTGGGAAATTCTCAGGCAGATAGAATTGGGGAACTACTGTGCTGTTGGCAGGACTTGCAGATCTGCACCGCCATGAAGTGGTGACAGTCATTTCACCTCTCAGAAGCCACTGTTTATAGGGAAATAATTTAACGCTTTGGCTTCTGGCCCTTCTCATCTCCCCTCCACATTTGGTCTTCATTAGAACAGGGTTGATATCTCCTTGTCCCCACATCCCCACTTTCTGCCTTTGGAATTATTATGTTTATTTGGTGCCAGGTGTCTCCTGAGTTCATGCTTCTCTGTGATGGTGGGTAGCTTCTAGAACCTTCTAAGACATCTAGAAATCACACTAACCATGTAACACTTCCAGATGTTTTCTTTGAAATTCTTAGGACCAAGGTTATTCAGAGACACTTTTCTAATTACTGTGGCCTGTGTTCAGTGTGGGCTAGATTATACCATCCCAGAACATGGTTAACCTGGCAGGGCGAGTAAAATATGAACAGATAAATTAATAGATGTTCTTTTGTTGAGAGTTGATCTTTTAGTTTCCAATTTTAATTATGTGAGCATGTTGTCTTTTAGGTTTGATAATTTCTTCTTTGGATCATTGATTCTTTGGAAAATTCTGATGTCCAGGAGCAAATCCCAGCCACATTGCCTTCCCTCCTGCTTCTTGGTGGTGGCACCCATTCCCCTTTTAACAGCCTAAGGACATGATCACTATGGTCAGCTCTACCACACATGTCCCTCTAAAAAGTTTGTCTTCTAGGTGGAGGAATTTTTCTAAGCAGTAGTCCATTTTGCACAGTGCATAAAGTAATATTAATAATACATGAATTGAACATTTAATGTTTAGGACCATGTGCAGTGGTTAAACGAAGTGTGGTAGAGTTGACAGTTTAGGGGATTTTCACAGTTGTCATTAACTTTGTCAGGGCCAGCACGCTAGGATGAAGACTGTGACAGTCTCCTGTTGAAGGGCAGTAGTTGCATCAAATAGACAGTCTGAGCCTTTGCGAAGAAAAGGAGAGACAGTATAGTGTGGTGGCTAAGAGCAATTTTGGAGATGAGAATTGAACAGACCTCCCACATACTTCCTGGGTGTACTTAGAGGAGCTGTTTTACTCTCAAAGGCTGTTTCCACTCTTTAAAATGGCAATAACAACAGTACCTAACATAGTGAGGATCAAGATACAATGCATGTAGTATAGTGCCCAGCATATTGTAAGTCCATTTGTGTGCATTTTGAGATCCTATGGATGTTATTTTTAATATTGAGATAGTTATTTGGCATGTGGCATAACAAATGTGGGTAGAGAACATTCTAGTTTACCTTCAGTTGTATGTAAATCTATTATGAATCCAATTTGGAGTTGGCTAATATATTTTATTACAGGTTGAAAGGGGCTGATTGTCAGGCTGGGTTGAGGATGGTGAGGCTGTATCTGGATGCCATGGGAAGTGCTGGGGTGCCTGTACAGGTTCTAGAGGGAAGATTGGAGACATGCATGCCATGGGTTTGCCAGTCCTCTAACTCATAGCTAAGCTCTTTGATCAGTAATGTTTTCTTCTATTCCTTTTTATACTTAGTAGGAACAACTGGTTTTATAAGATAATTAAAATAGTTAAATCTGATGTTAATATTTTTCCCCTATGATCATCCATACTATATGTATTTATGTATTTATGGTTTGGATATATTATGCTTCAATGGATGTACTAGAAAATTTAAGGAAAGTATCATTTTGCATAAGTAGAGGAAGTAAATTAACTTCTGCTGTTTATTAACCATTCCTGTTTTTTTTGTTTGTTAGGTGGTTGGTTTTAGTTGTTGCTGTGCAGTCTTGCCTGTCCTGTAGCTTCTTAGACTTTTAAAATATGTATTTCAAATATTTAAGTGGTTTAATAGAACAATGAAAAAGTAAATCTATTTAAAAATGAAAATTGCTTAATTGTGCAGAGGCTGGGTGGGTGCGTATTTGGAACACTGTTGCTGCGCGCCAATCATGTTTATCTTTCATAGCTGGGGTAGAAATCTTAGCCCTTTGTGCTTATATGCTACCTCACTTTATTCCTCCACAAAATGCATCTAATAGCGTGTGGTAGGGATGGAGACGACCTATTCTGGGAACACAAAATCTGTGAGTCTGCATTGATGTGTATATTGGAAGGGCCAGGGAATTATGTGGTTCTTCTCTGCATATATTCTCATTGTTCCATTGTGATGAGGATTTTGTGTCATTATAAGATGTTGAATTAATAATAACAGGTGATATCCTGAAAAAAAGGACTTTATATTTCAGAGATTTATGTCCTTCAAAGGGTGAATTTGTATATCCAGCCTAAGGTACTAATATAACATAGACTCACATGCAATTAAATAGGTTTTTTAGCAAATGGACTGGTTTTCTGAGAACAGTATAATTCAGATATAATTTCCAACTTCCCAGTGGGTCATAATGACTTAATCGCAAATGAAATCAATGTGGGCTTAAGTAATATGATTAAACCAGTTTTTCTGGATCATTCCTTTTCATTTTAGACTTTTTTCCTCAAGCCAGAAGTCAGAGGTATTTACAGAATATTAGGCGTGGAAATGATCCTTATCGATATTGTTAGTGCTTCTTCATGCAGGATTTGTTCATATTAAACCAGACTTAAATTCTATATGTAAGACTTACATAGAGGAGATTAAGATGGCAGAGTAGAGGGGTGTGGAGTTCACTTCCTCTCACAAATATCTCAAAAATACATCTACATGTGGACCAATTCTCACAGAATACCTACTGAAAGCTTGCAGCAGATCTCATATGACCAGTGCTGCAAAAACATCCCCATATTACCAGTAGGATGAAGGGAAAAGGGAGAAGAGGAGGTACTGGGAGGGAAGCTGTACTCTTGGGAGGGAGCTGTGAAAGAGGAAAGGTTCCCTCACCCTGGGAACCTTCTTTACTGGCTGGGAGGTCTTCCAGCACCCAGCATAGGGAGCTTCAGAGGCTGGAGAAGGGAGTGTGGAAGCTCACCTGCAGCCTGGCAGGGTAGAGAAACACCAACACTGATGGTCCTGGCCACATCACTGCACTTCCCAGCATGAGATGCTCGCTTGCTGGTGTGTGCAGCGATGGGGAGCTGAAACTTGGGCTTCAGTGGACAGACCCAGGAAGGGGACTGGACTCAGTTTGGCAGTGCAGAGACAGTCCACTGGGCCTAGAGTGTGGCCCAGGCCGCAACTGAAGGATGGAGTATGGGTCTGCCGTAGGAGTCCCATTGTCAGCGTGGGAGGGGAGAGGCGTGCGTCTGCCATAGCCTTGTTGGTGTGCTCGCAGTGGGGCATGGCTATGGACCTGAGGGTTCCGTGAAATTCATAGGCTCACACATGTTGAAGGGGGGCCGAAATCTGAACCAATTACTGGCAATCCCACTGCAGGTGCCAGGATGTGGCTCCCAGTGTGTTCTCACTCTGGCGGATTTGGGGACTGGGACTGCACAGGCGTGCCTAAGGCTCTTCTGATCCAATTAGCTACAGGCTTGGGACGTGGCTCCTGTGGCTTTACATGCCAGTGGCTTTGTGAGTGTGCGTGTATGCTTAAGGGACCTCCTAGTCAATTACAAGAGCCTGCAAGCAGAGGTCACCACCAAGGGTGGTGCTACCAACAGTGATCTTTGTGGGCATGCACACCAGGTGGCAGGCAGTGTCACAGAATTGCACGCCCCAGCAGACAGCTCCTGGGGAAGAACATACAGTGGCTCCTTTCCCAGTGGGGGCCCTCCAGTCCTGCGTACCTCACACTGCAGCTTAGAATCAGACCTGGGGCTTCTACTCCAACAACTGGAGAGCAGACCCTGTCCCTGACAGGGAGACAATAACTAGAGAGCAAAGAGAAAGGCCCTGCCCAACATCCAGTGCAGGCTTTGGTCACCACAACACCAATCCATACCCCTTATCAAGGGGATAATGGCCAACACACCCTGAGGGAAGACGTGGCATGCATCCATACCCAAAACAGCCCATGCATCAAAAATATTGGACTCAAGCAGGCTATGTAGGGATGCTCCTACATAGAAACAGCCCTTCAAGGCCAGAGTAGATAACTGTTTCTCCTAAATTCATAGTCAGAGGAATAAAAGAAAAATGAAAAAGTAGAGGAACCACTCGCAATTACAAGAAAAGAGAAATCCCCTGAAAGAACAAGCAATGAAACAGGCCTCTCCAGTCTACCAGGTCCCAAGTTCAAAAAGGAGGTAGTAAAAATACTGAAGGGATTAAGAAAGGCTATTGATAGAAATGCAGATCACTGTAACAAGGAACTAGAAACTATAAAAAGGATTCAGTCAAAATTAGACAACTCAACTGCTGAGATGAAAATTGAGCAAAAGTCAATAAATAGCTAGCTAAACAATGCAGAAAAACAAATGATCTGAAAGATAGAATAATGGAAATCACCCAATCAGAACAGCAGGCAAAGACAGATGAAAAAAAATGAAAGCAACATGTGAGATCTATGGGATAATGTAAAGTGTGCCATTCTATGCATAATAGGGATCCCAGAAGGAGAAGAAAGGGGGATCAAAAGTGTATTTGAAGAAATTATGGCTGAAAACTTACCAAACCTAAAGAAGGAAACAGATATCCAGGTACAGGAAGCACAGAGAGTCCCAAACAAGACAAACCCAAACAGACGTACACCAAGACATAACTAAATGGCAAAAGTTAAAGATAAAGAGAGGATTCTAAAGGCAACAAGAAAAAAACAGTTACAAGTGAACCCCCATAAAGCTATCAGTTGATTTCTCTTCTCTACAGAAATGTTGCAGGCCAGAAGGGAGTGGCAAGATGTATTCAAAGTCTGTAAAGGGAAAAACATGCAACCTAGGATACTCTACCCAGCAAGGTTATCATTTAGAATAGAAGGAAAGATAAAGAACTTCTCAGACAAGCAATAGTGAACATATCCAAAAACAGATATTGAATGGTCTTCTCTAAATAGAAAAGAAGCAAGAATCTGTAGGAATGGGCAAATCATAGTAGGAAAGTTAAATATATAGAAGGATTGAGGATCATTTAACTAAGTCAGTACATAGATTAAAAAACAGTAAAAATTCTGTGAAAGTGATTATAATTATGATAACAGCAAAAGGATAAATGTGAAGATGTAAAATAGAACATCAGAATCACCAAATGTGGGGGAGGAGAGTATAAACATGTAGATCTTTTAGAATGTGTTTTAGCTCATATGACTGCTAGTCTAAAGCAACTAGATATAGTTATAGGTTAACTTGCTTGAAAACCAGGGTAACCACAAATGAAAAACATTTAATAGATTGACAAAAACTGAAAAGAAAGGAACACAAGCATAATACAAAAGAAAGCCATCAAACCACAAAAGGAAAAACAAAAAGAAAGGAACAAAGAAGAAGTGCAAAATCAACTGGAAAACAAAGTTTAAAAATGGCAATAAACCAATAAAAGGAATATCAATAATTTCTTTAAATGTCAATGGACTAAATGCTGTAATCAGAAGACCAGAGTGGCAGATTGGTTAGTAAAACAAGAATCTACAATATGCTGCCTACAGGAGACCCACTTTAGGGTAAAAGACACTTATAGATTAAAAGTGAGGGGCTGGAAAAAGATATTTCATGCAAATGGAAATGGCAAGAAAGCAAAGGTAGCAATACTCATATCAGACAAAATACTTTAAAACAAAGACCATAAGGAAAGATAAAGAAGGATATTATATCATAATAAAAGGACCAATGCAAGAAAAGGATACCACACTTGTTAACATATATGCACCCAACGTGGGAGCACCTAAATACATAAAACAAATACTGACAAACATAAAGGGAGAAATTGATGGGAATAAAATAATAGTAGGGGATACTCCACTGACATCAATGGACAAATCTTCCAGACAGAAAATCAATAAGGCAACAGAGATTCTGAATGACACAATAGAACAGTTAGACTTAATTGATACCTACAGGACACTGCATCCTAAAAAGCCAGAATATACATTCTTTTCAAGTGCACATGGAACATTCTCCAGGATTGACCACACGCTAGGACACAAAACAGTCCTCAACAAATTTAAGAGGATAGAAATTATTTCAAGCATCTTTTCTGACCACAATGGCATGAAACTAGAAATCAAACACAGAAAGAGAAATGAGAAAAAAATGATTACATGGAGACCTAACCACATGCTACTAAGAAACCAATGGGTCAACAGTGAAATCAAAGAGGAAGTTAAAAAGTGCCTCGAGACAAATGACAATGAAAACACAACCATACAAAATCTATGGGATGCAGCAAAAGCAGTTCTAAGAGGGAAGTTCATAGTGATACAGGCCTTCCCCCCCAAACAAAAAATCTCAAAGAAACAACCTAACCTACCACCTAAAGAATTAGAAAAAGAAGAATAAACAAAACCTAAAGTCAGCAGAAGGGAAGAAATAATAAAGATCAGAGAGGAAATAAATAAGAGATTAAAAAAATAGAAAAAAATTAAACTAAGAGTTGGTTTCTTGAAAGGATAACCCAACTTGACAAACCTCTGGACAGGCTTACCAAGAAGAAGAGAGAGGATCCAAATAAAGTAAGAAATGAAAGAGGATAATTAACAACCTATACTACAGAAATACAAAATGCCATAAGAAAACATTATGAAAAGTTATACGCCAACAAAATGAACAAGCTAGAAGAAATGGACAAATTTCTAGGAATATACAGCCTGCTAAAACTGAATCAAGAAAAAACAGATAATTTGAACAGACCAATCACTAGAAGTGAAATGAAATCTGTAATTTAAAAAAAGCTTCCTACAAACAAAAGTCCAGGACCAGATGACTTCACTGAGGAATTCTACCAAACATCAAAGAGGAACTTACACCTATCCTCCTCAAACTCTTACAAAAGACTGAAAAGGAAGGAACACTCCTGAAGTCTTTCTAGAAGCCACCATTATCCTGATACCAAACCAGACAAAGACACTACCAAAAAAGAAAATTACAGACCAATATCTTTGAGTATAGATGCAAAAATCCACAACAAAATTTTGGCAAACCAAACCCAACAACACATAAAAAGGATCACACACCATGATCAAGTTGGATTCATTCCAGGATCACATGAATGGTTTAATATATGCAAATCAATCAATGTGATACACCACATCAACAAAAATAATAATAAAAAGACAAAAACCACATGATCATCTCAATAGATGCAGAAAAATCGTTTGATGAAATTTAACATCTATTCATCATAAAAACTCTCACTAAAGTGGGTATAGAAGGAACATATCTCAACATAATAAAAGCCATTTATGATGACCCCCCCCCCAGCCAACATAATACATAATGATGAAAAGCTACAAACCTTCTTGCTAAATTCAGGAACAAGACAAGGATGCCCACTCTCACCACTTATATTCAACATAGTTTTGGAAGTCCTAGCCACAGCAATTGGACAAGAAAAAGAAATAAAAGGTATCCAGATTGGAAGGGAGGAGGTAGAGTTGTCATTATATGCAGATGACATGATACTGTACATAGAAAACCCTGAGGACTGCACATAAAAACCCTAAAGACTGCACATAAAACTACTAGAAATGATAAATGAATTCAGCGAGGTAGCAGGATACAAGATTAACATACAGCAATCTGTTGCATTTCTTTACACTATAAATGAAATATCAAAATGAGAAAGCAAAAAAAAAAAATCCTGCTTAAAATCACATAAAAAAATACTTAGGAATAAACCTGACCAAGGAGGTGAAAGACTTACATGCTGAGAACTATAAAACATTAATAAAGGAAATTGAAGATATTCAAAGAAATGGAAAGACATCCCATGCTCTTGGATTAGAAGAGTTAATATAGTTAAAATGGCCATACTACCCAAAGTAATCTACACATTTAATGCAATCCCTATCAAATTACCCATGATATTTTTCACAGAACCGGAACAAATAATCTTAAATTTTATATGGAACCAGAAAAGATCCAGAATTGCCAAAGCAATCCTGAGGAAAAAGAACAAAGCTGGAGGAACAACCCTCCCTGACCTCAGACAATACTACAAAACTACAGTAATCAAAACAGTGTGGTATTGGCACAAATACAGATCTATGGATCAATGGAACAGAATAGAGTGCCCAGAAGTATACCCACACACCTATGGTCAATTAATCTTCAACAAAGGAGCCAAGAATAGACAATGAAGAAAAGACAGTTTCTTTAGCAAGTAATGTTGGGAAAGCTGGACAGCCACATGTAAATCAATGAAGTTAGGACACTCCCTCACACCATACACAAAAATAAACTCAAAATGGCTTAAAGATTTAAATAAAAGACATGACACCATAAAACTCCTAGAAGAGAACATAGGCAAAACATTCTCTGACATAAATTGTAGCAGTGTTTTCTTAGCTCATTCTCCCAAGGCAATAGAAATAAAAGCAATAATAAACAAATGGGACCTAGTCAAATTTACAAGCTTTTGCACAGCAAAGGAAACCATCAACAAAACAAAAAAACAACCTAAGGAATGGGAGAAAATATTTGCAAATGATGTAACTGACAAAGGCTTAATTTCCAAAATATACAAACAGCTCATACAGCTCAAAAACAACAAGAAAATCCAATCAAAAAAATGGGCAGAAGACCTAAATAGACATTTCTGCAAAGAAGACATACAGATGACCAAGAGGCACATGAAAAGATTCTCAACATCACTAATTATTAGAGAATGCAAATCAAAACTACAATGAGATATCATCTCACACTGGTCAGACTGGCCATCATCAAGAAGTCTACAAATAATAAATGCTAGAGAGGGTGTGGAGAAAAAGGAATCCTACACTGTTGGTTGGAATGTATTGAATAAATAGGTGCAGCCACTATGGAGAACAGTATGGAGGTTCCTTAAAAGCTAAAAATGGAGTTACCATATGATCCAGCAATCCCACTACTGGGCATGTATCCAGAAAAGACAAAAGCTATAATTAGAAAAGATACATGCACCTCAGTGTTCATAGTGGCACTATTTACAATAGCCAAGACATGGAAGCAACCTAAGTGTCCATCAACATGAATGGATAAAGAAGATGTGGTGTGTGTGTATATATATATATATATATATATATATACACACACATACACACACACATACATACATACATACATACAATGGAATCTTAGCTGTAAAAAAGAATGAAATAATGCCATTTGCAGCAACATGGATGGACCTAGAGATTATCATACTAAGTGAAGTAAGACAGAAAGACATATGATATCACTTATACATGGAATCTAAAAAAAATGACACAAATGAACTTATTTACAAAACAAAGAGACAGACACAGAAGACGTGGTTACCAAAGGAGGGGGAGGATATATACTGGGAGTATGGGATTAACAGGTGTACACTATCATATATAAATTAGATAAACAACAAGGATTTACTGTATAGCACAAGGAACTATGTTCAGTATCTTGTAATAACCTCTAATGGAAAAGATTCTGTAAAAGAATATATATGTATGTATAACTGAATCACTTTGTCGTACACCAGAAACTAACACAACATTGTAAATCAACTATATTTCAATAAAATTTTTTTTTTAAAAAGGAAGTAAAGGTGTACTGTCTGTCATTCTGGGACAATCCCTGGTGGTTCCTGATGATCCCTACTCTTTAAGTGCTAGCGGGTCATCTCTTTAAAGATCAAGTTCAAGCACTTTTCCTTGGATTTGATATTTTGAGCTACACATGGCTAGTGAGGATTCATAATCTAGTCAAGGCTGGATCTCTTTTTCTACATGTATGTTCTAACATCACATTTTCTTCATTATCCAAGGCTCTTACAATTTGTGATTTTCTCTTTCCCCTAGAACATTTTTACATTTCTTGCATTTATTATGAATCTGCATTTTGTTTTACTTCTTCAGCTCTTGTCTGTGAATAATTTGTTTTTTCCCAACTTCTGATGGTTACTATTTTTTCACATTTACTCTCAGCTACACTAGTTTGGTGATCTGTTTGCTCCTTCAGTTGTGACTCTTATCACTTTGAGACTCCTTTACATCAACTTTGTCTTTCTAGTTATATTAAAACAAGAGTTTTCTGGACTTTTTTTTGCTCCTGTTGTATTCTAATGGAATATTACTTTGGTATCAAGGAGTTGATATAAAGTTGTAGAGCAATAAATGGGTAATATAAACATGTATAATGAATAAGATTTCCTCTAGCAAATAAGAAAATAATTACTTAATTATCTGATTTAATTATTTTTAGTCCCTGTGTGTAAATGAATAGACATAATAAATAGTACATAGGTCAGATCATTTTTGTCTTCCATTTTAAATGCTCAAGCAAAGATTTGAATACCAGCATGCAATTTCACTAAATATATGTGAATGACGTTTGGACAGAGGAATGATTGGACTCTGGCTCCCATGAGGAAAAATTGAATAAAGCCTTGTAACTTCACTTCTGGAATGCCAGGCACATAATATAATCTGGGAGACATATTTTGTCTGTAAAGATCATAATTAGATTTCCTGAACCAACTATCCAAAAGATTGTCTGAAAAATACTCCTGAACCTCAGGCAGGAAGAAAGGAATCGTTAGGAGACTGCCATCCTGGGGTTAACCACTTAGGGAGTAAGTTTTGCATATGCTGCCTATAAGAACAGAAGAGTAATTACACATTTCGGAATTCTTAGAGAGTACTCGTTAAGTCTCAGATTCTTCTTTGAAAATTCTTAGAGAGTACTCGTTAAGTCTCAGATTCTTCTTTGAACTCAGAATGAATAAAATTAGATTTTACTTTAAACTTAAATTATTTTAAATGAAACATTTATAGACAATAAGGACATAAGCACCATTTGCATTCCCTATTTTCATGTCTGATCCTTGCCAGTAGACAGACTGAACTTAGTTGTAATGAGGGGGCTTCAAACCACTACCGTATCGTGGTTGCTTTGTTCGTTTGGCATTGCTTAGCCACTTGTCAAAGGACTTTTAAGGAGGATGGGGATTATCAAGTTAGCAACTCCAAAAATACCTACCAGACAATGAGAAATTATGAATATCTTATGTCATTATTCTGGCTGCTGGTGTGACTTTTAATGCTCAAGATTTTTTGTTTTAGAAGATTATGATGTGACACCATAGCTGATATATTAAGATAAAGACAATAGTTGAACGGACCTTTTTCTTTTTTATGCCATCCCATATGATCCCATGCTCCCAGATAAATACAGTTGAAGGGATTTCATTCTCACAGTGAAAATTAGTGAGTGTGTGTGTGAGTGTGTGTGTGTGTGTGTGTGTGTGTGTGTGTGTGTCTCTAGCTGGGCTTTTTCCCCCCAAATGGGAGTATGGTTAAGCTCAGTCGTGCTGAGTGATTTGTATGCACTTGGGTTGAACAATGAAAATGGTTTACTCTTAGCTAATCTGGTTCATTATTGCTCTGTGTTTGATGTTTCAGACTTTAGATTCTGTGAGGTGGGAGAGAGGGACTGAGAGCAAAAACATGAACGGGGGCTTCCCTGGTAGCGCAGTGGTTGAGAGTCCGCCTGCCGATGCAGGGGACACGGGTTCGTGCCCCGGTCCGGGAGGATCTCACATGCCGCGGAGCGGCTGGGCCCGTGAGCCATGGCCGCTGAGCCTGCGCGTCCGGAGCCTGTGCTCCGCAACGGGAGGGGCCGCAGCGGTGAGAGGCCCGCGTACCGCAAAGGGGAAAAAAAAAAAAAAAAAGTGAACGGGGCCATGCGAGAGAGCACAAGTCGGAGCAAGGGAAGGGATGTCAGGGAAGTGAAAGGGAGAAGACAGTGCGACAGTGAGGGGGTGAGAAAGTGATCAGTGGGGGGTGTCAAGAGGAGAGAGAGACACACACACAGACACAGGGAGAGGAAGGGAGGGAAAGAGAGAAAGAGAATATGCAAAAACAAGCACCAGGGAGGGAGGGAATGGAGAGAGAGATAATGGAAGGTTGGGAGTCAAGTCTGAGAGGTCTTGTTTGTTGTGACCTTTGGTAACTTCCTGAATTCCCTCTTGGTGAGTGATTGTGGAGCAAATATAAGTTTATCATATGCCATTTAATAAACGGAAAATCACTTGCGAGACAAGTAGCAAGCTTACCCCTATGGGTTAAATTTCTTTGGTTTCCACTAAGTCTATGCTTTCAGATCCTGAACTTGGGTCCTGAGCTGTGTTAATCATTACTTAATATTTATATGGAAATGAGGTTACCCTGTTGCAAGTCCCAGTTTCAATCAGTAAGTAATTGTAAAAACTAGTCTTAAAGATGCTGTGAAAGGGTCTTGCTTTCCAGGCAGTAATTAAACCTCTCAGCTATCCTCGGGTGTTAATTTTTTTTCTTCTAGTTATTTTTTCCCCCTAAACTTAGTTTCTGCAGGTGGGAAAGGATGACGAGTTGCTGCCGAATGAGGGATTCATTAGTTTAAGTAAAGGTTTTATCAAGAGAAGGAGGGAATGAACAGGATACCTTAAAGCTGCAGAAAAGAAAAAGGATATCTGCTTTCTTCTGGCCCCAAAGAAAGAATTTTTGAAAAAGTGTGAACAGAACCTTTAAAACTCAGGTGTTTTCACAGGAGTATTTTTGAGTCAGATCCCAAAACGTGGAGCTAGATCTCCATCTTCAGTGGGAGCCAACCAGAAACGCTTGCCAGTTTCAGTTTTTGGCATTTAGTAAGCAGGTGCTAAAAAATGGCAACACATAATAATTATTATTATTATCAGCATCCACAAAGTGCCATGGGGGCTGAGCATTATTACAGAAGTGGAGGCTGTAAGACTTGTAGACACGCTGCTCTGGTGGCACCAGGCCCCATTGCCGCCTGTTCTCTCCTCCCTCCCCCCAAAAGAGAACCTCTCCTGCTGGAAGAGCTGGGCAAAACCACTTCAGAAGTCCTTAAAATATGGAGGTTTATGGTGTAGATGCAGGCACTATTCTTTAGCTTTACATATGTGAAAGCTTCAGTCTCAGCAGGATGTTAGAAAGGAGGCTCTTCATGTGCACACCATACACAGTGGAGGGAGGTAGGGTTGCCAGGTAAAATACAGGACGCCCAGTTACACTTGAGTTTCAGATAACCAACGAATAATGTTGTATTCATTGTTTATCTGAAATTCAAATTTCAGCCGCCTGTGTTTTTATTTGCTAAACTGGCAACCCAGGTTGCTTGCATCACCTCTGTTGGGGGGTGTTGGACCCTAACAACCCCAGCTGGGCAGTGATCGAGCCTGTTAATTCCCAGGGCTGTAATGTGTTCATCTGTTCTAAGATTCTTGTGCCTTCTTCCAGAAGCTAGCGTAGATTTAACTGGGAATAATTGTAAAAGGAAGCAGGCAGAGTGTTTGGATCACCCATCATCAGAGATTTATAAAAGTTAGAGTAGGCAATAAAACAAGCCTCTTATATAAATTAGGCTGTTTTACTGACTTTGGGAAAAGTCAATGGCTGTTGATCCATCAGTAAGAAATACAAGTGAGCTTGAATCTAAACATCAGCAGTTTTCTTGGATTATTTGGTCATTTCATCATGTACCCTACATGATTTTTAATGCATAGACGCAAGATTTATTTAATGAGGAAATAGGAGGGAGTCTAATTTTTTAAAAAAGTCGTTAAGTCAAATACTGCATTTTTGATTACTTTGAAGCAGTATCGTTTAAAGATCTTGCCAATAAAAATTGTGAGTAACTGCTTGTTATAACTTTGCCTTTTGTTTGCTTTTTGAGGGTGTTAGCGTAGAGTGGTGGAAAATCTTGGGAGTTAAGAGACCTAGTCTCGGTGCTCTCTCTGAATTATTTCCTCTGTGAGCAGGTACTAGTGAGTATACATGCTGAGTTTCATTCTGAATTCCTGAGACTTAAATTTCCTGAGGTTTCCCTAACTTTTATGTTCTCAACCTGATGTGGATCCATGTTGCTGAAAGGTGTTTTCCTTGCATGAGTTGTATGGGACATGACCAAGGAAATTTAAAAAATAAGTTTGATTTCTTGCATTGCTTTTGTAAATTAAGCTTATCTATCATGAGTACATGAAACTTTGAGTTATCTCTCGATCATTGATACGTATATAGATATACATGTATCTAGCTCTAGATATGTAGATTATTTTTTAATCATGCTGCTTTAAGAGTGGAAAGTTTAAGACAAATGAGACGAAGGGACTCTGATGCACTGCCACATCCTGCACTTTTAGAAGGTTCCCGAATGCCTTTCCCACGTACTGAACTGTCACAGCAATGACCAGTGGCTTAGGATGCCTCCCGAGTTCCTGACCAGTTGCCAAAACAAGTGCTGAAGTAAATGTTTCCTGGTGTCCAGTGACCACTAATGCCCCCCATATCCGACTGGTTATGAGCTGAGATTTTGAACGTGTACTGCCTATACTTTAGGGAAATCTATGAAGAAGCTTTGCTATTCTGGTCCATTGGACTCGGGAGGGCAAGTAAAGCCCTTCAGAGGGACAGAAGCACTTCTTTTATATCTGTTTCTTCAGAGGCCAGAATGGGTCTCTGAACTGCCTGATGACTCTCATGGGAGGATCACACCAGTGCCAGCAGGAGACAAGCCATGTTCGAAGATTCCCCCCAGGCTTCGAACCCAGTAGAACCCTAAGACTGTTAGATACCATTATCTCTGAATAATGACGTGAGCTCTGGTAACCTGGATGTAGCGGGGCCCATTTCAGGCTTCCCACAGTTCTCCAAAGCTCTGTGTGTGGCACCAGGGGCAATGCCTAGTCTAGAATCAAATGCCTTCTTTTATTGTGGCTGATCTTCAGGAATACAAGTCTTAAACCCACGCACTTGTAAAACTTTACTTTCCCAAAGACCGAAAGGAAAGCTAGCATTCAAGGTGAGACCCCCACCCACCCACCATGGCCCAGCATTAGAGCTAGGCCACTTGTAAGCTTGTTAGCACAGAAGCGTGCTATTTAATAGATAGGTGGCCAGGGGCTTTGGTCAGGGGCTACTTCTTAGATTCATGCAGGCTGTCTAGAACCATTCTCACCAGTGGTCCCTCTACAGTTTTAGTGCTGTTGTTCTGAATGAGGGTTTGTCCTCATTCTGTTCAGTGTGAGGAATTTCACATCTTTTCTCTAAAGAGAACCATTTATACCCGTTTGTTTCCTGTTAGGAAAAAATTGGTTACTGATGTTTGCCAGGGGCTGCTGGAGAGGGATGGGGTGTGGCGGAGTAAGTCACAGTCTAAACTGGATGATGCCATATTTTAAAGTTACCCTGAAGTTACAGCCTCTTCTCCTTGGGGCCCACGTGTGATCCCGGAGTGCTTCTCAACTTAGTGTTCCAAGCAGTCACTGCTACTCAGTTGGCTTTGATTCATGAGGTGTTGCCAGTTTGCCACTTCTGTTTTAGGTGGATTATTTTCTCTGTTTCCTTCTCTAGAAATTTGTATTCAAAAGCAGCTCTTTGGGTCTTTTAAAAGCAGGTCTTAGGTTGGTGTGCCGTGGCAGAAAAAAAGGGCCAGGGCTGGAGACAGCAGGGATTTTGATAGGGGTTGGGCATAGGAACCCTTGCTTTTTCCCCTTAAGTCCCCCTGCCCTGTCACCAAAGGGCAGTGGGTCCTTGGACTAGGCTAGAGGACCTCTTAGGAGACCTACCTTCAAGGAGATCAAACTGGTCAATATGTCTTCTTCTTGGACAAGTTTAATTCCTTCTCACTACCCTCTCTCATGGGGCTTTATGGACCCTTATTATTATTATTATTTTTTTGAAGGATGGGATGAAGCATTTTAAAAAACCATATATGATAAAGGACTTGAATCCAGAAAATATAAATAATCCTTAGAAATCAATAATCTTTTTTAAAAAAACTCAGTTTTTTAAATGGACAAAATATTTGAAAAGACACTTCACCAAGAAGATGACATGAAAAATGCACAACATCATACGTCACTAGAGAAATGCAAATTAAGGTCACAATATATACTGCTACACACCTACTAGAATGGCTAAAACTAAAAAGACTGCCAATACCAGAGCTGGAAAAATGAGAAGCAAATGGATATCTCACACATTTGCTAGTGAAAATGAAAACTGGTACAGCCACTTTACAAAACAGCTTGGAAATTTCTTATAAAGTTAAACATACACCCACCCTATGACCCAGCATTTCCACTCCTTAGATAATTACCCAAGAGAAATGAAAGTATATGTCCACATAGAGACCTCTATTCAAATGTTCATGGGGGCCTTATTCATGACAGTCAGAAACTGAAAACAACTCAAATTTCCATCAACAGGTGAACAGATAAACAATTTGTGATACCATAATACTCGATGGACCCTTATTTATACTTTAAAAAGGGTGGCTTTGTGTAAACTGTCGTAAAAGGCTAAATGAATCTATCTTTGAGCTTAACATTTTAGAATCTTCCTTTCAAAATGACCTCGCAGGCTGGGCTGTGCGTTACCCAGAATTTGGAGTGTAAACAACGAAACAAATATAAATCCGCTTCCTGTCTGTGCCCGTACTAACCCAGACCCCTCTTGCCTCCTAGCTCTTTGTGGTGTTTTTAGTCAGCACTCTTATTGCTTGAACCAGCGCTTGTCGGTGTTGTGATCTTGCAGAGCAGAGCTGTATCTTCAGACAAAACCCACTTGCTCAAACAATAGACCCTCTTGTCAGTTCTGTTGCTTTCAAGAATTTACCTTGACTTGATGTTCATTAGTGTGTGCCGTTGGCAAAAGAGCCTACCTCCAAACTCGGCTAATTACTCCGCTATTCAGTAGCAGCGTGACTGAAAAGAGCCTGGCCATCTCCACAAAGGGGTGCTTCTCTGCCAGAGCCAGCCTCGAATGTAGCAGGTGGCAGGGACAGGGCTAGCACTGATGAACCCAAACCAGAGGAAATGTGGAACTTTCAAGGGAACTGTTAGTGCCTCCTTTTTTTTTTTTTTTTCCAATGTATTCCCCTTCCACATCCCCGTGGAAGTACTGGTGAGCCACTGCACAGCCCAAAGGCTGGAAATTAAAAGGAACTGGGATAGAGTAGGGGGAGGGACATCAGAGAGCCCTGGAAAGTCAGCCACTGAACTATGAATTTAGTAGTAACTGGTGGCAATGCTGAGGCTTGGCAAACCATCAAGTGTAGTTGTGCCTGTTGTTCATTGCACAAGGGCACTGAGCCAGAGGGTTAAGTGGGGTCAATGTCCAACCCTTGCTCTGTCTGGCAGAAAGCCATTGTTGGCCTGGAGAAAAGGAGGCCTTTTTCCAACGCTCGCACAGACAACGTCCTCTTACCACGCCACGCACCAGCCTAGGGCTCGGCTCATCTGCTCAGGGTGGGCGCCTTTCCCTAACTTCCTTAAAGGTGCTAGATGGGCTAGTAGAAGCCTTAATATTATCCACAGTCCTCAGAGTAGGTCAGACCTGTGTGCGAATTCTGAGTCCATCCTGGCCTCGTGGCTCTCCTGAGGAGATGGGCTCAGAGATCCTAGAGGGCAGGAGCTCCATGGCACAAGATGATTTCAGGGTGCAGTGACAGCACGTGTAACTCTCTCAGTCCTGCTCACTAGTCAGGAAGAAGGTATCGGAGTGTGAAAAAGCACTGTCAGCCAGTGCTACAGATGCCAGGTTAGCTACCCAGCCCCGTGAGAGCTGAACTGAGACCCAGAGACCTTCACTCATGGCTTTAGCATTTGTCATATTTACGTTTAGAATATTCTTCTATCTATGCCAAGGGATACTGGTTTTCTACTTAAAGAAGTGAAGTAACATTTAAAATATAAGTAAATATATAAAAGAAATGAATTGATTTCTTCATTATTTTAGCCAAATCCAAGTCGTCACTGGCATGGACTGAATTTAGGAAACATAGATTAAGTGTGAAGAGACGAAATGTGAGAGGGAATTATTTGGGTGTGAAGAAGAGAGGCCTTCACAGTGATACAGGTTTCTGACAATTTCTGCTAACAAGAGAGTAGAAGGAAGCATTTTTACTGTTGTTGGAGAGATTTGGGTTCAAATGTGCAACGTGTGTTTGTGTGTACTTGTTCCATAAAGGAAAGCTGACAGGTTGTAGACTGACTTTCTGAGGGTGGGACTAGAATATGTGGGATAGGCTGGAGCTCTTTAGAAGTCAAGCAACTGACTCCACATTTTTATGGAGGCAAGAAAGCCAGAAAGTTCCAGAAGGGAAGCACGGCTATTAATTGATATTTGACTCAAGATCTCCCTTCCTGTGTCTGTCTCCTTCATTCTCTGTCAGTCTTTCTCACATACGAGTGCACTCATACATATACACACACCCAATCCACCAGGGATTCAAATCTGCCGTCTCCCTTGTAGGAGAATTTCCTGTAGAAGCCACAATGTAAAGTAACAGGCATGACATGGGGAACTATAAAAGCATGTTCTTAGACCTCTTCAGGTGAAAAAAACGTGGAGCTCTTGGCATGAACATGGTTGAGGTGACTGCAGTAAAAGTATTGTTTTGCATCCAGTGGCACCCGTAATTTATGTTAACATAAAGAAAAAAGAGTGTCCTCTGATATAATCTCAGAGAACTGCCGCCACAGGCTTTTGAAACGATTAGACTATTTCACAGAGCATTAAGCTTAACAATGTTAGTCCATTCCTAAATGCTCTTCAAGAAAATTTTTGCAATGAGGTCAAAATTTAGGTTGGCAAAAGAGCAACCTCGAATAGGCAGTCTCATCCTTTTTTAAAAAACCCAGCTTTTTTGAGATATAATTGACCTAAAATAAACTGCACATATTTAAAGTATACAGTTTGCTCCATTTGACATGTATATATCATGAAACAATCACCATAATCAAGGAGATGAACACGTTAATCACCCCCAAATGCTTTCCTGTGCCCCTTGGTAATCCCCACCTCGCACCCCTGCTCTGTGCACCCCCTTCACAGGCAGGGAAGTGCCTCTGTCACTGTAGATTACCTTGCACTTTCTAGAATTTTATATTAAGAGTACAGTATATACTAATTTTTATCTGGCTTCTTTCATTATAATTATTTTGAGATTCATATACATTGTATTGCATATCATTAGTTCATTCCATTTTACTACTGAATAACATTCCATTGTATGGTTATGCCACAATCTGTTTATCCATTCACCTGTTGATGGCCCTTTGGGTTGTTTGTAGCTTTGGGCTATTACAAATAAAGCTGTGAACATGTGTGTAGAAGTCTTTGGATATATATTTTCTTTACGTGTAAAGCTAGAAGTGTAGTGGCTGGATCACGTGGTAGTTGTATGGCTAACGAATAAACTATCACAGTGTTTTCCAAAGAGTTACACCATTTTTTGTCCTCACCAAAACGAGAGTTCTATTTCCTGTGTATGAGAGTTCCAATTCCTCTGCATCCTCGTGAACACTTGGCATGTTAGCTATTTTATCTCTTTGAGGTTTAAATTTGCATTTCCTAACTGAGTAATGATATTGAGTATCCCTTGTGTACTATTTACCATTTGTATATCTTCTCTGATGAAGTGTCTGCATATTTTTAAAAATTGGGCTGTTTTCTCATTCATTTTTTTAAAAATTTAAAAATTTTATTTATTTTTTTATACAGCAGGTTATTAGTCATCAGTTTTATACACATTACTGTATACATGTCAATCCCAATCGCCCAGTTCATCACACCACCACCCCTACCCCCCGCCGCTTTCCCCCCTTGGTGTCCATACGTTTGTTCTCTACATCTGTGTCTCAACTTCTGCTCTGCAAACCAGTTCATCTGTACCAGTTTTCTAGGTTCCACATACATGCGTTAATATACGATATTTCTTTTTCTCTTTCTGACTTACTTCACTCGGTATGACAGTCTCTAGATCCATCCACGTCTCAACAAATGACCCAATTTCCTTCCTTTTTATGGCTGAGTAATATTCCATTGTATATATGTACCACATCTTCGTTATCCATTCGTCTGTCGATGGGCATTTAGGTTGCTTCCATGACCTGGCTACTGTAAATAGTGCTGCAGTAAACACTGCGGTGCATGTGTCTTATTGAATTCTGGTTTTCTCTGGGTATATGCCCAGTAGTGGGATTGCTGGATCATACGGTAATTCTATGTTTAGTTTTAAAAGGAACCTCCATACTGTTCTCCATAGTGGCTGTATCAATTTACATTACCACCAACAGTGCAAGAGGGTTCCCTTTTCTCCACACCCTCTCCAGCATTTGTTGTTTGTAGATTTTCTGATGATGCCCATTCTAACTGGTGTGAGGTGATACCTCATTGTAGTTTGATTTGTATTTCTCTAATAATTAGTGATGTTGAGCAGCTTTTCATGTGCTTCTGGGCCATCTGTATATCTTCTTTGGAGAAATGTCTATTTAGGTCTTCTGCCCATTTTTGGATTGGGTTGTTTGGTTTTTTGATACTGAGCTGCATGAGCTGTTTATATATTTTGGAGATTAATCCTTTGTCAGTTGCTTCACTTGCAAATACTTTCGCCCATTCTGAGGGTTGTCCTTTCGTCTTGTTTATGGTTTCCTTTGCTGTGCAAAAGCTTTGAAGTTTCATTAGGTCCCATTTGTTTATTTTTGTTTTTATTTCCATTACTCTAGGAGGTGGATCAAAAAAGATCTTGCTGTGATTTATGTCAAAGAGTGTTCTTCCTATGTGTTCCTCTAAGAGTTTTATAGTGTCCGGTCTTATATTTAGGTCTCTAATCCATTTTGCGTTTATTTTTCTGTATGGTGTTGGGAGTGTCCTAATTTCATTCTTTTACATGTAGCTGTCCAGTTTTCCCAGCACCACTCATTGAAGAGGCTGTCTTTTCTCCATTGTATATCCTTCCCTCCTTTGTCATAGATTAGTTGACCATAGGTGTGTGGGCTTATTTGTGGGCTTTCTATCTTGTTCCATTGATCTATGTTTCTGTTTTTCTGCCAGTACCGTATTGTCTTGATTACTGTAGCTTTGTAGTATAGTCTGAAGTCAGGGAGCCTGATTGCTCCAGCTCCATTTTTTTCCCTCAAGACTGCTTTGGCTATTCGGGATCTTTTGTGTCTCCATACAAATTGTAAGATTTTTTGTTCTAGTTCCGTAAAAAATGCCATTGGTAATTTGATAGGGATTGCATTGAATCTGTAGATTGCTTTGGGTCATATAGTCATTTTCACAATATTCTTCCAATCCAAGAACATGGTATATCTCTCCGTCTGTTGGTATCATCTTTAATTTCTTTCATCAGTGTCTTAGTTTTCTGCATACAGGTCTTTTGTCTCCCTAGGTAGGTTTATTCCTAGGTATTATATTCTCTTTTTTGCAATGGTAAATGGGAGTGTTTCCTTAATTTCTGTTTCAGATTTTTCATCATTAGTGTATAGGAACGCAAGAGATTTCTATGCATTAATTTTGTATCCTGCAACTTTACCAAATTCATTGATTAGCTCTAGTAGTTTTCTGGTGGCATCTTTAGGATTCTCTATGTATAGTATCGTGTTATCTGCAAGCAGTGACAGTTTTACTTCTTCTTTTCCAGTTTGTATTCCTTTTATTTCATTTTATTCTCTGATTGCCGTGGCTAGGACTTCCAAAACTATGTTGAATAAAAGTGGTGAGAGTGGACATCCTTGTCTTGTTCCTGATCTTACAGGAAACGCTTTCAGTTTTTCACCATTGAGAATGGTGTTTGCTGTGGGTTTGTCCTATATGGCCTTTATTATGTTGAGGTAGGTTCCCTCTAAGCCCACCTTCTGGAGAGTTTTTATCATAAATCGGTGTTGAATTTTGTCAAAAGCTTTTTCTGCATCTATTGAGATGATCATATGGTTTTTATTCTTCAATTTGTTAATATGGTGTATCACATTGATTGATTTCCGTATATTGAAGAATCCTTGCATCCCTAGGATAAATCCCACTTGGTCATGGTGTATGATCCTTTTAATGTGTTGTTGGATTCTGTTTGCTAGTATTGTGTTGAGGATTTTTGCACCTATATTCATCAGTGATATGGGTCTGTAATTTTCTTTTTTTTGTAGTATCTTTGTCTCATTTTGGTATCACGGTGATGGTGGCTTCATAGAATGTGTTTGGGAGTGTTCCTTCCCCTGCAATTTTTTGGAAGAGTTTGAGAAGGATGGTTGTTAGCTCTTGTCTAAATGTTTGATAGAATTCACCTGTGAAGCCATCTGGTCCTGGAGTTTTGTTTGTTGGAAGATTTTTAATCACAGTTGCAATTTCATTACTTGTGATTGGTCAGTTCACATTTTCTATTCTTGGTTCAGTCTTGGAAGGTTATATACCTGTCTAAGAATTTGTCCATTTCTTCCAGGTTGCCCATTTTATTGGCGTAGATTTGCTCATAGTAGTCTCTTAGTATGCTTTGTATTTCTGCGGTGTCTTTTTTAACCTCTCCTTTTTTGTTTCTAATTTTATTGATTTGAGTCCTCTCCCTCTTTTTCTTGATGAGTCTGTCTAATGGTTTATCAATTTTGTTTATCTTCTCAGAGAACAAGCTTTTAGTTTTATTGATCTTTACTATTGTTTTCTTTGTTTCTATTTCATTAATTTCTGCTCTGATCTTTATGATTTCTTTCCTTCTGCTGGCTTTGGGTTTTGATTGTTCTTCTTTCTCTAGGTCCCTTAGGTGTAAGGTTAGATTGTTTATTTGAGATTTTTCTTGTTTCTTGAGGTAGGCTTGTATAGCTAGCTATAAACTTCCCTCTTAGAACCGCTTTTGCTGCATCCCATAGGTTTTGGATCGTCATATTTTCATTGTCATTTGTCTCTAGGTATTTTTTGATTGCCTCTTTGATTTGTTCAGTGATCTCTTGGTTATTTAGTAGCGTATTGTTTAGCCTCCATGTGTTTGTGTTTTTTACGGTTTTTTCCCTGTAATTCATTTCTGATCTCATAGCGTGTGGTCAGAAAAGATGCTTGATATGATTTCAATTTTCTTAAATTTACTGAGGCTTGGTTTGTGACCCAAGGTGTGATCTATCCTGGAGAATGTTCCGTGCGCACTTGAGAAGATAGTGTAATCTGCTGTTTTGGGATGGAATGTCCTAAAAATATCAATTAAATCTATCTGGTCTGTTGTGTCATTTAAAGCTTCTGTTTCCTTATTTATTTTCATTTTGGATGATCTGTCCATTGGTGTAAGTGAGGTGTTAAAATACCCCACTATTATTGTGTTACTGTCTATTTCCTGTTTTATAGCTGTTAGCAGTTGCCTTATGTATTGAGGTGCTCCTATGTTGTGTGCATATATATTTATAATTGTTATATCTTCTTCTTGGATTGATCCCTTGATCATTATGTAGTGTCCTTCCTTGTCTCTTGTAACATTCTTTATTTTAAAGTCTATTTTATCTGAGTCTTGCTACTCCAGCTTTCTTTTGATTTCCATTGGCATGGAATATCTTTTTCCATCCCCTCACTTTCAGTCTGAATGTGTACCTAGGTCTGAAGTGGGTCTCTTGTAGACAGCATATATATGGGTCTTTTTTTGGTATCCATTCAGCAGCCTGTGTCTTTTGGTTAGAGAATTTAATCCATTCACGTTTAAGGTAATTATTGATATGTATGTTCCTATGACCATTTTCTTAATTGTCTTGGGTTTGTTTTTTTGTAGGTCCTTTTCTTCTCTTGTGTTTCCCACTTAGAAAAGTTCCTTCAGCATTTGTTGTAGAGCTGGTTTGGTGGTGCTGAATTCTCTTGGCTTTTGCTTGTCTGTAAAGCTTTTGATTTCTCCATCGAATCTGAATGAGATCCTTGCCAGGTAGAGTAATCTTGGTTGTAGGTTCTTCCCTTTCATCACTTAAGTATATCATGCCACTCCTTTCTGGCTTGTAGAGTTTCTGCTGAGAAATCAGCTGTTAACCTTATGGGAGTTCCCTTGTATGTTATTTGTCATTTTTTCCCTTGCTGCTTTCAGTAATATTTCTTTGTCTTTAATTTTTGCCAATTTGATTACTATGTGTCTCGGTGTGTTTCTCCTTGGGTTTATCCTGTATGGGACTCTCTGCACTTCCTGGACTTGGTGGCTGTTTCCTTTCCCATGTTAGGGAAGTTTTTGACTATAATCTCCTCAAATATTTCCTCGGGTCCTTTCTCTCTCTCTTCTCCTTCTGGGACCCCTGTAATGCAAATGTTGTTGTGTTTAATGTTGTCCCAGAAGCCTCTTAGGCTGTCTTCATTTCTTTTAATTCTTTTTTCTTTATTCTGTTCCGCAGCAGTGAATTCCAGCATTCTGTCTTCCAGGTCACTTATCCGTTCTTCTGCCTCAGTTATTCTGCTACTGATTCCTTCTAGTGTAGTTTTCATTTCAGTTATTGTATTGTTCATCTCTGTTTGTTTGTTCTTTAATTCTTCTAGATCTTTGTGAAACATTCTTGCATCTTTTTGATCTTTGCCTCCATTCTTTATCCGAGGTCCTGGATCATCTTCACCATCATTTTTCTGAATTCTTTTTCTGGAAGGTTTCCTGTCTCCACTTCATTGAGTTGTTTTTTGGAGGTTTTATCTTGTTCCTTCATCTGGTACATAGCCCTCTGCCATTTCATCTTGTCTCTCTTTCTGTCAATGTGGTTTTTGTTTCACAGGCTGCAGGATTGCAGTTCTTCTTCCTTCTGCTGTCTGCCCTCTGGTGGATGAAGCTATCTAAGAGGCTTGTCCTTTTTTTTTTTTTAATTTATTTTTGGCTGCGTTGGGTCTTCGTTGCTGTGCATGGGGCGAGTGGGGGCTACTCTTTGTTGCGGTGAGTGGGCTTCTCATTGCAGTGGCTTCTCTTGTTACAGAACATGGGCTGTGGATGCGTGCAACTCAGCAGTTGTGGAGTGCGGGCTCAGTAGTTGTGGTTTGTGGTCTCTAGAGCTCAGGCTCAGTAGTTGTGGGACACGGGCTTAGTTGCTCTGTGGCATGTGGGATCTTCCTGGGCCAGGGCTCGAACCCATCTCCCTTGAATTGGCAGGTTGATTCTTAACCACTGCGCCACCAGGGAAGCCCTCTCATTCATTTTTGAGTATTCTTACATATTTTGAATGCAAGTCCTGTGGCTTGTGTTTTTATTCTAACAATGTCTTTTGAAGAACTAAAGTTTTAAATTTTGATGAAATCCAATTTATCAATTACTTTTTTGCTTTAGGGGTCACATCTAAGAAGTCTTTGCTTAACCCAAAGTCACAATATTTTTTCCTATATTTTCTTCTTTTATAATTTCAAGTTTTATATTTTGGTCTAAGATCTATGTTGGGTTCATTTTTCTCATATGGTGCATGATATGGATCAGAGTTCAACTTTTTGCAAATATGTATCAGTTTATTACAGTATCATTTGCCAAAAAGCCTATCCTTTTGTTCATGGAATAGACATTGAACATTTGTCAAAAATTAGTCTTTCATGTATTTGTCAATATGTCTATTTCTGAACTCTGTTTTGTTTCATTGATCTAGGTGCCTATCCTGATGTGATTACTGCAATTGTATATTAAGTCTTGAAATCAAGTAGTTGTTTTTGTTATTCTGGGTACTTTTCATTTCCATATGAACTTTAGAATCAGCCTGTCAATTTCTATAACAAGGCTGTTGGGGTTTTGATTGGATGGCATTAGATCTATAGACTGATTAATGGATAATTGCAAACTTAATATGTGTCTTCTGATCTATGAACAAGGCTATAACTCTCCATTTATTTAGCGTTTCTTTACTCTTTTCCAGCAGTGTTTTGTAGTTTTCAGTAAACAGTTCTTTCACATTTTTCTTAGACTTATCCCTCAGAGTTTTTTTAAATGGTATTGTAAATGATTTTTTAAAAGATTTCAATTTCTTATTGTTGCTAGTAACTAGAAATACAATTGATATTTGTATATTGATGTATCCTGCAAACTTACTAAAATCAGTAGTATGAGTAGCTGTTTTGAGGACTCTGTTAGGTTTTCTAAATATATAATTGTGATATCTTCCAACAAGATGGTTTTATTCAATACTTCTGTCTAGATGCCTTTTATTTCTTTGTGTTGACTTACTCTACTGGCTGTATTCTTCTGTACAGTGTTGAACAGAATAGGTGAGAGGATACTCTATCATAGAGGAAAGAATTCAGTCTTTCACTATTAAGTACGACGTTAAGTGTAGGTTTTCCTTGAAACCCTTTATTTGGTTCAGGAAGTTCCTTTCTGTTACTTGTTTGAGACTTTTTTAAAGTCAGGAATAGATGTTAGATTTTGTTAAATGATTTTTCTGTGTCTCAAGATAATTGTATGGTTTTGCTTTTTAAGTTTGTTAATATAGTAAATTATATTTAATTTTTTTAAGGGGGGGTGAATTTACAACCAACCTTGCATTCCTGCAGTAAAATCTATGTGGTCATAATGTATTGTCATTTTATATATTGTTAGATTCAATTTCCAAAAATTTTGTTTAGAATTTGTGCATCTAAGTTCATGAAGGATATCGGTTTGCAGTTTTCTTGTAATGTCTTTTTCTGCTTTTTGTATCAGAGTAATGCTGGTTTTATGGAATGAGTTGGAAATTATTCTCTCCTTTTCAGTTTTTCTGGAAGAGTTTGTGTAGAATTTGTATTATTTCTTAATGTTTGGTAGAATTCACCAGTGAAGGCATCTAGGTGTTGTCTTTGTGGGAATGTTTTTAACTACAAATTCAAGTTTTTGAATAGATATAGGGCTATTCAGGTTATCAGTTTCTTCCTGAGTTACTTTAGTAGTTTGTGTCTTTCAAAGATTTTTCTATTTAATCTGTGAAATTATTGCCATAAGATTGTTCATGGTAACCCCTCATTATACTTTTAATATCTGTAGCGTATGGGGACTTCCCTGTGGTCCAGTGGTAAAGAATCCACCTTCCAATGCAGGGGATGCAGGTTCCATCCCTGCTCAGGGAACTAAGATCCCACATGCTGCGGGGCAAGTAAGCTCGGGCACCTCAACTAGAGAGCCTGCATGCCGCAAACTACAGAGCCCACACACCCTGGAGACTGTGCGCCACAACTAGAGAAGAGAAAACCCGCATGGCACAACTAGGGAGAAGCCCACACACTGCAACGAGTAGCCTGTGTGCTGCAACGAAAGATCCTGCATGCCTCAGTGAAGATCCCGTGTGCTGCAACTCAGACCCGACGCAGCCAAAAAATAAAAAAATAAAATAAATAAATCTCTAAAAAGAAATCTGTAGAATGTGTTGTGATGTCAACTCTTTTCTTCCTGATATTAATAATTTGTGCCTTTTCTCTTCCTAATCAATCTGTATAGAGGATTATGAAATTTGTTATCTCAAAGACCAAGTTTTTATTTTCTCTTGTTTTTATGCTATTTAATTTCTGCTCTGTTTTTAATTCCTTTCTTCTGCTTATTTTGGGGGTTAATTTCCTCTCTTTTCTAGTTTCTGAAGATGGAAGCTTAGGTCATTGATTTGAGGCCTTTTTTTCTATTCTGGTATAGGCATTCAGTGTTATAACTTTTTTCCTAAGTAGTCTACCAACTGTGCTATATTCTTTTCATGTTCATCTAATTCAGAATACTTGGTAATTTTATTTGTAAGTTCTTCTTGATCCATGGTTTAGGTATAAGTGTTTAGTTTACAAATATTTGTTTAGTTTACAAATATTTGGGGATTTCCCAGAGATCTGTTACTGATTTCTAATTTAATTCCGTTGTAGTGAGAATTATGACTTGAAATATTTTAAACCTATTTAGACTTTTTTTATGGCCCAGAATATGTTCTCTCTTGGTAAATGTTCCATGAGCGTGTGAAAAAGTGTGTATTCTACTTTTGATGGGTGGAGTATTCTATAATTGCCAATTAGGTCAAATTATTTGGTTGTATATCCTTACTGATTTTCTGTCTACTTGTTCTATCAATTAATGAGAGCGGAGTATTGAAATCTCCAGTTATAAGTATAGATTTGTCTATTTCCCGTTGCATTCCAATGAGTTTTTGTTTCATATGTTATATTTTGTAGCTCTGTTAATAGGTTCATAAACATTTAGGATTGTTATGTCATCTTGACAAGTGGCCACTTTATCAAGTGGCTACTTTTACTCCTGGAAATATTTCTTTGCTGTTAAATATACAGTGTTTGATGTTAATATTGTCAATCCAGTTTCCTTCTTTAAACTAGTGCTGGCATGGTATATCTTTTCCTGTTATTTTGTCTTTAATCTATTTATGTTTTTGTATGTAAAGTGTGTTTCTTGTAAGTAGCATGTTGTTGGGTCTGTCTTTTTCATCCACCTGACAACCTTTGACTTTAATTTAGACTACTTATATTGAATGTGATTATTGATATGAGTAAGTTTAAGTCTTTGATCTTGCTGTTTGTTTTCTAGTAGTTCCTTTGTTCCTTGTTCTCCTTTCCTTATTTTTCTGGATTCTTTTGAAGTTTTTAAAAATCATTGCATTTTAGCTACTTTGTTGGCTCATTAGATATATATGTTTGTTTTATTTTTAAACATTAAAAAAATATTTATGTATTTTATTTTTGACTGCATCAGGTCTTAGTTGCGACACGTGGGATCTTCACTGTGGCATAAGGGATCTTTCATTGCGGCATACGGACTTCTGTCTAGTTGTGCACAGTCTCCAGAGGGCCTTGGACTGTGTAGTTGTGGTGCAGAGGCTCCAGAGCTTGTGGGCTCTGTAGTTGTGGCTTGCATGCTCAGTAGTTGGGGTGTGCAGGCTTAGTTGCCCCGTGGCATGTGAGATCTTAACTCCCCAACCAGGGATCAAACCCGTGTCCCTTGCATTGGAAGGCAGATTCTTAACCACTGGACCACCAGGGAAGTCCCTGTTTGTTTTATTTTAATGGTTGCTTTAGAGTTTAGTATACATCTTTAACTTAGTCTACTTTACAGTGATATTATTTCACTTCACCCACAGTATAAGAATCTCACAGTAGTATACTTTCACTTCTTTTCCTCTCCTGAGCTTTTATGCTTTGCTTTGTTTTGTTTTTGTGTTACGCGGGCATCTCACTGTTGTGGCCTCTCCCGCTGCGGAGCACAGGCTCCGGACGCGCAGGCTCAGCGGCCATGGCCCATGGGCCCAGCCGCTCCGTGGCATGTGGGATCTTCCCGGACTGGGGCACGAACCCGTGTCCCCTGTATTGGCAGGCAGACTCTCAACCACTGTGCCACCAGGGAAGCCCTATGCTACTTTTTCATGCATTTTACTTATACATATGTAAGAAACCCCACAGTACATTGTTATTATTGTTTAAACCGTTATTTATTAAAGAGATTTAAATAGTAAGAAAAAATGTAGACAACAGTGCTGTATTATAATCATGAAACTTGGTAAGAGACAAGAACTTAATTATTCCAACCACTAAAAAGTGATAATTATGTAATACGATAGAGGTACTAATTACTGCTACAGTGGCAATCATATTACAATATACAAATGTATCAAACTACATGTTGTATACCTTAAATTTACACAGTGCTATATATCAAATATATTTCAGTTTAAAAAAAATCTTATGTATTTATCCATGCACTTATTTCTGGTGTCTTTCATACCTCTGTGTAGATCTATACTTCTGCTTGTTTGTATTTTCCTTCTGTTTGAAAGACTTCCTTTGACAGTTTTTGTAGTGCAGGTCTTAAAGTTTTTGTATGTCTGAAAAAGTTTTTATTTCACCTTTGTTTTTGAAATATATAATTGCTGTCTGTAAAAATTTCTAGGTTGATAATTTTTCCTTTCAGAACTTTAAAGATGTTTAGTTATCTTCTCACTTGCATTGTTCCTCATGGGAAATCTGCTGTCCTGACCTTTGTTCCTCTGTACATAATGTGCCTTTTTTCTCTGGCTGCTTTTAAGGTTTTCTTCTATCACTCATTTTGAGGAGTTTGATCATTATGTACCTTGCTATAGTTAGTGTTCATGTTTCCTGTATTTGGGGCTCATTGAGTGTCTTAGATCTGTCAGTTTAGAGTTTGCATCAAAATTGGAAAATTTTTAGGCTGTATTTCTTCGAATATTTTCTCTGCCCCCTACCCTCATTTCTTAAGGGGACTCCAGTTACATGTATCTTAGTCAACAAAGTTGTTTTTCAGGTTATCAATGGTCTTTCCATTTAAAAAAATTATTTTTTCTAACTTTGTTTCATTTTGGGTAGTTTTAATTACTGTGTTGTCAAGTTCCCTAATTACCTATGAGGTAATTCAACTCCTCAAAGCTGAACCCTCCGGGGGGGGGGGCAGGCGGAGATGAAATTAACAATGGCATCAAGGTTTTTCCGGGGGGGGGGCTAGTATTTGCCCCTCCCTCCCCCCTCCCACATAAGAAAAATAAAGTTGTCATTTATTGGAATGGAAAAGACTGGGGAAGGAGAATCAAGAGTTCAATTTTGAGAGTTTGAGATTCTCTATAAGATATCCAGGAGACAGTTGGACATATAGGTGTGGAGTTCAAGGGAGAAGTCTGGGCTGGAGTCTAGGTTGAGAGTCATCAACATACAGAAAGCATTTATTTTTATTTATTTTTTTAACATCTTTATTGGAGTATAATTGCTTTACAATGGTGTGTTAGTTTCTGCGATATCAGAAAGTGAATCAGCTATATGTATACATATATCCCCATATACCCTCCCTCTTGCATCTCGCTCCCACCCTCCCTATGCCACCCCTCTAGGTGGTCACAAAGCACAGAGCTGATCTCCCTGTGCTATGCGGCTGCTTCCCACAAGCTGTCTATTTTACGTTTGGTAGTGTGTATATGTCCATGCAACTCTCTCACTTCATCCCAACTTTCCCTTACCCCTCCCCGTGTCCTCAAGTCCATTCTCGACGTGTGCATCTTTATTCCTGTCCTGCCCCAAGGTTCTTCAGAACCTTTTTTTTTTTCTTAGATTCCATATATATGTGTTAGCATACAGGATTTGTTTTTCTCTTTCTGGCTTACTTGACTCTGTATGACAGACTCTTAAGTCCATCCACCTCACTACAAATAACTCAATTTTGTTTCCTTTTATGGCTGAGTAACATTCCACTGTATATATGTCCCACATCTTCTTTATCCATTCATCTGTTGATGGACACTTAGGTTGCTTCCATGTCCTGGCTGTTGTAAATAGTGCTGCAGTGAACATTGTGGTACATGACTCTTTTTGAATTATGGTTTTCTCAGGGTATATGCCCAGTAGTGGGATTGCTGGGTCGTGTGGTAGTTCTATTTTTAGTTTTTTAAGGAACCTCCATGCTGTTCTCCATACTGGCTGTATCAATTTACATTCCCACCAACAGTGCAAGAGGGTTCCCTTTTCTCCACACCCTCTCCAGCATTTGTTGTTTGTAGACTTTTTGATGATGGCCATTCTGACTGGTGTGAGGTGATACCTCATTGTAGTTTTGATTTGCATTTCTCTAATGATCAGTGATGTTGAGCATCCTTTCATGTGTTTGTTTGCAATGTGTGTTTCTTCTTTGGAGAAATGTCTATTTAGGTCTTCTGCCCATTTTTGGATTGGGTTGTTTATTTTTTTGATATTGAGCTGCATGAGCTGCTTGTATATTTTGGAGATTAATCCATTGTCAGTTGCTTCATTTGCAAATATTTTCTCCCATTCTGAGGATTGTCTCTTTCGTCTTGTTTATGGTTTCCTTTGCTGTGCAAATGCTTTTAAGCTTCATTTGATCCTATTTGTTGATATTTGTTTTTATTTCCCTTTCTCTAGGAGGTGGTTCAAAAAGGATCTTGCTGTGATTTATGTCATAGAGTGTTCTGCCTCTGTTTTCCTCTAAGAGTTTTATGGTGTCTGGCCTTACATTTAGGTCTTTAATCCATTTTGAGTTTATTTTTGTGTATGGTGTTAGGGAGTGTTCTGATTACATTCTTTTATATGTAGCTGTCCAGTTTCCCCAGCACCACTTATTGAAGAGGCTGCCTTTTCTCCATTGTATATTCTTGCTTCCTTTATCAAAGATAAGATGACCATAGGTGCGTGGGTTTATCTATGGGATTTCTATCCTGTTCCATTGATCTATATTTCTGTTTTTGTGGCAGTACCATAATGTCTTGATTACTGTAGCTTTGTAGTATAGTCTGATATCAGGGAGCCTGATTCCTCCACCTCATTTTTACTTTCTCAAGATTGCTTTGGCTATTTGGGGTCTTTTGTGTTTCCATGCAAATTCTGAAATTTTTTGTTGTAGTTCTGTGAAAAATGCCATTGGTAGTTTGATAGGGATTGCATTTAATCTGTAGGTTGCTTTGGGTTTTATAGTCATTTTCACAGTGTCAACTCTTCCAATCCAAAAACATGGTATCTCTCTCCATTTGTTTGTATCATCTTTAATTTCTTTCATGATTGTCTTATAGTTTTCTGCATACAGGTCTTTTGTCTCCTTAGGTAGGTTTATTCCTAGGTATTTTATTCTTTTTGTTGCAGTGGTAAATGGGAGTGTTTCCTTAATTCCTCTTTCAAATTTTTATCATTAGTGTATAGGAATGCGAGAGGTTTCTGTGCATTAATTTTATATCCTGGTACTGTACTAAATTCATTGTTTAGCTTTAGTAGTTTTCTGGTAGCATCATTAGGATTCTATATGTATAGTATCATGTCATCTGCAAACAGTTACAGTTTTACTTCTTCTTTTCGGATTTGGATTCCTTTGTTTTCTTTTTCTTCTCTGATTGCTGGGGCTAAAACTTCCAAAACTATGTTGAATAATAGTGGTGAGAGTGGACAACCTTGTCTTGTTCCTGATCTTAGAGGAAATCGTTTCAGTTTTTCACCGTTGAGAATGATGTTGGCTGTGGGTTTGTCATATATGGCCTTTATTATGTTGAGGTAGGTTCCCTCTAAGCCCACCTTCTGGAGGGTTTTTATCATACATGAGTGTTGAATTTTGTCAAAACTTTTCTGCGTCTATTGAGATGATAATATGGTTTTTATCCTTCAGTTTGTTAATATGGTTTATCACATTGATTGATTTGCATATATTGAAGATTCCTTGCATTCCTGGGATAAACCCCACTTGATCATGTTGTATGATCCTTTTAGTGTGCTGTTGGATTCTGTTTGCTAGTATTTTGTTGAGGACTTTGGCCTCTATGTTCATCAGAGATAGTGGCCTGTAGTTTTCTTTTTTTGTGACGTCTTTGTCTGGTTTTGGTATCAGGATGATGGTGGCCTCATAGAATGAGTTTGGGAGTGTTCCTCCCTCTGCTATATTTGGAAGAGATGGAGAAGGATAGGTGTTAGCTCTTCTCTAAATGTTTGATAGAATTCGCCTGTGAAGCCATCTGGTCCTGGGCTTTTGTTTGTTGGAAGGTTTTTAATCACAATTTCAATTTCAGTGCTTGTGATTGGTCTGTTTGTATTTTCTATTTCTTGCTCGTTCAGTCTTGGAAGGTTGTGCTTTTCTAAGAAATTGGCCGTTTCTTCCAGTTTGTCCATTTTATTGGCATAGAGTTGCTCGTAGTAGTCTCTTAGGATGCTTTGTATTTTTGTGGTGTGTTTTTTTTTTTTGTGGTGTCTTCCCTTTTTTGTGGTGTTTTGTATATTTTGTGGTGTTATAACTTCTCCTTTTTCATTTCTAATTTTATTGATTTGAGTCCCCTCCCTCTTTTTCTTGATGAGTCTGGCTAATGGTTTATCAGTTTTGTTTATCTTCTCAAAGAACCAGCTTTTAGTTGTATTGATCTTTGCTCCTCTTTTCTTTGTTTCTATTTCATTTGTTTCTGTTCTGATCTTTATGATTTCTTTCCTTCTGCTCACTTTGGGTTTTGTTTGTTCTTCTTTCTCTAGGTCCTTTAGGCGTAAATTTAGATTGTTTATTTGAGAATTTTCTTGTTTCTTGAGGTAGACTTGTATAGCTATAAACTTCCCTCTTACAACTGTTTTTGCAGCATCCCATAGGTTTTGGATCACTGTGTTTTCATTATCATTTGTCTCTAGGTATTTTTTGATTTCTTCAGTGATCTCTTGTTTATTTAGTAATGTATTGTTTATCCTCCATGTGTTTGTGTTTTTTACGTTTTTTTCTCTGTAGTTGATTTCTAATGTCATAGTGTTGTGGTCAGAAAAGATGCTTGATATGATTTCAGTTTTCTTAAATTTACTGGGGCTTCATTTGTGACCCAAGATGTGATCTATCCTGGAGAATGTTCCGTGTGCACTTGAGGACAAATTGTAATCTGCTGTTTTTAGATGGAATGTCCTATAAACATCAATTAAATCTGTGTGGTCTACTGTGTCATTTAAAGCTTCTGTTTCCTTATTAATTTTCTGTTTGGATGATCTGTCCATTGGTTTCAGTCCCCCACTATTATTGTGTTACTGTCGATTTCCTGTTTTATAGTTATTAGCAGTTGCCTTATGTATTGAGGTGCTCCTATGTTGGGTGCATATATATTTGTAATTGTTATATCTTCTTCTTGGATTGATCCCTTGATTATGATGTATTGTCCTTCCTTTTCTCTTGTAACAATCTTTATTTTAAAGTCTGTTTCACCTGATATGAGTATTGCTACTGCAGCTTTTTTGTGATTTCCATTTGAATATAATATTTTTTTCCATCCCCTCACTTTCAGTCTGAATGTGTACCTAGGTCTGAAGTGGGTCTCTTGCAGACAGCATATATATGGATATTGTTTTTGTATGCATTCAGCGAGCCTGTGTCTTTTGGTTGGAGCATTTAATCCATTCACGTTTAATGTAGTTATCGATATGTATGTTCCTATTACCGTTTTCTTAATTGTTTTGGGTTTGTTTTTGTAGGTCCTTTTCTTCTCTTGTGTTTCCCACTTAGAAAAGTTCCTTCAGCATTTGTTGTAGAGCTGGTTTGGTGGTGCTGAATTCTCTTGGCTTTTGCTTGTCTGTAAAGCTTTTGATTTCTCCATCGAATCTGAATGAGATCCTTGCCGGGTAGCGTAATCTTGGTTGTAGGTTCTTCCCTTTCATCACTTTAAGTATATCATGCCACTCCCTTCTGGCTTGTAGAGTTTCTGCTGAGAAATCAGCGGTTAACGTTATGGGAGTTTCCCTTGTAATTTGTCGTTTTTCCCTTGCTGCTTTCAGTAATTTTTCTTTGTTTTTAATGTTTGCCAATTTGATTACTATGTGTCTCGGTGTGTTTCTCCTTGGGTTTATCCTGTATGGGACTCTCTGCACTTCCTGGATGGCTATTTCCTTTCCCATGTTAGGGAAGTTTTCGACTATAATCTTTTCTAATATTTTCTCGGGTCCTTTCTCTCTCTCTTCTCCTTCTGTGATTCCTGTAATGTGAATGTTGTTGCATTTAATGTTGTCCCAGAATTCTCATAGGCTGTCTTCATTTCTTTTCATTCTTTATTCTGTTCCGCAGCTTTGAATTCTGCCATTCTGTCTTCCAGGTCACATATCTGTTCTTCTGCCTCAGTTATTCTGCTACTGATTCCTTCTAGTGTATTTTTCATTTCAGTTATTGTGTTGTTCATTTCCATAGGTTTGTTCTTTAATTCTTCTAGATCTTTGTTAAATATTTCTCACATCTTCTCGATCTTTGCCTCCATTCTTTTTCCAAGGTCTTGGATCATCTTCACTATCATTATTCTGAGTTCTTTATCTGGAAGGTTTCCTATCTCCACTTCATTTAGTTGTTTTTTGGGGTTTTTATCTTGTTCCCTCATCTGGTACATAGCCCTCTGCCTTTTCACCTTGTCTTATCTTTCTGTCATTGTGGTTTTTGTTCCACATGCTGCAGGATTGTAGTTCTTCTTGCTTCTGCTGTCTGCTGTATTGAGATTTTTCTTGTTTCTTGAGGTAAGCTTGTATTGCTATAATGTTCCCTCTTAGAACTGCTTTTGTTGAATCCCATAGGTTTTGGGTTGTCATGTTTTCATTGTCACTTGTGTCTAGGTATTTTTTGATTTCCTCTTTGATTTCTCCAGTGATCTCTTGGTTATTTAGTAGTGTATTGTTTAGCCTCCAAGTGTCTGTATTTTTTACAGTTCTTTTTTCCTGTAATTGATATCTAGTCTTATAGCATTGTGCTTGAAAAGATATTTGATATGGTTTCAATTTTCTTAAATTTACCATGGCTTGATTTGTGACCCAAGATATTATCTATCCTGGAGAATGTTCCTTGAGCACTTGAGAAGGAAGTGTATTCTGTTGTTTTTGGTTGGAATGTCCTGTAACTATCAATTAAGTCCATCTTGTTTAACGTGTCATTTAAAGCTTGTGTTTATTTATTTATTTTCGTTTTGGATGCTGTGTCCATTGGTGAAAGTGGGGTGTTAAATTCCCCTACTATGATTGTGTTACTGTTGATTTCCCCTTTTATGGCTGTTAGCATTTGCGTTATGTATTGAGGTGCTCCCATGTTGGGTGCATGATTATTTACAATTGTTATATCTTCTCCTTGGATTGATCCCTTGATCATTAATGTAGGGTCTTTCTTTGTCTCTTGTAATAGTCTTTATTTTAAAGTCTGTTCTGTCTTAGAATTGCTACTCCAGCTTTCTTTTGATTTCCATTTGCATGGGATATCTTTTTCCATCCCCTCACTTTCATTTTGTACATGTCTCTTGGTCTGAAGTGGTGTCTTGTCGGCAGCATATATACTGGTCTTGTTTTTGTATTTGCTCAGCCAGTCTGTGTCTTTTGGTTGAAGCATTTAATCCATATACATTTGAGGTAATCATCAATATGTATGTTCCTATTACCATTTTCTTAATTGTTTTGGGTTTGTTACTGTAGGTCTTTTCCTTCTCTTGTGTTTCCTGCCTAGAGAAGTTCCTTTAGCATTTGTTGTAAAGCTCGTTTGGTGGTGCTGAATTCTCTTAACTTTTGCTTGTCTGTAAAGCTTTTAATTTCTCCGTTTAATCTGAATGAGATCTATGCTTGGTAGAGTAATCTTGGTTGTAGGTTTTTCCCTTTTATCACTTTAAATATGTCCTGCCACTCCCTTCTGGCTTGCAGAGTTTCTCCTGAAAGATCAGCTGTTAACCTTATGGGGATTCCCTTGTATGTTATTTGTTGCTTTTTCCTTGCTGCTTTAAATATTTTTTCCTTGTATTTAATTTTTGATAGTTTGATTAATACATGTCTTGGCGTGTTTCTCCTTGGATTTATCCTGGATGGGACTCTCGGCGCTTCCTGTACTTGATTGACTATATCCTTTCCCATATTAGGGAAGTTTTCAACTATAATCCCTTCAAATATTTTCTCATTCCCTTTCTTTTTCTCTTCTTTTACTGGGACCGCTATTAATTCGAATGTTTGTGCCTTTAATGTTGTCCCAGAGGTCTCTGAGACTGTCCTCAATTCTTTTCATTCTTCATCCTTTATTCTGCTCTGCAGTAGTTATTTCCACTCTTTTATCTTCCTGGCCACTTATCCGTTCTTCTGCCTCAGTTTTTGTGCTATTGATTCCTTCTAGAGAATTTTTAATTTCGTTTATTGTGTTGTTCATCATTGTTTGTTTGCTGTTTAGTTCTTCTTGGTCCTTGTTAAACATTTCTTGTATTTTCTACATTGTATTTCCAAGATTTTGGATTATCTTTACTATCATTACTCTGAATTCTTTTTCAGGTAGACTGCCTATTCTTCATTTGTTTGGTCTGGTGGGTTTTTACCTTGCTCCTTCATCTGCTGCGTATTTTTATGTCTTCTCATTTTGCTTAATTTACTGTGTTTGGGGTCTCCTTTTCACAGGCTGCAGGTTCGTAGTTCCCATTGTTTTTGGTGTCCACCCCAAGTTGGTAATGTTGGTTCACTGGGTTGTGCCTCCTGGTGGCGGGGAGTGGTCCCTGTGTTCTGATGGATGAGGCTGGATCTTGTCTTTCTGGTGGGCCGCACCATGTCTGGTGGTGTGTTTTGGGGTGTCTGTGAACTTATGATTTCAGGCAGCCTCTCTGCTAATGGGTGGGGTTGTGTTCCTGTCTTGCTGGTTGTTTGACATGGGGTGTCCAGCACTGGAGCTTGCCGGTCGTTGAGTGGAGCTGGGTCTTAGCGTTGAGATGGAGACCTCTGTGAGAGCTGTCACCGATTGATATTATGAGGGGCTGGGAGTTCTCTGGTGGGCCAGTTGTTTGAACTCAGCTCTCCCATCTCGGAGGCTCAGGCCTGACATCTGCTCAGAGCACCAAGACCCTGTCAGCCACACAGCCAGGTACGTGGGGATTTTCTTGCCTTTTGGGAAGTCTGAGGTTTTCTGCCAGTGTTCAGTTGGTGTTCTGTAGGAGTTGTTCCACATGTAGACGTATTTTTGATGTATTTGTGGGGAGGAAGGTGATCTCCACGTCTTATTCCTCTGCCATCTTCAGGTGGATCAGTTTCATTCACAGTTTCCTTGCTTACAACTTTACATCCTCCAAGTACAGCAAAAATCAATTTCAGTGGAAACCCACCGCACAGTTGCTTAGGATTATTTTCTGTTGTCTGAAACTCTTCTTATGCAGGTTTTTTGGGACTGCTGCATAGAGCCTACTTCCATCTCAGCAGAAAGCCCATTCTAGACTCTCGTGTGACTCACATCACAGGCCTCTGACTTCTCCTAGAAAGCATTTAAAAAATACCCTGGGTGAGATCATCTAGGGAGTAAGTATAGATGGAGAGTGAAAGAGGGCTGAAGACTGGGGTTATCCAACATTTAGATGTCAGGAAGATGACGAGCCATTAAAGGAGATCGAGAAGGAATGGCCAAAGTGGCAGGATGTTGTCTGGGAGAGTGAAGTCCTAGGAGCCATGAGAAGAAAGTGTTTCAAGAAAGAGAACACAGTATACTCTATTAATCTGTATTCAAAGTTGAGAAAAACGAAGCCTTAGAATTGACTTTGGGATTTGGCAGTGTGGAGGACATCAGTGATTTTGATAAGTTCAGTCTTGTTGAAGTAGTGTGAATGAAAGTCTGATTGGAGGTATCTCGAGAGATTGGAGGAGAGTAAGTGGCAACCATGAGCATGGATGGTCTTTGTAATCATGTTGTAAAATGGAACACAGGAATGCAGTGTAAGCAGATACATATGCCTGACATGATGAGATGTTTTAAAGGAGAGTTTCCTATGGTTACCTCTGAGATTGAGTGGACCTGGGTATAGAGGAGATAGAGAAAAATTTTGCTTTCTCCTTTATAATTCTATTACTGTTTAATATTTTCCGCCCATCAAGCTTGTGTTGCTCTTATTAAGAAGCAGTCTTCACAAGGTGTATGTTAATATGTAAAAATACGTATAAAATATGGTATATATAATACAATTAGGTTAAACAGAAAACTGTGCAGAGAAAAAAACAAGAAAAAGCATAAAGTATTAATAATATTATATAGTACAAATTGAATGAACTTTGGAATCTGGAAGTACTTGGGATTGAAATCTGCCTCCCATACAAATCGCTTAATGTCTCTCAGCCTTGATTTTCTTATTTGTAATATGTGTATAAAAATACTACCATCATCAAGAAGGAAGTTTATAGTGATAATAAACCGACCTCCAGAAAGAAAGATCTCAACCTAAGCTTACCCGTAAAGGAACTAGAAAAAGAAGAACAAACAGCCCAAAGTTAGTAGAAGGATAGAAATAATAAAGATCAGAGCAGAAATAAATGAAATAGAGACTAGAGGATCATAAGGAATTACTATGAGCACTTATATGCCAATAACATGGGCAGCTTAGAAGAAATGGAGAAATTCCTAGAAACGTACAATCTTCCAAGACTGAATCCGAAGTAACTAGAACATATGAACAGACCAATTAACCATCAGTAATGAAATTTAATCAGTAGTAAAAAAAACTCCCAACAAACCAATGTATAGGACCCGGCAGCTTCACAGGTGAACTCTACCAAACATAGAAAAGTGTTAACACCTATCCTTCTGAAACTATTCCAAAAAAATTGCAGAGGAAGGAACATTTCCAACTCATTCTGTAAGGCCAGCATCACCCTAATACCAAAACCAGATAATGTTGTCACAAAAAAGGAAAATTACAGGCCAATATCGCTGATGAACATAGATGAAAAAATTCTCAACAAAATAGTAGCTAACAGAGTTCAACACTGTGTTAGAAGGATTATACAGGCTGCCACTGCTGCCTGAGCAGCTGAACCAAATGTTTATAATTTCATTGAAGACTCAGGAGCTACATTGGGAGACAGCAGCCAATATAGTGGAGTAGAAAGACCCGGAGCTCACCTCCTCTCACAAGCACACCAAAATCACAGCTATCTGCAGGACAACCATTGATGAAAAAGACTGGAACCTACCAGAAAAGATCTTCTACAACTAAAGACATAAAGAAGGAACCACAACCAGATGGGTAGGAGGGGAGGACTCACAATATAATCAACTCCCATACCCCGCCCCCCACCAGTGGGCAACCCACAAACCGGAGAATAGTTCTATTGCAGCGATTTCTCCCACAAGAGTGAGAGCTCTGGGCCCCATGTCAGGCTTCTCAGCCTAGGGTTCCAGCACTGGGAAGATGAGCCCCCAGAGCATTCAGCTTTGGAGGCCAGTAGGGCTTAATTTTAGGAGCCTCACAAAACTGGGGGAGATAAAGACTTCACTCTTAAGGGGTGCATACAAAATCTCATAAACATTGGGACCCAGGATAAAAGCAGTAATTTGATAGAATCCTGGGCCAGACCTACTTTGCTGGTCTTGGAGAGTCTCCTGGAGAAATGGGGGCGGGGGCAGCTGTAGCTCACCATGGGGACATAGACATTGGTGGCAGACAGATTTAGGAATATTCAGCCTCATGAACACTGCTCATGAACACCCAGGGATGCAAGGATTTTTCAGTAACTGCAAATCTATCCGTGTGATATACCATATTAAAAAATGGAAGAATAAAAACCATATGATCATCTCAGTAGATGCAGAAAAAGCTTTTCATAAAATTCAACATCCATTTATGATAAAAACTCTCCAGAAAGTGGGGATAGAGGGAACATCCCTCAACATAATAAAGGACAAATATGACAAACCCACAATGAACATCATACTCAGTGGTGAAAAGCTGAAAGCATTTCCTCTAAGATCAGGAACAATACAAAGATGCCCACTCTTGCCACTTTTATTTAACATAGTTTTGGATGTCCTATCCACAGCAGTCAAAGAAGAATCCAAAGGAATCCAAATTGGAAAGGAAGAAGTAAAACTGTCACTGTATGCAGATGGCATGATATTGTACATAGAAAATCCTAATGATGCCACCAGAAAACTACTACAGTTAATGAATGAATTCAATAAGCTTGCAGGATACAAAATTACAAAATACAAAATCTGTTGCATTTATATACACTAACAACAAACTATCAGAATGGGAAATTAAGGAAACAATCCCATTTACCATCCCATCAAAAAGAATAAAATACCTAGGAATAAACCTACCTAAGGAGCCAAGGGACCTGTACTCCAAAAAAAATAGTATGCTATGAAAGAAATTGAAGACCACACAAACAGATGGAAAGATATACTATGTTCTTGGATTGGAAGAATAAATATTGTTTATATGACTATACTGCCCAAGGCACTCGACAGACTCAATGCAATCCTTATCAAATTACCAGTGGCATTTCTAACAGAACTAGAACAAAATATATTAACATTTGTATGGAAACACAAAAGACCCTGAATAGCTAAAACAGTTTTGAGAAAGAAGAATGGAGCTGGAAGAATCACGCTCCTTGACTTTGGACTATACTACAGAGCTATAGTAATCCAAACAGTATGGTTCTGGCACAAAAACAGAAATATAGATCAATGGAACAGGATAGAGAGCCCAGAAATAAACCCATGCACCCATGGTCAATTAATCTACGACAAAGGAGGCAAGAATATACAATGGAGAAAAGACAGTCTCATCAATAAATGGTGCTGGGTAAACTGGACAACTACATGTAAAAGAATGAAATTAGAACATTCTCTAACACCATATACAAAAATAAACTCAAAATGCATTAAAGACCTAAATATAAGACCAGATACTATAAAACTCCTAGAGGAAAACATAGGCAGAACAGTCTTTGACATAAATTGCAGCAATATTCTTTTGGGTCTGTCTCCTAAATTAAAGAGGTAAAAACAAAAATAAATGGGACTGAACTATACTTAAAAGCTTTTTCACAGCAAAGGAAACTGTAAACAAAATGAAAAGATAACCTACTGAATGGGAGAAAATCTTTGCAAATGAGGTGACTGATAAGGACTTAATTTGTAAAATATACAAACAGCTCATACAGCTCAATGTCAAAAAGCAAACAACCCAATCACAACATGGACAAAAGACCTAAATAGACACTTCTCCAATATGACATAGAGATGGCCAAAAGTCACTTGAATAGATGCTCAACAATTATAATTATTGAAGAAATGCAAATCAAATCACCTCATACTAGTCAGAGTGGCCATAATCAAAAAGTCTACAAATAATAAATGCTGACAAGAGTATGGAGAAAAGGGAATCCTCCTGCACTGTTGGTGAGAATGTAAACTGGTGCAGCCACTATGGAAAACATTATGGAGTTTCCTTTAAAAACTAAAAATAGAGTTACCATATGATCCAGTAATTCCATTCCTGGGCATATGTCCAGAAAAGATGAAAGCTTTAGGATACATGCACCCCAGTGTTCATAGCAGCACTATTTACAGTAGCCCAGACATGGAAGCAACCTAAATGTTCATCAACAGATGAATTGATAAAGATGTGGTATATATATACCATGGCATATTACTGAGCCATAAAGAAGAATGAAATATGCCATTTGCAGCAACGTGAAGGGACTTAGAGATTATCAAATTAAGTGAAGTCAGAGAAAGACAAATATCATGATGTCACTTATATGGAATCCAAAATATGATACAAATGAACTTATTTACAAAACAGAAATAAACTCACAGACATAGAAAACAAAGTTATGGTTACCAAAGTGGAAAGGGGTGTAGGAATAAGTTAGGAGTTTGGATACACACTACTATATATAAAATAGATAAACAGCAAGGACCTACTGCTGTTATATATAGGATGGTTCAGTATTCCAAATCAATGTGATACCCCACATTAACAAATACAAGAATAAAAATCATATCATCTCAATAGATGCAGAAAAACTTTCGACAAATTCAACATTCATTTATGATAAAAACTGTCAACAAAGTGGGTATAAGAGGAGACCTATCTCACATAATAAAGGCCATTTATGATAGACCCACAAGTAACATCATACTGAATGGTAAAAAGCTGAAAGCATTTTCTCTAAGATCAGGAAGAAGACAAGGATACCTGGTCTCGCCACTTTTATTCAACATAGTACTGGAAGTCGTAGGTATAGCAATTAGACAAGAAAAAGAAAAGAAATACAGATTGGAAAGGAAGAAGTGAAACTGTCACTGTTTGTGGATGATATGGTACTACACATAGAAAATCCTAAAGATGCCACGAAAAAACTACTAGAAGTCATCAAGAAATTCAGTAAAGTTGCAGAATACAAAATTAATATACAGAAACATGTTGAATTTCTATACACTAACAACAAACTATTAGAAAGAGAAAGTAAGAAAGCAATTTCATTTACCATTGCATCAAAAATAATAAAATGCCTAGGAATAACTCTAAGGAAATAAAAGACCTATACTCAGAAAACTGTAAGACACTGATGAAAGAAACTGAAGACAACACAAACAGATGGAAAGATATACTGTGTTCATGGATTGGAAAAATTAATATTGTTAAGATGACCACATTACCCAAGGCAATTTACAGATTTAATGCAATTCATATGAAAATACCAATGGCATTTTTTATAGAACTTGAACAAATAATTCTGCAATTTGCATGGAAACACAAAACACCCCAAATAGCCAAAACAATCTTTAAAAAGAACAAAATTGGAGATTTCACACTCTCTGATTTCAGACTATACTACAAAGCTACAATAATCCAAACAGTATGATACTGCCACAGAAATAAACTTATAGATCAGTGGAACAGAATAGAGAGCCCAGAAATGAACCCTCATTTATATGGGCAATATATGATAAAGGCAGCAAGAATATACAATATTGAAAAGATAGCCTCTTTAATACATTTTTTTGGGGAAACTGGACACTACATGAAAAGGAATCAAACTATACTGCTTTCTTACACCATAAACAAAAATAAACTCAAAATGGATTAACTAATATAAAGCCTGCAATCATAAAAGTTCTCAAAGAAAACATAGGTAGTACACTCTTTGACATCAGTCTTAACAATATATTTTTATACACATCTCCTTAGGCAAGGGAAATAAAATCAAAATTAAGTGAATGGGGCTACATCAAACTCAAAAACTTTTGCACAGCGAAGGAATCTGTCAACAAAATGAAAGGCTTTCTACTGAATGAGAGAAGATTTTTGCAAATGATATATCCAATAAAGAATTAATATACAAAATATACAAAAAACTCATACAACTCAACATCAAGAAAAAAAAAACCTATTGAATCATGGGCAGACTACCTGAATAGACATTTTTCCAGAGAAGACCTACAGACGGCCAACAGGCACATGAGAAGATGCTTTTTTAAAAAAAATTAATTAATTAATTTATTTCCGGCTGTGTTGGGTCTTCGTTTCTGTGCGTGGGCTTTCTCCCGTTGCGGCGAGTGGGGGGCCACTCTTCATCGCGGTGCGCGGGCCTCTTACTGTCACGGCCTCTCCCGTTGTGGAGCACAGGCTCCAGACATGCAGGCTCAGTAGTTGTGGCTCACGGGCCTAGCCACTCCACGGCATGTGGGATCCTCCTGGACCGGGGCACGAACCCGTGTCCCCTGCACTGGCAGGCGGATTCTTAACCATTGCGCCACCAGGGAAGCCCGAGAGAAGATGCTTTTCATCACTAATCATCAGGGAAATGCAAATCAAAACCACAATGAGATATCACTTTACACCTGTTAAAATGGCTGTCATTAAAAAAACAACAAGTAACAAGTGTTGGTGAAGATATGTAGAAAAGGGAACCCTCATGCGCTGTTGGTGGGGAAATACATGGTGCAGCTTCTATGGAAAACAGTATGAAGATTCCTTTACAAATTATAAATAGAACTGCATATGATCCAGCAAGCCCACTCCTGGGTATTTATCCAAAGAAAACAAAAACACTAGTTAGAGAAGATATATGCACCCCTATGTTCAGCCTTATTTACAATAGCCAAGAAATAGAAGCAACCGAAGTGTCCATTGATAGATGAATGCAGAAGTTGTGGTGTATGTATGTGTATGTGTATATATACATGTGTGTGTATATATACACACATACACACATGTGTATATATATATATATATATATAGGTGGTGTGTGTATGTATACACACACAATGAAGTATTACTCAGCCATAAAGAGTGATATCTTGCCATTTGCAACATGGATGGACCTAGGGTTTAATGCTAAGTGAAATAAGTCAGACAGAAAAAGACAAATATTGTATGATTTGACTCGTGTAGAAGCTAAAAAAGAAAACAATGAAGAAACATAACTAAACATAAACAGAGTTACAGATACATTGAACAAACAAGTAGTTGCCAGAGAGAAGGGAGGTAGGGGGAAGAGAGAAATATCTGAGATTAAGAGTTATAAAATTTGAGTTACAAAATAAATGAGTCACAGTTATGAAATGTACAATGTGCGGAATATAGTCAGTAATTATGTAACATCTTTATATGGTGACAGATGACAACTAGACTTATCTTGGTGATCATTTTGAAATGTAGAGAAGTATCATATCACTTTGTTGTGTACCAGGAACTAACCTAGTTTTGTTGGTCAATTATACTTCAAAAACAAACAAACCCATAGAAAAAGAGATCAGATTTGTGGTTACCAGAGGGAGGGGGTGGGAGGAGGGAGAAGTGGATGAAGGTGGTCAAAAGGTAACAACTTGCAGTTATAAGATAAGTACCAGGGATGTTATGTACAACATGATAAATATAATTAACACTGCTCTATTATGTGTAAGTTGAGAATAAATCCTAAGAGTTCTCTTCACAAGAAAAAAATGTATTCTATTTCTCTCATGTTGTATGTATATGAAATGATGGATGTCCACTAAACTTATTGTGATAATCATTTCATGATGTAAGTCATATCATTACGCTGTACACCTTAAACTTAAGGCAGTGCTGTATGTCAATTATATCTCAATAAAACTGGAAGAAAAAAATTACTGTGGGACTTCCCTGGTGGCGCAGTGGTTAAGAATCTGCCTGCCAATGCAGGGGACACGGGTTGAATCCCTGGTCTGGGAAGATCCCACATGCCTTGGAGCAGCTAAGCCCATGTGCCACAACTACTGAGCCAGTGCTCTGGAACCCTCGAGCCACAACTACTGAGCCCACATGCCACAACTACTGAAGCCTGCGTGCCCTAGAATCTGTGCTCTGAAACAAGAGAAGCCACCGCAGTGAGAAGCCCGCGCATCACAACGAAGAGTAGCTCCTGCTTGCTGCAACTAGAGGAAATCTGCATGCAGCAACGAGACCCAACGCAGCCAAAAATAAAAAAATAAAAAAAAATACTACAAGTGTTAGTGTGAAACTTCAATGGAATAGCGTATGTTAAGTGCCTGAAATTAGTAGGTTCTTAGTCCATTATTATTATTCCTCTTAACTTTCCATGTTTTCCAATGTTTTAAAATGGACGAAATATTCACATATTACTTGTGTCATTAAAAGTTAGAACTGCTGGAAACAGACTGGAGCAACAGACCAGAGTCCCCTTTCACTTTCAGAAGTGTCCCAGTGTGGACGATAAATTATATGATCCCCGTATTTGAGGGATATGGAACCTTTCAGTGTTTTCACAGGACTCTATAGTGCTCTTGGGTGGTTTTGCATAAATATTTATATTAGGTTGGGGAGTAGGATGGTGGTCCAATGAGATTAAAAGGATATCAAGGTCAACTTCCAGATTTAAATTCTGCCATGAAGTTAAGATAAATAACATTTGGGATGGAAAGACAGACCCCCACAGTGAAGTTTTCTGTCCTGGATAGGTGGGCAGTGTAAGTATAGGCCAAGGGGAGCAATATTAAGTAAAATATGTTGCAAACTCTAAGACTCTATTCAAGTATAGAGTCCTTTCATGTGTATTGTCCCATTTGAATCTCAACATATTCTCCAGTGTTTTGTTTTGTTTTTTTTAATACATAGGGAAATAGCTAGTAACTGATCTGGGAATAAAACTATCTCCTCATGCTCTTTACATTATAACACACATCTGGGAGTCTTCTCCACTCTTGGGGTAGGGATTTTTCTGACTAGGACAAAAAGTGAGTTTAGGTGGCTTCCTGGAGTGAACTGCATGGTTACTTTTGTAGGAGACCAAGTTAGCTTTACTATATAAGGTGTTGTTGCTACATAAGGTATTGAGAAGATGTAGAGTTTTGGACTAAAAAATCCTTGTCCATTTTCAAGATGGAATAGTAACTGGTTGACTACTGTCAGATTTGGATATGTGCCATTTTTCTCGATGTTGGAAATTTGATTCCTTTCTCTTTCCCTCAGAAAGTCCAGTAAAGCAAAGGGAAGGAAAACTGTGGACAGAACAGTTAAAAGAGCTTCAAGGGGCTGACCTGATAGCATTTGAGGCTCTTGCTTAGTACTTCACTCACATACCAACTTCTGAATGAAGGATTACAGTATGGAACTTAAGAATTGAAAGAAAAAAATAACAGCTTATGGCTAATTGCTCTTTCAACTCTTTTTCTGAATATACAGTCTTTGGAGAAAAGTCTTATTATATTCTTATAATTTATAAGACTTATAAAAGTCTTATAATATTCTTATTATTATCTTAATGCCAGGTGATATTTCATTTTGATCTAGGAATCCAGGGTTTGGCTATGTGTTTCTTTTTGAAAAATGTTAGCATTTTGTGCTGCTGAATTAAGTAACTACTTAAAGATAAAGAAAAACCCCAAAATAGCTCTTCCCTGCTGTCCTAAAACCATATCAAGACCCCACATAGCTGAGAGAAGGCAGCTGTACCTTAAGGCTTAACACAGAAGTCATCAAGGCTGTTCTCTGTTAAAGTTCAGCTGTCAGCAGCCTGGAAATTAGGACTATAGGGAATGTTGAAATTTAAAGTTTATGTTTAACATGAAGGGAGTTCACACAGTGCTATTCTGAGGGCTAATCTTTACTGATAGATGCAGAGAAAGGAGCCTGAAGTGTTATTAGGAAAACCCGAGCCTTCCATCCTAAGTAAGCTCTGTTGACGTGCACTTTAGGTGTCGGTCAAGAACATGTCTGAAGGGGCTGATCCCAGCTATTTCAAAGGGCCATCTTTTGTGTAAGGTACTTAGAGAATCATGTAGTGTTGCACTCTGTGGTATATTTTACATATACCGTAATGACCACAAATATCAGTGATGCTAATGATTTTTTTCCCCAAATTAAGCATGGACTTGTGGAAAGAAAGCTCATTTTGCTGGGAGGCAGTCCTACTACAATGATTTAAATTATATATTACCACTAATTAGATAAGTTGTTTAAACTGTTACTTTATTTTACTATTTTTTTTTGATGGGGACCATTTTTAAAGTCTTTATTGAATTTGTTACAACATTGCTTCTGTTTCTTTTTTTTTATGTTTTTGGTTTCTTGGCCACGAGGCATGTGGGATCTTAGCTCCCCGACCAGGGATTGAACCGCACGCCCTGCATTGGAAGGTGAAGTCTTAACCACTGCACCACCAGGGAAGTCCCAAGTTGTTTAAAATTTTATTGTCCCAATTTTCACATCTGTAAATGGAGCTTCTAATAACTTCTCTCTCTACTTTGTTGGGATGTTTTCATGGTCAAAAGGATGATTAGATGTCAAATCCTTTGAGAAACTAGAATTCTGATTGTGGTACAATGCTTATATCACTTATAATGGTATAACAAATAATACTCACCTATATCTAGTTCATCTTCATGGAAAAAATTCCTTTTCCTGGCTCCCCTTGCAATTCGGCAGGTCCTGTGGCTCTTTCTGGCCAATGTGTTGTAGTTGAACATGAGTCAATCCCTGCCCAGGCTATTTAATTGCTGGCATGAGATCCTTTAGGGCTCTCTTCCCCTGCTGTGGAAATTTGTTTCCACATTTAGAGTTATCTGGAATGCTAAGACAACACATGGAAAATAGTTATCCGAGAGAGGTGCCTGGACCCATAGTGGGCTTTGAGTCAGCAAGAAATAGACTTATACTGTATCAGATCACTGAGATTGAGGGGTTGTTTGTTATGGCAGCATAACTTAGCCTATCCAGACTGCTCTAGATGTAAAGAAGTCAAATTATTACTTTTATTAATAGTCAGAAGTCTCCCAGATATCTCCTAAGATTTACCACTAGTTTGCTGGTGTGCCATTTTCTGACAGCTTAATGGATTTGAATCTCTTCCCATTCCCCTACCCCCAAGAATCTCTTAATGCCCTTTTGAATGTAACCTGAAGGGACAAACTGTGTTGGCAGTCATAACGTACTGGCAGTTACAACACAAAAGGAGTGAAGCTCAAGAAGTAGTACTGCATCTGGCGTGTAATGGGTACTCCACAAACATTTACTGACAGTAGGAAGAGAAATTCGGTGATGTGGCTGTTACCAGTGACTCATGTGGCAAAATCTAGTGGTCAACCTTCAGCTCTCATCTTACTTGACCTCACAAGTAGGGTTGGCACACTTGATCACTTTCTTTCTTGAAATCCTTTTTGATCCTGGCTTCCTGGACACCGGAATCTTCTAGAAGGTTTTCCTCCTGTCCTAGTGGCCACTCCTTTGCTGAATCCTCTTCTTCCCTATATCTAAATACTGGAGTGCCTTTGAGGTCCGTCTTTGGACCTCTTCTCTTTTATTTGAATCTTCTCAGTCATACCTGCTTTCTGTTCCTTTGAGTGATTTCTTTTTATTGTTTTATGCATTATCTTTTAACCCTCTGTCTGTGCTACATTGCTGATAATTTTCCTCATTTGTCATTAAATTTTACTTAGTTTTTCCATATAGGCATTTTACATTTTTATGTAATCAACTAGGTCATTTTTTTGAGGCTTTTGAAGTTAGTGTGAGATTTTGGGGATTAGCTAATGATGTGTGATGTGATGATTCTTAAAATGTGAAAGTGGTGTCTGTTTTAAAGCCACTTTCCCCTGCATGGCAGGACCGTGTTGTTCATCTACATGATCTCTGGATTATGTAGCTATACGGTGAAGGGGTCATGTTATGCCAATCCATATTCTTGCCAAGTTACCCTTGTCAGTGTAATAATAATCTACGGCAGTGTAACAAAGCACTCCAAAAATTAGTTACTTAAAACACCAACAATCATTTATTATCTCTCATGGTTTCTGTGCTTCAGGAATTCAGAGGTGGCTTGGCTGGGCGATTCTGGATCAGAGTTTCTCAGGACGGTGTAGTCTGATGTTGGCCAGGGCTGCAGTCATCTGAAGGCTTGACTGGTGCTGGAGGATTTATGTCTAAGGTGACTCACATGGCGGACAGTTGGTGCTGGCAAATTGGTCCCTTTCCATGTGGGTCTCTCATGGGACGACTTAAGTGTCCTCGCAACACAGTGCTTGGCTTTGCCCAGAGCAAGTGATCCTAGAGACCAAGGCAGAAGCTCCAATGTTTTTTATGACATAGCCTTAGGAGTCATATATCATCATTTTCACCTAATTCTACTGGTTGTATAATAAACCAGCCCTGGTTCAGTGTGTGTGTGTGTGTGTGTGTGTGTGTGTGTGTGTGTGTGTGTGTG
>NW_021703772.1:80823161-80894999 GCF_005190385.1 Monodon monoceros | reverse complement strand
TGTGTGTGTGTGTGTGTGTGTGTGTGTGTGTGTGTGTGTGTGTGTGTTGGGGGTAGGGGAGGGCACTGCTAAGGGTATGACTAACAGGAGGTGAGATCATCAGGGGCCATTGTGGAGGCTGGCTCCCATAGAACCAAAGAGCATTTTTTATTTGAGCATATACTTTTATCTATTTATTAAAAAAAATTTTTAAGTCTTTATTGAATTTGTTACAATATTGCTTCTGTTTTATGTTTTGGTTTTTTGGCCACAAGGCATGTGGGATCTTAGCTCCCTGAGCAGGGATCAAACCTGCACCCCTTGCACTGGAAGGAGAAGTCTTAACCTCTGGACCATCAGGGAAGTCCTGTACTCAAGTATATACTTTTAAACTTAGAATATTGGAATGCCAACTGATTAGTACTGGGGTTTATCCAAAGTACTGTTAACCTTACACTCAAATAGAAAAGAGATGGATGAGTTTTTGCAGACTGTTGGCTGGGATGGAGCCCTCCATACAGAAAGTGTCCGAGATTGCACTGATGTAGTACTTCTGGTATACTTTCTGGGACTGCTTTGTTATTCTTAATTTTCTACTTCTTCTATATTTCTCTGAATCCAAATATTTTGAAGAAAATAAATCAGGGGCAAGAAAATGTTTGACAGAGTAGAATAGCTGCTAATAATTAAGCAGCAACTTTTATTTATTGAGTGCCTGCTGTATGTCAGACTCTTCTTGTAAATTACATCTTATTTAGTCCTTCCAATAGCCATTGATGGAAGGTGATATTATCCCCATTTTAAATATGACAAAACTGATGCTCATAGTAATTCATCCAAGGTCATGTAGTAGGTGGTTAAGCTGAGACTTGAACCCAGGTCTATCTCTCTGTAAAGGCTGTGGTTATTTTACTGCCTCTCACCGTATCCATTGACATAAACACATACGTACATAAAATGTTTGGGTATGAGAGGGTTGAAAAACTCTAGAGTTGTGTGTTATCTGGAAGGATTTGTCAAAGGTAAAAGATCTAGGAGAATGTAATTCCAGATACAAAAGCACTTAGGAAATGAAAAGCGCTTTATAAATGTAAGGTGACAGTGTTATTAATATTATTCAGCTCAGAGAAATAAGAAAACGAATCATGTATAATTTCTCTATTTCTTCTTCAGTGAAATTATAGCAGAACACCTGCCCATTAATCCTTGCCCTGTTAAAACAATAACTGCCTGTGCAGGTAATACATTGGAATTAATGTGTAATTAAAGAAAATTATCATCCACTCGGCTATGAAATAGGAATGGCAATATTTCAAGTTAATATATATTCTACACTGATAAATGTTTTAGATTAGGAAACTCCGCGAAAATGTATAATTTAGGAAGATATCAAATCATCAGCTTAAAATTAAAGCATAAAGAGCTTTACGCCTGTCAAAGCATTTTGTTGTAATGTTGATATGGTGTCATATTTGTCTCCAGTACAAAGACATTGTCTTTTTGACAACCACTGTTTAATGAAAATAAGCCTTGGGAATGGGGAAAGCATGTTTCTCTTGGATTTCCCCTCTTTCGACATGTTTGTTGGTGGTGTGAACACATTAACAGTGAGCTGAGATGATAGTCTTCAGGGTGGGGGATGATATGCAGCCCTCTTTACAGCACCTTGGCACCCTGCCCACAGATACCAGCAGCAAGATCCCTGACTTCATTGTGAAAGAAGTTAGAAGAATGTGGAGAAGGTCACAGCCATCAATCTGTTATCACTCTGCTAGATAGAATCTCTTTAAGGAGGAGCATGAAACATATTTTAAAACCTCCAGTGAAGGGCCCCAGATGACGATGTTCATCTCACCACTTTCTAATGAAACTGCTCAGTCTCTGAAACAGAGCTCACAAGCCCTGCACCACAAAATTTGTCTAAGAAAATGCCTTCATTTTAAATTGTCCCAGCTAGAGTCAGCATATACAGTCACTATATACAGGGAGGCAGGTACAGGAAAGCAAAAAAAAGATTTTTCAGTTCTGTTAGGTTTCATTAACTTTACATTCTTGTGAGTGGGTCGGTAGTCAATCCTACTGCAGAGGGAAAAAATGGAAACTGAAGTTAAATGTCCTGCTTAAGGCTGCTTATCGATTGGAGGGCAGGATATAGTCTGGAGGAGGCTTAATCTCCCAGAATGCACCTCTCCTATCACTGGCTATAGCCATGAGTCTCTGAATATTATGCCCTTTGTTTTACTTCTTTTGTTTTATTTTTAAGGATATTTTAGAAAAGAAATAAATAGCAATTAGAATTTGAGTCATCCAATATGGGATCTAGTTTTGTGAACTTTTATCTGATGTTTAGGTGCATGTATATTTGTTCTTACATAATTAAAATTCTAATGTATGTTCAAAATATGTTCAAATATGTTTTACTTTTATTATTTGCTACTACAAAATCTTTTAATAACTTTTTTTTCCAATTTTTAAAAAATTTGTTTTATTTATTTTTGGCTGCATTGTATCTCTGTTGCTGTGCACAGGCTTTCTCTAGTTGTGGTGAGCGGGGCTACTCTTCGTAGCGGTGTGCGGGCCTCTCATTGCAGTGGCTTCTCTTGCTGCAGAGCATGGACTCGAGGCGTACGGCGCAGGCTCGGTAGTTGCGGTGCGCGGGCTTAGTTGCTCCGCGGCACGTGGGATCTTCCCGGACCAGGGATCAAACCCATGTCCCCTGCATTGGCAGGCGGATTCTTAACCAGTGCGCCACCAGGGAAGCCCCCAAACCTTAACTATAATAATATTTCATGGTAACATCATAATCCATCATGTTCATATGTCATAATTTAACTATTCCATTAATGTTAGACATCTAGTGTTGTTTCCAAAATTTCCTTCGCTATAGGTGACAGTGTAATAAACTTTGTCTTGAATATATCTTCTTTCCCCCTAAATTATTGTTTTTCTTAAGCTGAAATTTTTACAATGGACTTAGACGTTGAAGGCCAGTTGTACTGTTTATGTGATTATCTTCCTGATAGATGGTGAGTGCTTCTCTCATAGATGGTGTGATTTTTCTTTGCATTGTTAATTTTTGAGAGTCTAATCTGCACCTAGGAGTTCATACAGTACTGATTTGTCTGACCAAATTTGATGATTGTATCAGTAATGGTCCCAGCAGGACACACAGAATTCACCTCGTTGGTTTGAATGAAGAGAATTAAGTGAAGGGCTACCCGTAGAAGTGTGTGTGAGGTGAGAGAACAAACAAGGAACTACAACAGTGGGAAGCCATGGCCAGCCCTGGACTGAAGGGACAAGGGAAGGAAATAGTGTTTTGTGAGCACTTAGAGCTGCAGTGGAGGAAGCAAATGCCTGCTGGGTCTGTGGACGGATGCAGCTTCCACCAGCGATGATGAGCTGAAGCATGTGGGGAGTGGAAGAAAACACCCCAACTTCCCTTTCCCCCCTTGCTCTAATCTCCTATCAGGGCCTCCATTGACCAGACCCAACCAGAAGTCAGCTGGCGCAGGGACCTGGGTGATGCAGTCTACAGGGTTCTCCCAGGCCACAGAACAGCACAGATGGTAGATCTCGGGCTGGTGGAGGTGAAGGTGCAAATGACTAAAAACTAACACAAAAATGGGAAGTTTGTTTCAATGGCAGTACAGGGCCTGTTTTGTAGCATCTCAAGTTTGGTTGGTATTTCATATCTCTCTGTAGTCTCTGAGAAAGACCTTAGTTACTGCATTTCCTTTATTATGAAAACTAGGTCACAGTGAGAGAGCAGCAGACTCAAAAAGGGCACTCAGCACTGTTGAGAACAAGTCCCATGTCTGCTGGGCTGTGTATTTGCTTCTTGGCAATCTTTGTAGTTATCTTATGTCAGCTCTGATTTTATCCTATGTCCTAGCTGTTCCACATCGCCTCTAGCTCCTAACCTCACTCCACAGGGTTCTGATCCAAGTATGTTCTTAGTTTCAAGGACACACTGAGAGCAGATTATTTGTAAGAACCTGGCCACGGCATTCCGCAGGGCAGTTTCTCACACTGGGAGGTGAGTCTGAGCATTTGTGGACTTTGGGGGCTTGTGATTCTTCTTTAGGAATTTTTAAATGTTGCTTTCATTTGGATGGCAGTAAAAATTTAATCTAGACATATTCTGGATCTTTGGATAACTGTCTTATAACCGAGCACTGTGACATGATTTGTGTCTGTACCTGCATTTAGGTTTGTGGTTTGTGTTCAAATTAGTGTCAAGTCAAACCAGTTTAAATGTGGAGGGTTCTTAAGAAAAATCAGAGTAGAATTAATTTGATGCCAAAGTAGTATTTACTTTTAAAGACCAAATGCTGACAAAGCAGGCTGATGAAGAAAGATTTCACAGTAGTTCCAGTAGGGAAAGTGGTGGGAGATTCCAGTCCTTACATTGAATGTGGAAGTAAATGCTTGCTGATCTCAAAAGGGCCCCATGCCATAGCAATCAGCGACCAGTACCATATAAGTCTTCATTTGGGCAGCAATGTGGTTTCAGCAGAACATCACGTAGCAGATTTTATTCATGTTATTTGGTTGCTATTTGTTTTAGTTATTTATTTATTTTTATTGAAGTGTAGTTGATTTACAATGTTATGTTAGTTGCTGGTGTACAGCAAAGTAATTCAAATATGTATATATATATATATTATTAGTTTTCATATTCTTTTCCATTATAGTTTATTACAAGATACTGAATATAGTTCCCTGTGCTATACAGTAGGTCTTCGTTGTTTGTCTATTTTATATATAGTAGTGTGTGTCTGTTAATCCCAAACTCCTGATTTATCCCTACCACCATCCTTTCCCCTTTGGTAACCATAAGTTTGTTTTCTATGTCTGTGAGTCTCTCTGTTTTGTAAATAAGTTCATTTATATCATTGTTTTAGATTCCATGTATAAGCGTTATCGTATATGTCTTTGCCTGACTTGCTTCACTTAAGTATGATAATCTCTGGGTCCATCCATGTTGCTGCAAATGGCATTATTTCATTCTTTTTTATGGCTGAGTAATATTCCAACATATATATCACATCTTTCTCCATCTGTCAACGGGCGTTTAGGCAGCTTCCTTGTCTTGGCTATTGTAAATAGTGCTTGGGTGCTATTGGTTTTATAGTTCGGATTGTATTTAGTTACACATGTGCTTTGGTTTGTATAGGTTAAGAGTGATACATCTAAGGATTTTGTACCTGGTTTTATTTTGGTTGTTTACTAAAAAACACACTAAAAACAATCATTAACACTGGGGGATTTGAGGAAACACTTTTCTTTAAAAAGAGGGCAGTTGTTCATGTTTCTGCTGTAACCAAGCAGCATGGTGAAATCTTGTAAATATATGCTGACTGATTTTCTAAAGTATTGATTTCATTGGTTGAAAATATTAAAGAATATCTCTTTAATTCCTCACTGAGCTGCCACTTCAATAATGTGGGGTTTGAATGCAGCACTTTTTGGGGGATACCAGTACATAGTCCACTTTGGGGCTGGGAGAAATACCTTGTAATTTCAGTGACAGTATTTTCACTGGGCGTTGTCTTCTCTGTGAGCATAGCAGATGTTTTATATTAACACTCAAGTGTTTCCCACATGTGAGTGGGAAAACCAGGAAATGGTACGTTTGGTATTAAGTACATAGGTCCGTCCTTTAGGCAGGGGTTATAAAACACATTGTGTAACTGAGGGATCATATGATACCATGAACAGGTGTGTATGCTGGAGTAGCCCGCTAGTCTCAGCTAGGCAACACCTTTTGTCCTTTGCAACTCTCGGGAGTAGAATCACTTCTCATGCTTCTGAAGTTGTGGTAACCGGGCAGTTATTAACTATTGTCACCACTCACTAATTCTTCTAATGGAGTTCATCAGAGGGAGAGATAATCTGAATAATAGATAGTTCATAAATAATTTGGAACTGGCATTGAAATGAGTCCTGCAGTTTCTTCCTTGTGTGTTGACCTTTCTCCTGTTTGCTTTAGGAGTATGTGAAGGGGAACCTGCATTCTACAAGTTAGAGTTCCACTTACAGTGCTGTTTCCTCCCCAGTTGTCTTCCCACCACCTCCTTCTCCCCATTCAAACCCCAATGCCCAAGTTATCAAGAAAAGTGATGAAAAAATGACTGCAGGAAGCTTCCTTGGGTCATTTTCCTGGAGGCCAACCCTAATACTGAAGAAGACCTGGACTCAGTAACCAAGTTGCAAGGAAGCCTTTGAAGAAGGAAGGTCTTTTTAAATTTTTTTTTGAAGAAGGAAGGTCTTGGAGATGATTTTTACTTTCCCATGAGGAAAGTTGATGGGGGTTGATGATGAGGTCAGACTGCATCTAACAGAAACATTCCAGGAGGAAATCGGGCTTTCCCAAACAAAGTTTTCATTTCATATCTTCTTGGCCACCCCATACCTCTTGATTGGCAAGACCCAGAAACTCAAATGCATCCTCACCTACCAGTCCATGCAGTGACTTTACAAAGCACTAATCTCCAAGCCTGTTTGCTAAAGTCAAACAATTCCTAGCCCCAACAAAACCCTCCTCAAACATAGCCACACCTGGCCTGCAAGTTAGGATAAGTAGATTACTTTCTAGACACAGCTGAAAGTTTGGCTGCCAAAACTCTGCCTTTCATTCTCCTCCAAGCCTTTTCTTTGCTCAGGGCTCTTCCTCCTGTCTCAGGGAACCCACCCAGAATCCCATTCTGTCAGGAAATGCATCAGATCTGGTGGTCTCGTCCACGCCCCCTTCTGGCCTGGATTACAGCTAGGGAGGGCGGGTCTGGGGTGGGAGGGAAAGTGGTGAGTCCAGGTGCAGTTCAGGTGGATTAGGGTTATGCCGCCATTTCCCCCACTGAGAATGGAGTTAATTGGTATCATGACCTGTTCTCCAAAGGACACAGCGCCTTGGAGTATTGTAACTTATCAGCCTCTCTCTCTTTTTTTTTTTGAGATATAATTGACATATAACACTGTATTAGTTTCAAGTGTACAACATAATGATTGGATATTTGTATATATTGTGAAATGATCATCACCGTAAGTCTAGTTAACACCTGTCCCCATACATAGTTATAAATTTTTTTTCCCCTGTGATAAGAACTTTTAAGGTCTACTCTGTCAGCAACTTACAGATATGCAATATGGTATTGTTAACTGTAGTCACCATACTGTACATGACATTCCCAGGACTTATTTGTTTTATAACTGGAAGTTTGTACCTTTTAACCACCTTCATCCAATTCTGCCATCCCCTCACCCTGCACCTCTGGTAACCACCAATCTGCTCTCTGTATCTGTGAGTTTGGTTTCCCACCCCCCACCCCACATATAAGTGAGATCATGTGGTATTTGTCTTTCTCTTTTCGACTCATTTCACTTAGCATAATGCCCTCAAGATCCATCCATGTCATCACAAATGGCAGGATTTCCTTCTTTTTTTTATGGCCGAATAATATTCCATTGTATACATATACACCACAATTTCTTTTTTCATTTGTCCACTGATAGACACTTAGGTTGCTCCCATGTCTTGGCTATTGTAAATAATGCTGCAATGAACATAGGGATGCCTATATTTTTTTGAGTTAGTTTTTTCATTTTCTTCAGATAAACACTACCCAAAAGTGGAATTGCTAGATCATGTGGTAGTTCTGTTTTTATCCTCTTACGAATTATATGCTATTGTTGTGTAATACTTTAGTTCTGACTTCTTTTACCGCCACAAGATATACTTTAGTTTTATCATTATTTTACAGAGACAGTTAAAAATACCTGAATAAAATTACCTACATATTTACCAACTTTTCTGCGTATCATTTCTTGCATTTCAGCTATTCCTCTGGGTTCATCTTCTTCTTCCCAAAAGAACATCCTTTAGACATTTCTTTAGTGAAGTTATGTTGATAGTAAAGTCTCTCAGTTTTTATTTATAAGAAAATGTATTTATTTCATTCTCATTCTTAAACAATAGCTTCACTGTGTCTTCTAGTTATTTTCTCCTAGCACTTGGAAGATAACTTCTGTCCTCTGACTTCAGTTGTCACTATTTAGCGATCTGCTTTCAGTCTAATTGTTGACTTTTTTGTGTGTGGCTGATTTTTATAATATTGTTATTGTCTTTGACACTCTACACTATTACTTCAGTTATCTAGATGTGGAATATTTTTTACTCCATATCTTATGACATGAAATATTTTATATATAGAATTATTCTGTATCTAAGAATGCTAAATATTTGGTAATAGAGGGTATAATTCTGTTGTTTATTGTTTCTAGCACCTCTTATTTATGTTGCTTTGTCTTTTGCGTTGTGTTTTGAGGATTTTTTTTGAGAGCTTATATTTTGATTAAATTTAATTTATAATAGTATTAAGGGCTTAAATTGACAGCTTTTCTCCAGAGATGTGCATTTCTAGTGTCCTGGAACTTGGGGACAGGACTGACCTGGTACTACATTAGCAACCTTCAAGGGTTCCAGCTTAACGCATGAGCCTCAGGTTCAGCTACCCCATCATGTGAATGACGCAGACAGAGTTCAGTCTCTGATGCCAGGGACTGAGCAGCATCTGCTCCCAGAGCAGCCTTGACTGATACATGTGCTTGCCACTTACGTTTTTGAATTTATCTTAAATTTCTTCCTCCTTCCTCCCTCTCTCCCTTTTCTTTTTACTCCCTTCGAATATTTTCTCTACTTTTATTTCATGGTCAACGTGCATTATAAAGTTTGCTTTTTCCATTTATCTAGGATCTTGTTATATTGTAACAGGAAGGCCTCTCAAAATATGGGCTAGCCAGAGATAAACTCACGCACGTATGGTCACCTTATCCTTGAAAAAGGAGGCAAGAATATACAGTGGAGAAAAGACAGCCTCTTCCATAAGTGGTGCTGGGAAAACTGGACAGCTACATGTAAAAGAATGAAATTAGAACAATTCCTAACACCATACACAAAAATAAACTCAAAATGGATCAAAGACCTAAATGTGAGGCCAGACACTATAAAACTCTCAGAGGAAAACATAGGCAGAACACTCTATGACATAAATCACAGCAAGATCCTTTTTGACCCACCTCCTAGAGAAATGGAAATAAAAACAAAAATAAACAAATGGGACTTAATGAAACTTCAAAGCTTTTGCACAGCAAAGGAAACCATAAACAAGACGAAAAGACAACCCTCAGAATGGGAGAAGATATTTGCAAGTGAAGCAACTGACAAAGGATTAATCTCCAAAATATACAAGCAGCTCATGCAGTTCAATATCAAAAAACAAACAACCCAATCCAAAAATGGGCAGAAGACCTAAATAGACATTTCTCCAAAGAAGATATACAGATTGCCAACAAACACATGAAAGGATGCTCAACATCACTAATCATTAGAGGAATGCAAATCAAAAACATAATGAGGTATCACCCTACACTGGTCAGAATGGCCACCATCAAAAAATATACAAACATGTGACAAAGCGAGAGAGAGGCATGGACATATATACACTACCAAATGTAAAATAGATAGTGGGAAGCAGCCTCATAGTACAGGGAGATCAGCTTGGTGCTTTGTGACCGCCTGGAGGGGTGGGATAGGGCGGGTGGGAGGGAGGGAGACGCAAGAGGGAAGAGATACGGGAACATATGTATATGTATAACTGATTCACTTTGTTATAAAGCAGAAACTAACACACCATTGTAAAGCAGTTATACTCTAATAAAGAAGCAAAAAAAAAAATAAATGCTGTAGAGGGTGTGGAGAAAAGGGAACCCTCTTGCACTGTTGGTGGGAATGTAAATTGATACAGCCACTATGGAGAACAGTATGGAGGTTCCTTAAAAAACTAAAAAGAGAACTAACGTATGACCCAGCAATCCCACTACTGGGCATATACCCTGAGAAAACCATAATTCAGAAAGAGACATGTACCACAATGTTCACTGCAGCTCTATTTACAATAGCCAGGACATGGAAGCAACATAGGTGTCCATTGACAGATGAATGGATAAAGAAGACGTGGCACATATATATGATGGAATATTACTTAGCCATAAAAAGAAACAAAATTGAACTATTTGTAGTGAGGTGGATGGACCTAGAGTCTGTCATACAGTGTGAAGTAAGTCAGAAAGGGAAAAACAAATACCGTATGCTAACTCATATATATGGAATCTAAAAAAAAAAAGGTTCTGATGAACCTAGGGGCAGGACAGGAATAAAGATGCAGAGGTAGAGAATGGACTTGAGGACACGGGGAGGGGAAGGGTAAGCTGGGATGAAGTGAAAGCATAGCATTGACATATATACACTACCAAATGTAAAATAGATAGCTAGTGGGAAGCAGCCGCATAGCACAGGGAGATCAGCTTCGTGCTTTGTGACCACCTAGTGACGTGGGATAGGGAGAGTGGGAGGGAGATGCAAGAGGGAGGGGATATGGGGATATATGTATACATATAACTGATTCACTTTGTTATACAGCAGAAACTAACACACCATTGTAAAGCAATTATACTCCAATAAAGATGTTAAAAAAATATATGGGCTAGAAGTAGAAAATTTGTCCAGTCTCTTCAGAGGATGCCCCAGTTCCTTGTCTCCTCTCAGTTACAGCTAACATGTGCCTAAGTATAGGCTGAGCCATGGAACTACTTTTGGCTTATGAGGTATAATGGTGCCCTAATCACCTAGTTTTTCACACACTAACTTATGATCTTTTTTACTGTACCGATTACCCTGAGGTCATTGGTCGGGTGTGTCTTCAAAATACAGTACTGCATAGGCAAATGACTATTTTTTAAGAAAAAAGTAATACCTTTTATTTGAGTATTTAATTCCTTTAAGAGCTATATGTTCATCTAACATATGCATTCAATTAATTTGTTAATTTAAAAGAAAAAGACATAACCCATTTTCCAAGTGACTCTTTCCACTTGGATATGATACTACCATCATTTGCTTCTTGCAGTGAGGTTTGTATCTTATTTTTCTTTTCTTTTTAAATTTTTATTTATTTTTTTATTGAAGTATAGTTGATTTACAATGTTGTGTTAGTTTCTGGTGTACAGCAAAGTGATTCAGATGTAGATGTAGATACAGATATATAGATATAGATATATTTCAGGTATTTATATATATGTATTTTTTCAGATTCTTTTCCATTATAGATTGTTACATGATATTGAATATAGTTCCCTGTGCTATGCAGTAGGACCTTGTAGGTCCTACAAGCACCTAATTGATCCCACGCTCCAAATTTATCCCTCCCTCCTCTTTCCCTTTTGGTAACCACAAGTTTGTTTTTTATATCTGTGAGTATTGTTTCTGTTTTGTAAGTAAGTCTTTTTGTATTGTTCTGTTAAATTCCACCTATAAGTGATACTTATGGTATTTGTCTTTCTCTGTCTGACTTCAGTTAGTATGATAATCTCTAGGTCCATCCATGTTGCTGCAAATGGCATTATTTCATTCTTTTTTATGGTGGAATAATATTCCATTGTATATACATACATACCACATTTTCCTTATCCATTCATCTGTCGATGGACACTTAGGTGCCTTCCATGTTTGGGCTATTGTAAATAGTGCTGCTGTGACCATCAGGGTGCATGTATCTTTTCGAATTAGTTTTCTCCAGATATATGCCCAGGAGTGGGATGGCTGGATCATATGATAACTTTATTGTTAGCTTTTTAAGGAACCTCCATACTGTTCTCCATAGTGGCTGCACCAGTTTACATTCCTACCAACAGTGGCGAAAAGTTCCTTTTTTCCACACCCTCTCCAGCATTTATTATTTGTAGACTTTTTAAAAATTGAAGTATAGTTGATTTACTAATTTACACTAATAGTGTAGTGCCAATCTCTGCTGTACAGCACAGTGACTCAGTTATACACATATATACATTCTTTTTTTATATTCTTTTCCATTATGTTTTATCCCAGGAGATTGGATTTAGTTCCCTGTGCTATACAGTAGGACCCTGTTGTTTATCCATTCTAAATGTAATAGTTTGTGCCTACTAACCTCAGACTCCCAGTCCATCCCCCCCACCTTGGCAACCACAAGTCAGTTCTTTTTTTTTTTTTTTTTTTTTTTTTTGCGGTACGCGGGCCTCTCACTGCTGTGGCCTCTCCCGTTGCAGAGCACAGGCTCCGGACGCCCAGGCTCAGCGGCCATGGCTCATGGGCCCAGCCGCTCCGCAGCATGTGAGATCTTCCCGGACCGGGGCACGAACCCGTGTCCCCTGCATTGGCAGGTGGACTCTCAACCACTGCGCCACCAGGGAAACCCCCACAAGTCAGTTCTTTATGTCTGTGAGTCTGTTTCTGTTTTGTAGATAGGTTCATTCATGCCATATTTTAGATTCCACATATAAGTGGTATCATAGGGTGTTTGTCTTTCTCTTTCTGACTTACTTCACTTAGTATGATAACTCTCTAGTTGCATCCATATTGCTGCAGATGGCATTATTTCATTTTTTTAATGGCTGAGTAGCATTGCATTGTATTCATGTACCACATCTTCTTTATCCATTCATCTGTCGATGGGAATTTAGGCTGTTTCCATGTCTTGGCTATTGTGAGTAGTGCCAGGTGTTCAATAATATGAATATAGGGGTGCATGTATCTTTTTGAATTATAGTTTTGTCTGGTGATGTGCCCAGGAGTGGGATTCCTGGATCATATGGTAGTTCTTTTTTAGTTTTCTGAGTAACCTCCATACTGTTTTCCACAGTGGCTGCACCAGCTTACATCCACACCTTCTCCAGCATTTCCTATTTCTAGACTCTTTGATGATGGCCATTCTGACTGGTGTGAGGTGACACCTCATTGTAGTTTTGATTTGCATTTCTCTAATAATTAGCGATGTTGAGCATTTTTCATGTGCCTATTGGCCAACTGTATGTCTTCTTTGGAGAAATGTCTGTTTAAGTCTTTTGCCCATTTTCTGACTGGGTTGCTTATTTTTTCATTATTGAGTTGTATGAGCTATTTATATATTTTGGAAACGAATCCCTTGTTGGTCACATCGTTTGCAAATATTTTCTCCCATTCCATAGGTTGTCTTTTCATTTTCTTTATGGTTTCCTTTGCAGTGCAAAAGCTTATAAGTTTGCTTAGGTCCCATTTGCGTTTTTTTTTCTTTTTGTATTTATTTCTTTTGCCTTGGGAGACTGACCTAAGAAAATATGGATATGATTTATGTCAGAGAATGTTTTGCCTATGTTCTCTTCCAGGAGTTTTATGGTGTCATTTCTTATACTTGAGTGTTTAAGCCATTTTGAGTTTATTTTTGTGTATAGTGTGAGGGAGTGTTCTAACTTCATTGATTTACATGTGGCTGTCCAGCTTTCCCAACACCATTTGCTGAAGAGACAGCCTTTTCTTCATTGTCTATTCTTGCCTCCTTTGTTGAAGATTAATTGACTGTAGGTGTGTGAGTATATTTCTGAGCTCTCTGTTCTGTTGATCCATATGTCTGTATTTGTGCCAATACCACACTGTTTTGATTACTGTAGGTTTGTAGTATTGTCTGAGGTCAGGGAGGGTTATGCCTCCAAGCTTTGTTCTTTTTCCTCAGGATTGCTTTGGCAGTTCTGGATCTTTTTCGGTTCCATATAAAATTTAAGATTATTTGTTCTAGTTCTGTGGAAAATGTCATGGTTAATTTGATAGGGATTTCATTAAATCTGTAGATTGCTTTGAGTAGCATGGCCATTTTGATTTGCACATGTTGAACCATCCTTGTGACCCTTACTCCCTTGCCCCACATTTTGTGATTTTCATGTTCTGTTTTACATCTTTGTATTTATCCTTTTGCTGTTAACTGTAGTTATAGTCATTTTTACAAACGTTTTTGATTTTAAAAAAAAATCTGTGTACTGGTTTATTGAAGTGATCTACAATTCTTTTATATTTTTGCTTTTCCTTTTGTGATTTTGTCTTTTCTATAGATTCTTGCTTTTCTCTTTAGGGAAGACCTTTCAATATTTCTTTTAGGATAGGTTTACTGTTGTTGTATTCTTTTAGTTTTTGCTTGTTTGAGAAATTTTTTATCTGTCCTATTTTAAATGATAATCTTGCAGGGTAGAGTATCCTAGGTTGTAGGTTTTTCCCTTTCAGGGCTTTGAATATATCTTGCCACTCCCTTCTGGCCTGCAATGTTTCTGTAGAGAATTCAGCTGATAGCCTTATGGGGGTTCACTTGTAACTATTTTTTTTCTTGCTGCCTTTAGAATCCTGTCTTTAACTTTTGCCATTTAGTTATAATACGTCTTGGTGTAGGTCTGTTTGGGTTAATCTTGTTTGGGACCCTCTGTGCTTCCTGTACCTGGATACCTGTTTCCTTCTTTAGTTTTGAGACGTTTTCAGCCATAACTTCTTCAAATATATTTCTGATCCCCTTTTCTCTTTCTTCTCCTTCTGGGATCCCTATTATGCATAGACTAGAATGCTTTATATTATCCCAGAGTTCTTGTATATTGCTTTCATTTTTTAAAATTAGTTTTTCTCTCTGCTCTTCTGATTGGGTGATTTCCATTATTCTGTCTTCCAGATCACTTATTCATTCTTCTGCAGTATTTAGTTGGCTGTTTATTGCCTTTAGCTTGGTTTTCATCTCAGCAATTGAGTTGTCTAATATTGATTAGCTCCTCTTTACAGTTTCTAATTCCTTGTTACAGTGACCCGTGTTTCTGTTGATAGCGTTTCTTAATTTTTTCAGTATTTTTATTACCTCCTTTTTGAATTCAAGGTCTAGTAGAGTGGAGAGGTCTGTTTCTTTGTTTTTTCTTTCAGGGAATTCTCTTGTTCTTTGAATTGGGAGTGGTTCCTCTGCTTTTTCATTTTTCGTATATTTCTCTGGCTATATGAGTTTAGGAAAAATAGTTATCTACTTTGGGTTTGAAGGGCTGTTTTTATGTGGGAATGTCCCTGTGTTACCTACTTGAGTCCAATATTTTTGGTGCATGGGCTGTTTTTGATATGGATGCTTGCCCTGTCTTTCCTCAGGGTGTGCTGGCTGCTATCCCCTTCATAGGGGGTGTGGTTGGTGTTGTGGTGACCAGAACCTGGACAGGATGTTGAGTGGGACCTCCTCTTTGTTTGTCACTGCCCTGTTGGGGGCAGGGTCTGCTTCCCAGTTTTTGGAATAGAAGCCCCCAAATCTGGTACTAAGCTGTGGTTTGAGGTAGGCAGGAGTGGAGTGCTTCCGTTAGGAAAGGAGCAACTGAGTGTTCCCATGCAGGAGCTGTCCCCTGGGACAGCTCTGTGGTGTCACCTGTCACCCATTGTGCACACTCACAAAGTACACTGTGGTTGGCACTGCCCTCGACCCTGTCTCAGCCATCAGAATAGCGGCAGTTGGGCTGATGTCCCTTAGACACTATGCTCACAAAGCCATGGGCACAAATCTGCCAAAGTCCAGCACCTGGATCTGCCATGGTCGCCACCCAGACCCTCTGTGGAAGCACTGAGGATCCGTCCAGACTCCAGCCCTGCCTCTGCATGCCTGAGCCCAGAAAGCCTGCTGTTGCTGAACCCGCTCCAGGCACAGGAGGGCCGATAATCCACTTGGATGTCCAGCAGGTTCTGCACTCACAAAGCTGCTGGTGACGTAAATCTGCAGACATCGTGCAGCTGCTGGGAATCGGCTCAGATTTCAGCCCCACCTCTGCATGTGGTCGATCTGTTAGTGTGTGCATGCTCCCAGAGCTCGTATAGGCAGAGCCATGTGTGGTGTGAGCACACTGAGAATGAGGCTGCTATGGTGGGGCAATGCCCCTCTTTCATGTGTGCATTGACAATGGGGCTCCTTTGGTGGCCCTCGGCTCCATCCTGCGCCCACCCCCAGTTGCAGCCCGGACCACACTCCAGGTCCTTTGGGTTGTCTCCTTGCATCCAAACTGAGTCCTTTCTCTGGGTCTGTCTGCTGAAGCCTGAGCTTCAGCATCCGGCTGCCAGGCCACATCAGCAGGTGTATGTCTCTGCTGGTAAGTGCAGCAAGGGAGCCAGGACTGTCTGTGCTGGTGTCTCTCTGTTCTGCCTGCGGCAAGCCAGCTGATGCACTCTCCTCCAAGCCTCTGAAGCTCCCTATCTGTCGCGGCTGATCTCCCAGCTGGTGAAGAGGGTTCCCAGTGTGAGGGAACCTTTCCTTCTTCACAGCTCCTTCCCACAGGCGCAGGTCCCATCCCAATTCCTCCTTTTTAATTCCTTTCATTCTACCTGGTTACAGAGATCTTTCTTGCAGCTTTGGTTGCATGAGATCTTGTGGCAGCTTTCGGTAGATACTCTGTGAGAACTGTTCAAGATGTAGATGTAATTTGGATGTATTTGTGGGAAGAGGTGAGTTCCATATCCTTCTATTCTGCCATCTGGATCTCCCAGGCAGTTTATTTTTCTTTTTATACCTGGCTACATTTACCATGTGATAAACTTTTCTGGAATTGAATTACATTTTCCAGATGACTTGACAGAGATCTGGGTAGGTATGACATTTAGGGATGTACCTTCGGATAACATTGGAAATGTCCTGAAAGGTGAGTCTTAATTAGCAGAGCAAGTTATTCGGTTCACCTTATAGATCCAAATCATGGACTTCAGGGATATTTTCTGAAAACTGATTCCTTATCCTGGTTATCATCATTGGTACCGCATCCCCCTTCCTGTTGTTGTTGAGCAGCTGCTGTAATTACATGAGTCTCCCAGGATGAAGAGTGGAGGTAGAAATGGATTTTATTCAGTGTTTATCAAGGCATTCTTTAGTGTCTTGCGTCATCTGGATGGAGACCTTTGAAAGAAATAGGTAAGGTACTCAGTGTTTCCAGTGAACAGTGGTAAGAGGGTCTTTGCATGTGAAACATTTCCTAAATTTTCTCATTTCAAAATAAGTCAGAAACAGAGCCATTTGCACTAACAAAATAGCAATAGGATGTGTTGTAGAAAGTTAAGGATCTGTTCATGCTCAGATGCTATGGACGTGCCAGTGAAGGACACATCACTTGCCTTTTATTTTCTCTTGAGATGGCTTGACTTTTAATGTTGCTTAGTTTTCTAATCCCCTTGATTGTATACCAGAAGAAAATCTGATGAGAATTATATAGGCCACCTGCCTGAACCTCACAAATGAGAGGAAGGGAGAACTCACCTGGGGAATCTCATCTCTTTTCTGATGAAAAATGACTAATTTGTGATTGGTTGAAATGTAATGCTGAGTGAATAGCATATGGGATTCTGGGGTCTATTGCATGCTCCCTGAAACTCAGCATATACCCTTCAAACACATGGAAGCCTCTTGGTTACCTGCTGGGGACATGCAAGACAAGAATGACCAAAATCCATATATTTGAGAAGGTTCTTGAAAAAGGCATCTCCTCTAGACTTCTAAGACACTAATAAGAAAAGAAAAAAAAATCTAAGAGTTGTAGCATGTGAAATTACTTAGAGCATGAATGACTTTCTAAGCTTGAGAATATATAAAAAATAGCAAGCAGGGTGTTTTATGGGAGCGTGTCCTGAAGGAATCAGGACAGGTGCCAGGCCTGGGCTACCCTCTGTATATACGTCTACTTTGTACTTCTTTTAGGGAACCAACTCTCAGACTCTCTATCTGAAGTGTTCTCTGTGGGGTGGATGCAGTTAACTCCTTCATATAGAGCTATAAATCACTAATAAATTCCATGGGTTTCCTCCTCCTGGTTTTTAACTGGAGCTAATATTTCAGTCAAGGGAATGCAGCTCCAATTGTGTGAGAGCCTGTGTATCCATTGGGTGGGGGAGATTACCTTTTGAAGGAGAAATGGGGAGTATGAAGTGCTTTATAGAGTTGCAAGGCTTTTCCTGTGATGTTGGCAGCTTCTGCAGCTGGTGGTCCTCATGATGAAATAGGTGAGACTCATGGTAGACTTCATCCAGGTTTTTTGATGGAGCTTTGCATCTCCAGAGCAGAGAACCTGTAGAATACTTCTCTGCAGCCTTTGTTTCTCATTCAATTCCTGGTGCAGGGTAGGAGCTCTATAAATATTGACTGTTAAATGAATGTCAGCTCGGGACCTACCAGGGGGCTAGGGTATCTGGGAGGGAGGAAGAAAGAGGTATTCAGACAGGTACCCGACTCAGAGGGCTAGCATGCTGAATACCAACATTGTATTTGCTCCTTGCTCTGTTCCCTCCTTGCTCTTTCTTTTGCCGTGGTCCCAGTCCTTCTTGACATGGTTTTTACTTTTGTGAACAAAGTGGCTTTTTGTTCTGGTTTGTTTTTTACTCCCCTGGAATTCTGCTTCTGCTCCTGCTCCATCCCAGGCCGTCACCTTTGATCTAGGAGCCTGGGTGCTGTGGGCCTTGTGCACAGATATAGTGAATGCATCCCCCTCTTCTCTGTATTCCTTTGAAAAGCCTATTGGACCAGGACCCCGAACAGAAACGCTTCTCCCTCCACATTTGAAGACAAGCCTTGCCTTTCTCTGCTTTGGGTTTACCTAAGACATAGCCAGGAACTTTGCTCCATCTGTGAGACTCCTGCTGGAGACTTAGTTTGTGCCGCTCTGCTGATCTTTTCTCCAGCTCCTGCTTCTAAAATGGCAAATTTCCTGATGTATTGCATTTGTATTGTTCTGGGGAGGTGGGGAGAAAACCTTTAAATACCTTTTTAAGATGAGGAGAAGGAAGAAAAGCCAACTGTTTTAAAAAAAATTTTATTGGAGTGTAGCTGCTTTACAATGTTGTGTTAGTTTCTCCTGCAGTAGAGTGAATCAGCTATACATATACATGTATCCCCTCTTTTGGGGATTTCCTTCCCAAGTGTTGTAATTTGGACATCAGAGTGGTTTGGCTTGTGTCCTGTAGCCATTCCATAAGGAGTCTTTATTTAGGCAAACATCCACGGAATAAACATCCCTTACAGGGACGAAAGTTATTCATCCATCCTAGGTACCTGGCAAGTTCTTTTTTACACCTGGAGGTAATACGTTCAAGGTGCTTGCTCAAAAACCAAAGGTTTGAGACTTCCCTGGTGGCGTGGCAGTTAAGAATCTGCCTGCCAGTGCAGGGGACACAGGTTCGAGCCCTGGTCCGGGAAGATCCCACATGCCGCGGAGCAAGTAAGCCTGTGCACCACAACTACTGAGACGGCGCTCTAGAGTCCATGCTCCACAACAAGAGAAGCCACCACAATGAGAAGCCTGCACACCGCAAGTAGAGAAAGCCTGTGCACAGCAATAAAGACCCAACACAGCCAAAAAATAAATAAATACATTTATTAAAAAAAAAAAAAAAACCCAAAGGTTTCCACCTTGTGAAAAAGGGAGGGTGGCCTGGTCCCACTGAGGTACAGCAGGACTGCAGTAAGTGACTGTCCGTGATTGGGGGAAGGAGTGTTGCCTGTCTTCTTCCCTATTCCTGCCACTGCTGAAAATTTGCATCCACTCCATCTACAATTCCCTGGATTTTTCTACCTGGGGACAAGAGGACACTGTATGAATTCTGGGTCTTTCTTGCACCTGGTTTGTGGCTGGGAAAGGTTATTGAGCCTAAGGACCTCTTTAAGATCTGTCCCCTGCCAAAAGCCTCCTACTTACTTTACCAGCCTTTTATCCTGAATGTCTACACCATCAGTCATAATGATACCGTTCCATGTTCATTTGCTTAGATACGCCACACTTCTGCTTGCCTTTGGCAACCCTCCTGGGACTAGGCTGCTTTTGTTAATCACATGGATGTTGTGAGTATTGTGTTCACAGGTGGATGCAGAGAAGATATTTTGGTTGAACTCCAGATTCTCACCACACGAGCTACTCATGCTTAGCAAAAAAGATATTAAGCAGTTGTGATCTGGAGTTTCATTAATCTCGGGGATTAAGCTGCTTGCACTTCGGTTACATACTGTGGTTTCTATATCTTCCCCTGATCACATCGACCTTTTCTGAAAGAAATTTTGATACTAAGCTGTGTTCTGTAATGTTGCAACGTAGAGGTAGTTGTTGATCTTAATCTGAGGTGCCGAATTCATTTCATCTCACGTGCTTTTATGTTATAGCTTCCTTAATGTTGTCAACAGGAATGCGCTTCAGAGGGCTCTCAGTCCTCATCTTGTGCTTCTGTTCACTGAAGATAAGCGTAAATTGCTTTTTTTAATTGAAGTATAGTTGATTTACAATCAGTGTTGTGTTAGTTTCTGGTGTACAGCAAAGTGATTTAGTTTTTTATACTTATATGCAGTATATACACATACATATTTCATATTCTTTTCCATTATGGTTTATTACAGGATATTGAATATAGTTCCCTGTGCTATACAGTAAGATGTTGTTTATCTATTTTATTTAATTACTTAATTTATTTAAAAGCAATTGTTTATTTATTGTTTTGGCTGTGTTGGGTCTTCACTGCTGCACACGTGCTTTCTCTAGTTGCAGTGAGCGGGGGCTCCTCTTCCTTGCGGTGCACGGGCTTCTCATTGCCGTGGCTTCTCTTGTTGAGGAGCATGGGCTCTAGGCGCACAGGCTTCAGTAGTTGTGGCACGTGGGCTCATTAGTTGTGGCTTGCAGGCTCTAGAGCGCAGGCTCAGTAGTTGTGGTGCACGAGCTTAGTTGCTCCATGGCATGTGAGATCTTCCTGGACCAGGGCTCAAACCCATGTCCCCTGCATTGGCAGGTGGATTCTTAACCACTGTGCCACCAGGGAAGTCCCTATCTATCTTATATATAGTAGTCTGTATCTGCTAATCCCAAACTCCTCATTTATCTCTCCCCCTCCTTTCCTCTTTGGTAACCATAGTTTGTTTCCTATGTCTGTGAGTCTGTTTCTGTTTTGTAAATATGTTCATTTGTATCATATTTTAGATTCTACATATAAGCGATATCATGATATTTGTTTTTCTCTTTCTTACTTCACTTAGTATGATAATCTCTAGGTCCCTCCACATTGCTGCAAATGGCATTATTTCATTCTTTTTTAGGGCTGAGTAATATTCCACTGTGTATATATATGTGTGTGTGTGTGTTTACACACACACACACATACATTCTTTATCCATTCATCTGTTGATGGACATTTATGTTGCTTTCGTGTCTGGGCTATCATAGTGCTGCTATGAACATTAGTATGTACGTATCTTTTCAAATTAGAGTTTTCTCTGGATATATGCCCAGGAGTGGGATTGTTAGATCATATGGAAACTCTATTTTTAGTTTTTTGAAGAACTTCCATACTGTTCTCCATAGCGGCTGTATCAATTTACATTCCCACCAACAGTGCAGGAGGGTTCCCTTTTCTCCATACCCTCTCCAGCATTTATTGTTTGTAGATTTTTTGATGATGGCCATTCTGATGCAAGGTGATACCTCATTGTAGTTTTGATTTGCATTTCTCTAATAAGTAGTGAAGTTGAGCATCTTTTCATCTGTTATTGGCCATCTGTTATGTCTTCTTTGGAGAAAGGTCTATTTAAGTCTTCTGCCCATTTTTTCGGTTTTTGACTGGGTTGGGTTTTTTTGTTTTGTTTTTGTTATTGAGCTGTATGAACTGTTTGTATATTTTGGAAATTAAGCCTTTGTCAGTCGCATCATTTGCGAATATCAATATTTTCTCCCATTCTATAGGTTGTCTTTTCATTTTGTTGATGGTTTCCTTTGCCGTGCAAAAACTTACAAGTTTGATTAGGTCTCATTTGTTTATTTTTTGCTTTTATTTCTATTGCCTTGGGAGACTAAGGCAATAGAAAACATTGAAAACATTGCTATGATTTTTGTCAGAATGTTTTGCCTATGTTCTCTTCTAGGAGTTTTATGGTGTTTTGTCTTATATTTAACTTTTTAAGCCATTTTGAGTTTATTTTTGTGTATAGTGTGAGGGAGTGTTCTAATTTCATTGACTTACATGTGGCAAGCTGCAATTTCTTATTTTGTTTTCCTATCAGTTATCAGTGGGTCTAAACAACTCCCTTAGTTGTGCTGTCAGGACTAAGTGAGAAAAGATGAGAAAGAGGGAGGGAAAAAAAAAAAAGACAGACTGATAAAGTATGAGATTAAGAAGGGAGAGGGGAAAGATAGCAGCATTTTGGGAAGGTGATGTAGGCCACTAATCACTCGAGGGCTGTCAGTCTCCTGCATAATAGTTTATGAGCCGAGGATTAGAAAGGGCCCATCTGCAGGCCCCAAAAGAAAGTGTGTGTGGGGGCCATGTGGCTGGTCAGTGCCACTTCTCTTCTCCCTAAGTTTGATGGCCCAAGGATAGGAGAGTTGTCAGGGCTGAGGGAAACAGAGAGCTGGGGATTCCTGAGTCTTAAGCCTGTCTCTTAAGTGACTTGAAGAGTCACACAGAAAATTTTCCAGCATAAGATAAAGGACATCTGACTAGTAAAATCTTTGGGTATAAGTAAAAGCTAAAAACAGAAAGAAAGGCCAGAAAGAATTGATGATGAAAATAATTCTTTCAAAGAGAGAAACATCTCAGAAAAATCCACGGAACCGGAGAATCCTAGAGTGACAGCACTCCCAGGTGTCATTTTAGCCTCATCTGTGTGCTTTGTAGGTGGGGAAACCGAGGCCAGGAGAGGAAGTGACATGCCCCAAGCTACACAGTAAGTGGCTGAGCAAAGCTGTGTATCACAGGGTCCTTTCCATACTGTTAGGCTGCCTTGTCTAGAAAGGGAATCATGGGCTATCAGCCATGCTGCATAGAATCAAATAAAACAGGATAGCCGAGAGTTTGATTCATTGCATCAAGAGAAGAGCCATGTCTGAAATGGATTTCATCTTTTTGGGGTCTTGTCCTTTTCCAGACTGAGCCAGACTCCCTGGGGGCAGCAAATAAAAGCAACATTCTAGATGGAGTCCAGGCTGCCTGGTACAGACTTACACTCAAAAGGTCGATGTGGAAATGGACTCACCTTCCATGTACCATGATTTGATTTCCGTTGGGGCAAGGGGAAAGGAATTTGGAAAAGGTACGTAGGTGAAGAACAAGTAGATGTGATTCCGTGTGTCCTTTCTCCAGGGAGGGGGATCAGAAGCAGCTTGAGTTTCTCAATTCAGGGTGGCTCCAGTGGGTGCCGGGCAGAGCCCCACGTTTTGGCAGCCTCTTCTTTTCTGCAGATGGAAATGAATTCATTGGCAGCTACACACCGAGAATGAGAAAGGCTTCAAAACTCTTTCGGAGCTACTTAGGGACGAGAGTTACTGTTGAAGACGAGGATGGCTTATTTCCATCTTACAGGTGTGCATTTTGTTAAATGCACTTGGCCCTGCCCCATTAAATGAGCCTTTCACTCTCGGTAGCTTGTTGAAAGAATTGCTAGGGCTCTGCTTCACTGCTTCGTGGCAGGCAGTTTAGTAGAACATTTTGGTAGCAAATGTCAAGACAGAGTACTGAGGCTTAGAGTGATGGCCTGCTTAAACCTCCTTAGCTTCTGTGGGCTGTTACTTTTGTTTATTTACTTGCTCTTAAATTTTTTTCCTATGGCATGTCCCCTGTAGTGACAGAACCAAGAGCAACTGTGGATCAGTTTACTGCTTATTTAGTTATATTTTATGATTCTCTTTTTATTGGTTTCTAGATCTCCTGTGATTTAAGTGACTCACGGCCACTTACTTCTGTGCATATCTGGGTTGCTTCCTCTTTAGCTAAACTCAGTAAGACTTTAAGGGGTTTACAGACCCATATTTGGGAAGGTGAATGTTTTGGCTAGAGAGATTCTGAAGTGCAAAGTAGCCTTGGTACTCGTGGTCCTCTGGGGCTGTGCAGTCAGCGTAACGAGGTTCATGAATGCTGCACAGTATCATTGACAGTGGTGTTAGTACACTTTTTGCCCCCTTTTGATTTAAGATGTTGGAAAGGGAGTCACTGTAACCAGTCTAAACATGTTTCGTTTCAAGGACAGAACTAGACATTTTCATTGATTGCTCTTCCCTTTGAGAACATTTTTGGGAACCCTGCAGAATGGGCAGGTTTCAAAGGTGTCAGAACCACTGAGTCAAAATACATTTAATTGTTGGTCGATATGGTATAGTTCTATATGTATCGCTGCAAGATTATCAGAACTTATTGGGGCATTTGTTCTAATAGGCTTTGAGGGCTTCCCTGGTGGTGCAGTGGTTGAGAGTCCGCCTGCCGATGTAGGGGACGTGGGTTCGTGCCCCGGTCCGGGAGGATCCCACATGCCGCGGAGCGGCTGGGCCCGTAAGCCATGGCCGCTGAGCCTGCACGTCCAGAGCCTGTGCCCCGCAAAGGGAGAGGCCAAAAAAGGGAGGGGCCCCGGTACCCAAAAAAAAAAAAAAAAAAAAAAGGCTCTGACTTTTTGTAGGGTGCTGCTCTTTGCTAGAATAAAGGAAAAGAGGAGGTTGGGGAATTGTCCTTTCTACCTTCACTGTGCCTTGGTTTTCAGTATTGAGATGCATGGATGGAATGTGAAGGAGCTAAATGATTTTTTAAAACATAGTTTATTTATTCAACAAGTATTTACTGAATTGCCTGCTTGGTGCCAGGAGTTGGAGATACAGTAGTGAACTTTTTCTAGGGCATATGTTATATTGAGGAAGGAGGGAAAACAAACAAGTGTGTCTCTGGTGATAAGTGCTATGCACAAATAGGGAGAGGGAAAGAGAGAAGAGAGAAAAGAAAAGAGAAAAAAGAAAAAAGTAAAGGAATAGGAAAAGAGAAGAGGAAAGGAAAAGCAAGCAGGGGAGGGGGCTAGGGCATGCTGGGGTGCTATTTTAAAGAAGCGTGGTCAGGAAAGACCACTCTGATAAGGGGACTTTGGGCAGAGATCTATCTGAAGGAAGGGAGGAAGCAGCTGAATGCCAGCCGGGGAATGATCTGGGCCGAGAGGTGGAGTCCACCCCTCCCTGCCGCACTTCCCGGAAGGCACAACTTACTTCCCTTGCTGTTTTGGACTCATAAGCTAGATATTATCATTCTTACCATAGGTTTATGAAGCAGTTACTATAAAATGAGAGTTATGGATATAAAGTATTTGTTATGGTAGTTGTTGTTGTTAAGCATTATCTATTACATGGTATTCTGACTTTTTACAAAGTCACAAAAAAGACTCCAGCCCACCAAACTCTTTATTGCTTCTGAGGTATTTGTAGGCATAGAAAACCATTCCTTTGGGGATGGGAATGCTACATAAATGTAGAATTGTTTTACTGCCCCTGCAGTTCAGATCACTAGAGAGTGTTTTCCTCTGAAATAAAAGCAGGTTTGCTTAGGGATAGATTTGAATCAATGACAGAACTTGAAATGATGCCAGCAACCCCATTCTCTCACAGTGTATGATGTGGCAGAGGGGAAAGTTGGAGGAGGAGGAGGAGGCAAAGGAATGCATTGGCTTTGCATTAGGCAGACCTGGAAGTAAGCCAGAATCCATCTAGAAACCATATAGTCAATCTGTGTTGTCAATCACTGTCTACCAGCCCAGAGCTACTGGATCAGGGCCTTTGGGGTTGGCATGCTGGAGTAAACAGTGAAGCAGACAAGGCTAAGAATGTGCTTAATTAGTAAGAGGATACCTTCATATTTTTAAACCAAAGTTACTTGGGAATCATGGAAAATATTCATGGCAAGAATGAACTCTTCAAAGCAGATTACTCCCAGTTAGGTCTGGTTTTCCCAGGGACCTTGTAATACCCCGGTGTCAGCTGTGTTTTGTAAATCTTGAGGGTTCCATAATTCAAAAAAAGTCATGTACCACGATGTTCATTGCAGCACTATTTACAATAGTCAGGACGTGGAAGCAACCTAAGTGTCCATCGACAGATGAATGGATAAAGAAGATGTGGCGCATGTATACAATGGAATATTACGCAGCCATAAAAAGAAACGAAATTGAGTTATTTGTAGTGAGGTGGATGGACCTAGAGTCTGTCATACAGAGTGAAGTAAGTCAGAAAGAGAAAAACAACTACCGTATGCTAATACATATATATGGAATCTAAAAAAAAAAAAAAAAGGCTCTGATGAACCTAGGGGCAGGACAGGAATAAAGACAAAGACGTAGAGAATGAACTTAAGGACACAGGGAGGGGGAAGCGTAAGCTGGGACGAAGTGAAAGCATAGCATTGACATATATACGCTACCAAATGTAAAATAGATAGCTAGTGGGAAGCAGCCGCATAGCACAGGGAGATCAGCTTGGTGCTTTGTGACCACCTAGAGGGGTGGGATATGGAGGGTGGGAGGGAGACACAAGCGGGAGGGGATATGGGGATATATGTATGCATATAGCTGATTCACTTTGTTATACAGCAGCAGAAACTAACACAACATTGTAGAGCAATTATACTCCAATAAAGATGTTAAAAAAAGGATATTTAATCAGTTTTATGTGTATGTTTACATATGCATATGTATGAATAAATAAATACGTATTTTTCCCAGTCTCTCTCTGTGAAGGTTTAAAATATTTTAAAAGGCAGAGTTAGAGAGACTTCCCTGGTGGTCCAGTGGCTAAGACCCCGTGCTCCCAATGCAGGGGTCCTGGGTTCGATCCCTGGTCAGGGAACTAGATCCCACATGCAGCAACTAAAGATTCCGTGTGCTACAACTAAACAGTAGATCCCGCATGTGGCAACGAAGATCCCGTTCACCGCAACTAAGACCCGGTGCAGCCAAAGGAAAAAAAAAAAAAAAAGAATTAGAAACATCAGAAAGCAAATGAGAGATAATTTACCAAGAACCAGAGGTGATATGCTATATCACTTTTGGGGGCACTTTTCCTTGATTCTCCCTGCTCACCCCTCTAACCCCCCAGGCTGGGTGAGATGCCTTTCCTTTGAGCTCTCAGAGTATCCTATGTGTATCCCAGTCACAGAAGTGGCTTCTTCTTAATTCAGTATCTGTCTATGGCTTTCTGAAAACCTGACTGTGTCCTTGAGCTCAGAATCATCAGCCCTTTGCTTGGTGCTTGACGTGTAATAGAGGCACCGTGTATGTTTCTTGAGTAGATGATGAATAAAGGAGTTACTAAGATTTATATCTGGTTTGAACTTCTTGGTAGCCAAAGCAAGAAGAAAAATATATTGATTACCCAGTTCTCATAGGCATATAAGAGTAAACAGAGCATTATTTTTACATTATTTTTTTTCTTGGTGCTAAGTTCCTGAAAGTATCTGATGAAACATGATATAAAGATAAGATAGTAAAGGCTTCCCTGGTGGCGCAGTGGTTGAGAGTCCGCCTGCCGATGCAGGGGACACGGGTTCGTGCCCCGGTCCGGGAAGATCCCACATGCCATGGAGCGGCTGGGCCCGTGAGCCATGGCCGCTGAGCCTGCGCGTCCGGAGCCTGTGCTCCGCAACGGGAGGGGCCACAACAGTGAGAGGCCCGCGTACCGCAAAAAAAAGTTTTGAGAAATGTGATTTTCAATAATTAATCAGCTACTCTTGCCCTGGACTAAATGAAAGAATTACTTTGATAGAGCCTGGCAGCTGGAGGCCAACTATAGCACCTGGAGAATCTGGGTCTTCATTAGCTTCCTAGCAGATTACCTGTTAGAGCATCACTTTCCCAGATGGCAGTGGGTCCATGAGACAGCTTATTTTATGCCACTGGATTTTATTTTCATGATTGCAACTATCTGATAGATATCTACTGAGATTTTATTGTGCTCGCAGGCGTAGGCATTAAGTGGAGTGTATGAATTAAGGGAAAACATCCAATAGAAAACAAATGGTGAGGATGCCCCAGTTTATTTAGGACTTCAGCACGCCCTAACCTATACCCTAACACGAGTGGGTTCTTCAAATTCTGCAGAAAAATTTGCCCTTGCTGACTTGTGGGCTTTATGAGAAAAAGATTATTTTTTGGAAACAAATGTGGATATCAGAATACAGGTGAGAATAAGCTAATGGGTACCTGCTTAATTAAAAAATATTTTTAAATCGGCTTCTTTGATGAAGACAGAATAGTGCCAAGAAGTACAAAGATACACTTGCTGAAGGAAAGAAGGTTTTTTTGGTGAGGTATGGGCTGAGACAGAGAGGACAATTAAAAATCCTTTGATTCAGCAACATAATTATTATTTGAATGTCTTTAAAGGGTGTGTTTTCTTTTAAGTTGGATAATCAATTAGTGGAGAAAGACATTGAGTGGTTAAGGGTTTTGTATCTCGAGACAGAGGAGAAAGGACCAGAAACAGATATTTATTGAGCATCTACTTTTTTTCCAGGCAGCTATAAAGAGTTTTTAGATATTTTTCTTTTCCTCTGAACTCTTGGTAATTCTATTAGTCAAAGAAGGGGAAACTGGATTGTCGACGTTAAGTAAATTGTTGAGACTGTGCAGTTAGTGTATACATCAAAGCCAGGACTGAAAGCCACTTAAGTGTTTTCCAAAGCTCACCCTGGTGTTAATTTTTTATTTTAAACCTGCTCCAGTGGCTTCCCATTTGCATGTAAGGGACCCACAGGGGCTTCAGAGCTTTACAAGGGCTTTGTTCAAGAGCACACCTGGCATTATCTGTAATACAAAAATGTCTTACAGATATATGTATGTCTATATTTCAAGAATGTGTAGCCATTTTGAGATTCCAGTTAATGTATTTGAAAGCATTATGTCTAGAATATAAATTCAGCAAGACCAGAGACCTTTTGGTATATTTTCTGTGATGTAACAAAGTGCCTAGAACAGCATTGGCATAGCAGATTGCTCAGTAGGTGTTTGCGCACACCAAGAATGAAAGTCGTTATAGTTCTTTAAGCCATGCTTTAATTCTATCAATAGAAATTTAGACTGTTTCCACTTTTTTCTTTTATAAACAATACTTATACAGGCTACAAATATGTTCTTATACATATATCTTTGCACTTTATAAAGAAATATCCTATTATTTCATTGTAATAGATTCCTGGAAATGGAATTGCTGGGTGAAAGGAATACATATTTTAGACTTTGATACAACCTTCCTGTGAGCAGTTTGGCACAATTTATCAATGACATTAACTCTAATAGCATGTGAGATTGTGTGTTTCACCTCAATCCGGCTGACATGAGGAGTTTTCAGGCTTTTCTCTCTCTTAAGCTATCATTAAATTCCAAAATTTGGTAGGCTTACTGCTTCCTCTAAGTTTCTATTTATCCTTCTTAGAAGCTAGGACAGTATAGTGTGGCTTCTTTCCTCCTGTGTTGAGAGAGTATGTATGATGATATTATTCAATGAAGTTTTTTTTAAACCCAAGTTATGTTCTCTTTCCTACTCTCTGCACCCCTATTTGAATATATGGATTCTCTCTTGTCATTGGTAACTATGTGCCTAAAGAGGAAAAAAAGGTCTAGAATTGGTTGTATATCATTAGCAAGTGGATTGGACCACTTGGTGAGAAACCATGGATGCATTTCTAGACCAGATTTAACCGCTGTGGGAATGATCGGTCATTGGGAATGTGGGGTCTCTTGTTTTGGCCCAGCCAGCAATGTAAATGCATGAGAGTCTATAGTATGTTCCTGTTGGCTGTTAAGGATGCAGAGAAGCAGCTGCAAAGACCTTGATCTTTGCCCCAACAGCAGGTGTGGATGGGAAAAACCATGTGTGACCAACAGGTCTTTCTGTTACCAACCGGGGTTCTTGGCTTCCTTAATCAATAGGAATTGATCAGAGGCCAGGCAAGAAATTCAGGCAAGGCTTTATTGGGGCCCCTGCTGCAGCAGGGGGGAATGAGAACAAACAACAGTTTGCTTGCTTGCTCCCCCAAGGGGGACGAGCTGGTTCCTTATATGGGGTGCGAGTAGGGGTGTGTCTGGGGGTTGGGCCAGATGAGTGGCTTAGGTGGTCTGCCCACCCCTTTGGTGGTGCTGTGTGCAGGGGGCACGTGCAGTACCCTGCTTTTGCTCCTGGCTGTTCAGAAGTGGCAGTTGGGGTTTTTTTGGTCTTTTTGTATCTTGCGACATAATTTGCCCCAACTGCTCATGCATGCAGTTATTTTTAGTCCCTTACAGTTTCTTCATATTTTTGTTGCTCAAGGATATGTTTGTCCAGGTGCAAGCACTGCAGCAAAGGGTCCCTGGTCCCAGCCTGTCTCATTTCCTAGCAAGGAACGTAAAAGGCACTGACATTGCTGGTCTTTGCTTTGCACAGGTTTTCAGCAGAGGATTGTTAAGACCTCAGAAGCATGTGCCCGGCATTCTGCAAAACAAAGTTAGCAGTCTGTATCTTCTGAAGTAATTAGTGTTCTGTCTTATTCACACAAGAAAACTGTGTAACCAAGTATAGAGTTGACCCTTAAACAACCTGGGTTTGAACTGCATGGCTCCACTTACAGGAGAATTTTTTTCAGTAGTAAATAACACAATACTACGTGATCTGTTGGTTGAATCCACGGTTGGTTGAACCTGTGGCTGCAGAATCACAGACACAGAGGACCAACTATATGTTACACGCAGATTTTCGACTGTACAGAGGGTTGGCACCCCTAACCTCCTTTTTCCTCTTTTTGCATAGGCTACCAGGAAGTTCAGAACCAAAGGTAAATTCTAATAACCCATTCATCATTGCTTCAGTAAAAACATACATGGAGCTCCTATTCCTTGTCAAGTACCGTGAAAGTACTGGTGGGTTCAGGTTGCTGCTCGGGAAGGAATGGTTTCTTGCCTCCTTGAGCCCTGTGCTTTGGATGCTTGCTCTGGAAGGGGAGAGCCCAGCTTTTCCCATGGAACATAACCCGTCTCCACTAAGCTTATTAGCACTAGAAAGGAGGTGGCTCATTTTCCTCTCAGGTAGAGACAAAGGCTGCTCTTGTCCCAGGTGAAGGGCCTTTGGTGACTTGGTTAGCACACAGCCTGGCCTGTGCTGATTTTCAGATGGAGACTATCAGATATAATCTGCCGCCTCATTAGGTTGACACTGTTCCTGCCCCCTCTTGTAATAATGTCACTGGAGCACTTAGTAATCTAGGTAAGTGCTGTAAGCATACACTGCAGAGGTAACCCAGGGTCAGCGGTGACAGATGCTCGAAAAAGCAGTTGTTTTTTCATTCCCGGCTCTGGTTAAAATATAACAGGGCAAGAGGTCTAATAATCATGCAGATTTAAATATTAGAGGAGCAGCATTTGAGGCAATATAACCTTTTATCTCTGATTCAAACTCGCAGGTTTTCAAGATTGAGGGGACAGTGCAATAAATTGGCTGATTGCCATGGACTTACAGAAGGGTTCATTTATTTTAGAGAAGAGAAGGCAGAGAGGGGCCCTTAAGTGTTTGAAGATATATACAAGATGGACAATATTTATGAACTCTTCTTTTCCAGTGAAAACAGATTATGTCTTATTAATGATTCAAGGAGTAATTAGGTTAGACTATAAGAAGAACTTGCTGGCTAGAGACTGGAAAAGCCCATGGGTGCGGGAGTGGAGTAAGTTCCCACCTTTTATACATACATATGTGTGTGTGTGTGTGTGTGTGTGTGTGTGTAGTCTTTTAATAGTAGGCACTTATTTTCTTTATTGGAAATGGATTCCAGAAACGGTTGGGCTGATGCTAGGCTGTGCACTAATTCACAAAGGTGTACAACCTGCCCCCAGAGAACCATGCAGATGTGGCAGGAACTGGACAGATCATTCTATATTTAGTGGGTTACAAGGATGCAGTGGGAGAAGGGCTGGGGACAATGGAGCATCTGGCTCGATGCCAACTGATACCATCTTCTCTGTGGGTCAGACCTGGGAAACTAGAGCGATGGGTGAGCTTGGGACTCAATGCTTCCCAGGATGTGGGGCTCCCTTAAAGAACCAAAATGGGGGAGGGATGCCTTCAAAGCAGAACTGTCTGGAAGCATCAAAGTGGAGAGACTACTTTCTGTCCCTGTGATTCTCTGACATAGGATAGCACAATTTCTTTGGTAAGTGAAGCCCAGAGAAGGTAAATGGGAGAAGTCCAATAGAGAGCTGAATTTGATAGGGGTCCAGGGTGTCCCTCCAGGGGATGGGCAGATGAATCCTTGATCCTCAGGGACTTAGCTAGATCTGATATACCTCCCGGGTCATGAGGGCCGAGGTCCCTCCGAGATGCTTAGATTCAAATAACTTCATTGAACTTATCCTTGCTTTTAGAACGCTTCTGTATAGTTTTGGGATTTTATTCCTCATACTGTTTGAAAGGGTCTTCCCTAACTTTTACAGTTGGATGACCAAGAAAATAAATGCTGATTCTGAACGTGTAACGTGTTAGCTTGGTGAATTTCAACAAAATCCAGCATTGAGGTACAAGTTCGTTCTCCCTATTGAGTCTGCTCTTTCTCCAGAGAGAACTTTTCTCCATTTGCCCTATCTTTGAAGATTGGCTAGGCTAAAAGACTAGAAAAAGCTGCAGTGTGAAAAAATAAACTTACGTTAGATGGGGTTTGGCCAAAACGTAAAGCTATGCTATAGATCTTCCATCTGCAAATTTTATTTAATTTACGTCCCATATGTAAATTAAATATTAAGTACGTACCGTGTACTACTAGTGCTGGTGGACAGCAGTAAACACTGTCCTCATGGGGCTCACCTTCTAGTGCGGGAAGCAAACAAGCAGTGAAAATCATGTTAGGTAGTGATAAGTGATGGGAAAAGAGATAAGGGTAAGGAGAGCTGAGTGAGTCCTTGGAGTAAGTCATGTGACTGCCTGAGAGAGTGGGAGCGCTGCTGTGGTGGTGGCGCTGGGACCATTCCAGGGAACAGGAACAGCACCTGCCAAGGTCTTGAGGTAGGGCTAGAATTTGCTTGGTATGTCCTTTGGGAGTAGGGAGAGGAGAGAGATCAGAGAGGTAGCCAGGATTCATCAAGCTGGTTTGCCATGAAAGGAAGCAGTCTTCCATTTGTTTGCACTGTTTTTGCCCTGCAGTTTTTGACTGAACACGCTTCCACGTACCAGTCAGGTAATGAACCTCTTGAAAACCTTGTTGAACGTGTTTGCTGGCTTAATTGCACAGACACGTTAGCCCTGACAGTTCATCAATAAAGGAATTTAAAGGGAATGTGCAAAGGAATTTGGAATATCTGCAGTTTGTTAGGCTTATCACTAGAGACTTCATTTTATTTAGATACTGTATTTTAAATGAACGAATAAAATGACGAGGCTTTTTGCCTGTTTATTATTTCAGTAGTAATACACGAGCATGGTAAAAATGCAGATAATTTCCTTTAGTTAAAATAAGGCTTCCCTGTCTCCCATTTCTTAGAGAAGCAACCACCGTTAGCAGATTCTGTTAGCAGGGTATGTTCCTAGAATGAAAATAAATACCCTTTTCCTCTTTAAAAAATGAATGGTCACGGCTATACGCATTGTTTCACATCTTAAAGATCTTGGAGCTCTTCGATATCATAAATGTGGCATTGTCTCATTCGTGGTGCTATTCAGTTACCTTAGAAGACCACAGTTTAATCATTCCCACATTGATGGACATTAAGGTTTTTGTATCTTTTGCTGTAACAGTCAATACTGTGATGAAAATCCTTGTACACTCTTGGCTTTGCACATTTCTAAGTGTATCTGTAGCAAAAATTCCAGGAAAGGATTGGTAGACAAGGGGGAAATGTGTATTTTAAGTTTCGATAGATTTGCCAAATTATAACAATTTACACTCCCACCTTGGCCGGGAGTCCATGCTTCCCCACATCCTAACCAACCACCTTGTATTACCCTTCTTCTGTGTTTGCAACGTAGGCAAAAAATGCTGTTTATTGTATTTTTATTTCTCTTAGAATGAAGTTGAATTCAGAGATAAACAATATTGTATTTTGGTCAAGGGGGTATTATGTGTGTGACTATGATCCTTTGAAGTATGTGGGGACTTCTTGGAAACTGAGTACCTGGATAATTTTATAAATGGTCCCATGTGCTGGAAAAAAATAAAGAATGTGAATTCTGTTTGTTGGGAGCAGGGTTTTAAGAGTATTTTTGTATTAATCTCGCTGGTTAAATTGTTCACATTTTCTGTAGCCCTACTGGTTTTCTCCTGCATCTGTTCTCAGATCACTTCTTTCAGAAGAGAACATCTCCCACTCTGGGTTTTTCCATTTGTCCTTATAGTTGTCAGCTTTCACTTGACATTTTTGTAGACGACTATTGTTTAGGAACATTATAGTTATTTCTTCTTGGTGCACTGCACACATGAATTGTTCCTTGGTGCACTGCACACATGAATTGTTCCTTTTTGTCTCTGATATTAATATTGCTACACCAGCCTCTTCTCTTTTTAGGTGGTGTTTGGTATAGCTTTCATTTTCTGTATTCTTTCTACATTTCTATCATTTTGTTCTGTTCTAGAAATGTCACTTGACAACTGTATAAATGAATCAGATTTGTAAACCCATTCAGCATTTTTTTTGTTTTTTTTAATGCACAAGTTTATTAATCTCCAACCATTCAGCATTTTGTATTCTAATAAATGAAGTTCATATGTTCATACTTTTTGAATTACTGATATATTTGAATTTATTTCTGGTATGTTATTTTGTGTTACGTAAAGCCTTTTAAAAATATATATTTATTTATTTGGTTGCCCTGGGTCTTAGTTGCGGCTGGCGGGCTCCTTAGTTGCAGCTCTCAGGCTCTTAGCGATGGAGCGCCAGCTCCTTAGTTGCAGTACGTGGGCTCCTTAGTTGCAGCAGGTGGACTCCTTATTTGCGGCTCAAGGGCTCCTTAGTTGTGGCTCGCTAGCTCCTTAGTTGTGGCATGTGAACTCTTAGTTGCGGCATGCATGTGGGATCTAGTTCCCTTACCAGGGATCCAACCCGGGCCGCCTGCTGTAAAACCTTTTTTTCTATTAAAAAATAGTTCCTGTCTTCTGTTGGATTAATCAAATTTTCTTTCTCTTTTTTTTAATATTTATTTATTTGGCTGCGACGGGTCTTAGTTGTGGCACACTGGATCTTCATTGCCGCGTGCGGGATCTTTAGTTGTGGCATGCGGGATCTTCGTTGCGGCATGCGGGATCTAGTTCCCTGCAGGGGGCCCGGGCCTGATCGAACCCGGGCCCCCTTCATTGGGAGCGTGGAGTCTTAACCACTGGACCACCAGGGAAGTCCCTAATCAAATTTTCTCTTATTCTTCCTTTTCCCCTTTGCCTAATTGGAAGCTGATTTAGTTTTCTAAGGCTGCTGGAACAAAGTGCCACCTGCTGGGTGGCTCAAAACCACAGAAATTTATTCTCTCACAGCTCTGGAGGCTGGAAGTCTGAAGTCAAGGTGTCTGCAAGGCCATGCTCCTCTGAAACCTGTAGGGGAATCCTTCCTTGCATCATCTTAGCGTCTGGTGGTTGCTGACAGTATTTGGCATTCCTTGGTTGGCCCTTACATCACTCTAACCCCTGCCATTCCTGATCACACAGTCTTCCAAAGGTCTCTGTGGGGTTTCTGCTCTTAGCTTTATTATTTCCTTCTGTCTGCTTGCTTTGGGTTTATATTACTCTACTTTTTCTAGATTCTTGAGGTGGGAGCTAGATTATTGCTTTGAGACATTGCTTTTTTAATGTTTGCATTTAGTGCTTTAAATTTCCCTCTCAACACTACTTTAACTGTGTTCCACTTACTTTGACCTATTGTATTTTCATTTTCATTCAGTTAAATATATTTTAAAATTTCCTTTAAGACTTTGGCTTTGGCCCATTTAGAAGTGTAGTTTCCAAGTGTTTGGAGTTTTACCTGTTACCCTTCTGTTACTAATTTCTAGTTGATTCATTGTGGTTGGAGAATATACTGTGGCTGATATAAATTCTTTTAAATTTGTGGAGGTTGGTTTTATAGCCCATGATGTCCCTTTTGGTCAGTGTTCCATGGGCATTTGGAAAGAATGTGTTTCTGTTTGGGGCTGGAGTGTTGCATAAATATCTATTAGGTTCTGTTGGTTGATGGCATGTTTGTCGTATATTCTTCTATAACCTTGCTGATATTCTGTCTAGTTGTTCTATTAATTGTCGAGAGAGGGCAATGCATTTCTTAAAATCTTTCTTCTCAGAATGCATCCTTCCTCTTTGAAGACCAAAATATTTTCTGAATTCATAAGGAGCATTAATTACCTGACCAGTCAATCAATAGACCATGGTGGTTATGTGACCCCACTGTCCCTTCCTTGTATCCTTAACTCTTTCTTTAAAATAAATAATATATTTTGTTTTAAATTTTTTTATTGAAGTATAGTTGAGTTATAATATTGTATTAGTTTCAGGTATACAGCAAAGTGATTCAGTTATGTGTGTGTGTATATACACACACACACACACACACACACACACACACGTATATTTAGATTATTTTCCATTGTATATTAAGTATAGTTCCCTGTGCTATACAGTAAATCCTTGTTGCTTACCTGTTTTATGTATGGTAGTTTATATTGATATATGTTAATCTCATACTTCTGTTTTATCCCTCTCTCCCTCCCTCCCTTTTCCCTTTGGTAACCATAAGTTTGTTTTCTATGTCTGTGAGTCTGTTTCTATTTTGTATATATAGATTCATTTTTATTATTTTTTAGATTCCACATAAAAGTGATCATATAATATTTGTCTTTGTCTGAGTTCACCAAGTATAATATTCTCTAGGTCTATCCATGTTGCTGCAGATGGCAATATTTCATTTTGTATGGCTGAGTAATATTCCACTGTATGTATACATATAGATAGATAGATATCTATATATATATATATATCACATCTTCTTAAGCCAGTTCTCTGTTGATGGGCACATAGGTTGCTTCCATGTCTTGGCTATTGTAAATAGTGCTGCTATGAACATGGAGGTGTATGTATTTTGCCAAACTAGAGTTTTTGTCTTTTTTTGGATATATGCCCAGGAGTGGGATTGTTGGATCATATGGTAACTCTATTATTTAAGGAACCTCCATACTGTTCTCCGTAGTGGCTGCACCAATTTACAGTCCTACTATTATTACCATCTTACATTAGTGTGGCATATTTGTCACAGTTAATGATCCAGTAACGACAAATTATAATTAAAGTCCATATTTATTCACATTTCCTTAGTTTTGACCTAATGTCTTTTCTCTGTTCTAGGGGCCCATCTAGGATATCCCATTACATTTACAGACTATCCTTTATCTTTTTGTATTCATGAATCAATTTATTTTCCAGCAAAGTTTGTTAATTGGTAGCTTTCTCTCTTATGAGACAAGAATATTAACATACTTTAATTCCCCTTTGTTTTTGCACCCCGGCTTCTTGGCTAGTGTTATGTAAATTTTGGTTCCAACTTTTCTTAGGACTATAAATGCCAATGAGTTTATAATCATGGCAAAGACATTCAATGAGAAATGGCCGTTCTTGGTTTTCCTGTGCTGAGGACATCGGTGAAAACCATAGGTCTGCACAACCAAGTTTTGGCTATCCAGTTGATGATTTTAGAAATTTGTCATCTGAAATTGCAGAATGATGTTTTTCTCAAATCACTCCACCTTCACCCCAAAAGAATGGCAAAGAAAATTAACCGTGGGTGGCAAAAACTTGTTTCAATCTCAGTGGTTTCTAGACCCAGATATCTCCATCCAGTTGTCTCTCTTCGGGGAGCATAAAGACAGGATCATCGTGAGATGCAGTAAAGAACACTAGCAGAGTTAAATTGCGATTATAACTAATTACATGCTAGGATGTGAACAGCTGCACAAGAATATTTAACAGATTTCTGGGAGTCATCCCCATTTTTGATATGCCTTTTGAAAAGCCTAGCTTATGGGAGTACCTAGTGAGTGGTTATTTTATCTTTTCCGTAAGACAGTGAAAAACCAAACTTGAAAATTAGCAAGAAATGGATTCTGTTTTTTGCTACGTGAGCTGCTCGTTGTCGGTTGCTTCAGCCGGTGGACAGCCACAATACATGGCCTAGGTGCCTGAGCGTGGTCAGTGGGCACTGCTAGGTGAGATGAGATCAGTTCAAATTGGACAATGAGGGAAGTCTTCGTGGAGGTGCCCTCTGAGCTCAGTTTTGAAAGATGAGCAGGATCCTTTCATTCAACATGCATATATCAAGCTTCAACTGTGTACCCATCACTGTGTTAGAACTCGGACCCCAGGGTGAAACAAGTTATGACTTTTGCCTCTGGGGAGCTCATAGCAGGCTGGGGAGTGGGGACGGACTGATTGATTCATCAGTGGTTACAGTCTCGTGCAGGGGATGGCAAACAGGCCAAAGCCAGCCTGTCACCTGTTTTTGTATGACCCAGGAGCTGACAGTGATTTTTTTTTTTTTTCCTTTGCGGTACGCGGGCCTCTCACTGTTGTGGCCTCTCCCGTTGTGGAGCACAAGCTCCGGATGCACAGGCTCAGCGGCCATGGCTCACGGGCCCAGCCGCTCCGCAGCATGTGGGATCTTCCCGGACCGGGGCACGAACCTGCGTCCCTTGCACCGGCAGGCGGACTCCCAACAACTGTGCCACCAGAGAAGCCCAACTGACAGTGAGTTTTACAAAGCAAAGAGGAGGCAGGGAATGGGTATGGGGTTTCCCAGCACTGCTTCTTTGGACATTTCTAACCAAAGTGGAGCCCATACCTGGCCCTTTAGACAAAGGCCTAATGTTTTATAGGTTAGAATCATAGCATACCCAAGGGGCTACAGAAACAGAGGAGGGACAGCTGAATATGACTGGGGAGACCAGAGAAGTCACCCCCAGAAGAGGAGATACTATGGGAACAAACTTCTGATTCCCCTTGCTGTGCCTTCACATACCAGCTTTCACGTTGTCCATCCTTGATTTTTTCTTTTAAGATTTAGTTCTTCATCTGCTCCTTATAAAACATGGCTTTGGTTGTTATACTTCTCATCGTCCATTGATTGTGTTCCCTATAGGTGGGGCTTCAGGGGTTCTGAGGACCCCATAAACTGATGCATTTTTCTGGGAAAAGGACACATGGCTTTCATCACACATGGCTTTCATGCTCTAAGAGGTCCACGGTTTTAAAGTGGGTTTCTTTAAACTAAAATCAGGACTGCTGATGGTGGGTTTCTGACCAGTGCAGAATTAAGCAGAGGGATTATGAGTTCCCTTCTGTTAGCCCAGGACAAGATCCTCATAGCCTTATGCACTTAGAAGACATTTAGTGAGTGGCTCCTCTCAGAGTTCTCTGTGCTTGGGCTACAGGAGCATTTAGGGACATTGGGGGATATCAGAGGATATCAGCCTGGATGCTCAAGAGAATGGGGTCTGAGAGCAGGACTGAGAGGCCAACAATTTATTTGGAAGCTGCGAGCCCAGGGTGATGAAGGGAAGGAAGAGGAGACACGGAATGAGGAGGAAGCTGACGCCTTTCAGCAGCCATGAGGGACCACATCTGGCCCTCGGCATCGTACCCTTGGTTCCGCACTTCTCCAGCAGTGTTGCAAGGAGGGGGCCACACCTTGCAACGGTCCCTAGGAGGGACCTAGGGATTTATGTGCCAGCCGCGCTCGCGTCTTCTTGTCCTGTCAGTAAAACTTTATCCCACGAGGCCCTACCTCTACCTCCCTTCAAGGTGGCCTCCCCTAGCCCGCAGGGACCGCTCAGGGAGCTGGGTCCCATGGGACACAAGGTAGGAGCCTGATCAATCCAAAAGCAGAGGGGCAACCCAGTGGAAGTGGGGATGACCATCAAAAGAAAACGAAATTAGAAAAGTGTGTTAAGGAATCAGAAGGTGCAGAAGGTTTGTTCCTGTCAATAGGAGACAGACCTCTGAAGGAACAACAGGTGTCAGGTGGGGGCAGAGAAAACACCTGACCAAAGGTGGACATGGGGAGAATAGGGAGGAGAGAACAGTCCCCCTGAGACTGTGTATTCACCCTTCTTTCTTTGTATCCATCCGACACTTATGCAGCCTCTGTTCTGTGCCAGTGGTGATACAATGGGTAAACAAAACCAGACATGGCCTTGTCTCTCATGGGGCTTAAATCCAACGTGGGAGACAGATATTAAGCACATCATCATACTAGCAAATGTAAAATTGCAGCTGTGTTAAGTGCTCCCAGTAGACTGCACTGAGAGCCTTTGTCAGATGGAGTTAACACAGTGAGAGTGGTCAGATAAGGCTTTCCAGGCCAAGTGGCTCATGACCTGAAATAGAAAGGAGTGGTGGGAGTTAAGGGCAAGAGGAAGAGAGGGGAAAGCTCTCTAGGTTGGAGGACACCACGTCCAAAGGCTCTGTGGTAGGATGGAGCCCCGCACAAATGAATGTCAGAAACAAAGCCCATGTGACCGGAGCAGCTAGAGCACGTGGACAGCAGGTAGGTGTAAGGGGCCAGGCCTGGTTAAATGAGTTTCACCTTTCCCTGGGAAGCAATAGAAGATACTTGAAGGAATTTAAGTAGAGAACTGTTATAATCAGGTTAGAGGTAACTTGGACGGCTCAGGCTAGAGGACACCCAGATACTGAAGACGCTCTCAGCTTCAGACTTTCATGCCAGAACTGTGGCTGTTGGATCCCTTCCTGGAAAACCCCAAATATGAACAACCCCAAGGATATATGAAGGAAAAGCAACTCCAGGAAAATCCCTGCAGCAACAAACAAAAGGCATTGGAGGCTTTAGGGCTGGCAGCTGTGGGAGACCCTCCTCATACTTACTTGCTGGCCCTAGGAACATTTTTTAAATGTTGCAGAGCTTTTTCCAGACTGTTATCTTTTCAGATTTCCTAGAAAAAGTGTCAAGGCATGAAACTCAAGGTGCCTGCATGGCAAGTTCCAGAACTGAACCTAGAATACAGGCCTCCTCCTGAGGTTCCATCCCACAAGTGCGGTGCTGGGTGCCGGTCAGGCAAAGGGCCCTCCACACAGTCCTGGGCCAGGACTCTACATAGGAGGGTGCACAATCCCAGGCCCTCAGTGTCTGCGCGGGGGCATTGACTCAAGTTCTCTTGGAGCCTTACTGTGCCCAAGGCCCCAATATCCACTGGGCTTCCAGGGACTTCGTAGATAGTTGTATGGCCCATAACTCTGCACATTTAAAACAAAACACAAAAGAAAGCAGGAACCCCACAGTGAAGCTATTTGAGAAAGAACTTTTATTGATCCAGCTACCAGGTTACTTCTGGCTTGCGATAAACAGAATAATCCAACTCATTAACCCAGGAGAAAGTATTTCTGAAGGGCAGGCTTTTTGTATCTTGAAAATCTTTAAGAGGAATTTAAATGTATTCTCATTTGGCAGGAATTTATGTATTGTGATTACCTCCAGTCAGAGTAAATTGTCTGATGTGATTTCAAGAAGCCTTGGGTTTGGGTAGAGCAGGCTTGGCTGATTACAAATTTATTCATATGAGCCAACGTGTGTGTGTGTGTGTGTGTGTGTGTATTTTTCAAATCAGAGATGGTTGTAGTCTTGTGTTCTAAGCTGTGGGTCGTTTTGATTCTTCCTTTTTTTCAGAATATTTCAAGACAACTGCAAGAACAGACCTCTCTTGACCCATTTATCTATGTAATTTTAATGCAGAAGAAATAATAAGGGAATATCTAGACACAAAAATCCAAGTCTTCGTATTCCCTGGTATGCTCGGCATTTTTCCTTTCTAAACTGGCTGGCTGCGTGTGAGAAGTCGATTTGACATGTCAAATCTTGGATATTCCTTGTAAAAGCTTTTACTTTTGCGTAGTAATTCTAAACTGTGTTACATCTTCCCAGGAAAAAGAAATGCAGGACTTCGTGGTTGGATTTGAACAAACTGGAGGAATTTAGAAAGAGTCATAAAAGTGATTAAGGGCTGGAGGGAGTGACTGAAAAGACATTAAAGGAGTGAAATGCACGTCTTGGCCAAACTACAGATGTGGGAGCAGCAGAGGGCAGAACACTTAGAGGATGGTGAAATGTTGGGAAAGGAAGAGGGGCTGTTTCAAGGCTCTTTACCTCTTTTGGGGTCATGGACCCTTTTGCGAATCCAGTAATAGCTCAGAACCTCTCCTCAGAAGAACTCCCGAGCTCACACATGCTTGGTGTGTCTGTTTCTTGCTCTTGTTCTTGGCTCTAGACATGTGGAGTTACCAAATGAGTCTGGAATTGCCAGAGCTTTTAATTTTTTTCAAGACAAATTAGAAATACAGATTTTTATGTTTTTTATGTGAATTTTTCCATATAAAGAAACTGTACTAACCAAATTAAATAGCATTCTGGGCCATTGTAGCCTCTAGGTTGCCACAACATCTTCATCATCTTCTTTATTGTCTCTGAGTTCCTTGTATTTGTTTGTCCATTTGGTTGGCTCCAGTTTTTCACGTAGGGAGGCTTTCCCCAAAGTTCTGGTCGTCCTTGGCTGTAAGTGGGTGGGGCTCTCCTATAGGTGATGGATGGTGAGTATAGATGAGTGTTTCTCTGGGGCACTTAGTTTTTCCAGAAGATTGTCCAGTCTCCCAAGAGCGTGAGGAGTAAGGTGGGGTATGAAGGGGGACAAGGGAGGGAGAAGGTCTGTGGTTCTATACCTGGATGCTGCTGTTGTCGGAGCAGGCGTTTGAGTATGCGGATTACTGCTAATCCACTAGTTGTCAGTTTTACACTTCATCCTACTGCTCCACTGTGCCTGATGCCTTTGAAGCCAGAGAATCCTCCTCTTAATTTTTTCCAAAGGATGAAGCCTTGGTTTTTTGTAGGGTTAGATGCCTTGCTGTGCAGAGCTGGGGAGAGGCTCTGGAGGTCTAAGTCAGTCTGACTGCTTTTAAATAGTCTCTCTGTTTTCAACCTAAGATCCACCCCTGCCCTTTTGCTATCTGCTCTTCAGGTGTGCTGAGCCTCTCAGGGATTCTACAGAACAAGTTAGTTTCTTGTTGGTATCCTACTTGGCAGGCTATTGGCAGGGCAAAGAATACCATAAGCTAAGTTAGTTACCATTTGTCCTTCTATTTTCCAAAATCTCTCTTCTGCAGTTAGCTGCTTCTAGTTCTTTACTTTAGTAAAGAAACATTTAATCATTTTAACCAACAGTCTTTTTAGCGGGGATTTGGGAAGGGAAAGACAGAAACGTGTATTACAGTCTGCCATTTAAAAAAAATTGAAGCATAGTTGATTTACAATATTGTGTTTAAGGCGTACAGCAAAGTGATTCAGTTATTTTTTTCAGATTATATTCCATTATAAGTTATTACATGTTATTGACTATAGTTCCCTGTGCTATACAGTAAATCTTTGTTGCTTATCTAGTTTATGTAGAGTAGTTTGTATCTGTTAATTCCATACTCCTAATTTCCCTCCCTCTCCCCTTTGGTAACCATAAATTTGTTTTTTATGTCTGTGAGTCTGTTTCTGTTTTGTATATAGATTCATTTGTGTTATTTTTAGAATCCACATATAAGTGATAATTGCATAATATTTGTGTTTCTCTCTGACTTACTTCACTAAGTATAATATTCTCTAGGTCCATGCATGTTGCTACAAATGGAAATATTTTATTCTTTTTTTAATAGCTGAGGAATATTCCATTGTATATATGTATATATATAGACACCACATCTTCTGAAGCCAGTTGCCTCTTGGTGGGCACTTGGGTTGTTTCCATGTCTTGGCTATTGTAGATAGTGCTGCTATGAATGTTGCAGTGCATATACCTTTTCGAATTAGAGTTTTCATTTTTTTCCCCATATGTACTCAGGAATGGGATTGCTGGATCATGTGGTAGCTTTATTTTTAGGTCTTTAAGGAACCTCCATAAAGTTTCCACAGTGGCTGCATCAATTTACATTCCCACCAACAGCACAAGGGTTCTCTTTTCTCCACATCTTTGACAACACTTATTTGTTGTCTTTTTTGATGATTGCCATTCTGACTGGTGTGAGGTGACAGCTCACTGTGGTTTAGAGTTGCAATGCTGAGCATCTTCTCATGTGCTGGTTGGCCATCTGTATGTAGTCTTTGAAAAAATGTCTGTTGAGGTCTCTGCCCATTTTTTGATTGGATTGTTTGTTTTCTTGATATTTAGTTGTATGAGCTGTTTGAATATCTTGGATATTATACCCCTTGTCGGTCACATCATTTGCAAATATTTTCTCCCATTCTGTAGGCTGTCTTTTTGTTTTGTTGATGATTTCTTTTGCTATGCAAAAGATTATAAATTTGATTAGGTCCCATTTACTTATTTTTGCTTTTATTTCTCTTGCTTTGGGAGGATGACCTAAGAAAATATTGCTATGATTTATGTCAGAATGTTTTGCCTATGTTCTCTTCTAGGAGTTTTATGGTGTCATGTCTTTAAGTCTTTAAGCCATTTTGAGTTTATTTTTGTGTATTGTGTGAGGGAGTGTTCTAACTTCACTGATTTACATGCAGCTGTCCAGCTTTCCCAACACTACTTGCTGAAGAGACTGTCTTTTCTCCATTGTGTATTCTTGCCTCCTTTGTCAGAGATTAATTGACCGTAGGTGTGTCATTTATTTCTGGGCTCTCTATTCTTTTCCACTGATTTATATGTCTGTTTTTGTGCCAATACCATGCTGATTTGATTACTGTAGCTTTGTAGTATTGTCTGGAGTCTGGGAGGGTTATGCCTCCAGCTTTGTTTTATTTCCCTTTGGATTGCTTTGGCAATTCTGGGTCTTTGTGGTTCCATGTACATTTTAGGATTAGCTGTTCTAGTTCTGTGAAAAATGTCATGGGTATTTTGATAGGGATTGCATTAAATCTATAGATTGCTTTGGGTAGTATGGCCATTTTAACATTTCTTCTTCTAATCTAAGAGCATGGGATATCTTTTTAGTGGGGATCTTGGAAGGGAAGCACAGGGATTTGTATTATCAGTCTGCCGTTTTTAACAGGATGTCTTCCTGCTTCCTGATCCAATTCCACCTTACTTCCTTTAGCCTTGTATTTTCTCACCTTTGAAAGGTCACTGATTCTCCAGTTTAATGATCTCTCTCTGGCCTCATCTTCAGTCTCACACTCAGATTACTGTGGGTTCTTGACCCTTGATCCTTCCTGTGGCTTCCTGATCCCAGCTACCCTTCTACTTCTGGCCACCACTCAGTGTCGTGAGTTAGCTCTCCTTCATCTCCTCTCCCCTAAATATATGCATCCCCCAAGGACCTGCCCAAGGCTCTCTTCTGAAACAAACATAGCCATTTCCATATGCACAGCTGTTACCTTTAAGTAGGGACTCCTGGGTCTGCATCCTGAGCCCTGACCTTCTCTCTTGACCTAGTCTAGCAAGTATAAATGCCTGTTGAAGATACTTACAGAGAAGTCCTGCTGAGACCTCAAATTCACACATCTAAAACCAAATCAGTTTTATCTCCCATAGCCTGTTCTTCCTCCTGTGCTTTTCATTTCTGTTAATGGTGTCACTGTCCTCCATTTACTTCAGATTCTCAGGGCCATTTCTCAGCTACTACTTTTTCTCACCCCAGAATCTAATTAGTTACAAAATTCTATTGCTTTTATCCTCACAGGGCCTCAGAACCTGTCTTTATCTTTCGTTTCCATTTCCACTGCCCTTGCTGAGGACTGTATCACCTTTTGCTTGAATTATTGCAAAACCTTCTTACTGCTGTTCCTACCTGTATTTCATCTTCCCTCCAATTCATCTTCTATACCAGTGACTCCCAAATGCAGATCTAGTAACATCAAAATGAACTGTGATTTAAAAAACTGAATATTTTTGGATATCTCCACTCAGTGATTATGGTTAATTAGGTCTGGGTGGGATGCAGGCCTCTGAACTTTTAAAGATGCTTCACAGTGAGTAAAGCAAATTTAGAACAATGTTTACTCAATGTATCACTTATGTAATTTTAGGACAAAAGCAATGCTGTATAGTTTTTATGAATCTATACATATATCTGTATACATTTGACTCTTGAACAATGCAGGGGTAGGGGTGTCTACCCTCTGCACAGTCAAAAATCTGCTTAACTTATAGTCAGCCTTCAGTATATGCAGTTCCTCCATATCTGTGGTTCTGCATCTTCAGATAACCAACCGTAATCATGTAATACTGTAGTGTTTACTACTGAAAAAAAAATCCACCTGTAAGTGGACCTTCACAGTTTGAACCAAACCCATGTTGAAGGGTCAGCTGTATAAACGTGGACCAGAAGGATACTCATCGAAGAGAAGTGTTTATTTCTGAGGAAGGGAACAAAGGGGAGCTCGCTCAAGGAGAGGTATGGTTTATTTCTCTTAAAAAATTCTAAAGCCAAAATGGCAAAACATTGACATGATTTTATTGTGAATGGAGAATCGTTGTATTGTTTTCTGTACTTTCCTGTCTATAGAAAGCGGTTTTGAAACTCTCCAGATGATTCTGATGCCTACCTAGATTTAGGTTCTGCAGAAAATGCACCCGTGACCACATCTGTCTGAAAGGCTCCCATGACTCCCACCTCCTGCAGAGTCAATTTCAAGGTCCTTGGCATGGCATTTGAGATGCTGGCCTACCTTTTATCCTTGCCTTTCATTCTCGCCATCTATTCAGTGCGCCAGAAAACTCTGCTCTTCACGGAGCCTGGAAAATGTCTTTTGCTTTCACTTGGCTCTGTGTCTTTTGCTTGCAGATGCTGTTTTTAAAAATTTATTTATTTATTTGTTTATTTATTTATGGCTGTGTTGGGTCTTCGTTGCTGCGTGCAGGCTTTCTCTAGTTGCAGAGAGCAGGGGCTACTCTTCGTTGCGGTGTGCAGGCTTCTAATTGCAGTGGCTTCTCTTGTTGCGGAACACGGGCTCTAGGCTCACCCGCTTCAGTAGTTGTGGCGCATGGGCTTAGTTGCTCCGCGGCATGTGGGACCTTCCTGGACGAGGGCTCGAATCTGTGTCCCCTGCATTGGCAGGCGGATTCTTAACTACTGCGCTACCAGGGAAATCCCTCTTTTTTCTGTACTGAATTCTCTTCCCTGACTCCCCACCTTTTGCTCATCAAAATACTGTCTGTCCTTCAAGATCTGTTTTAAGTTCTACCTTCTCTAGGAAACTTTCCCCCTTTTCAAAAGCTTTTTCTGTGCTTCCTACAGGATTTCATTTATACTTTTATGGTACTTATAATGTGGGTCGTTGTTATTCACCTTTGTCCTATCCCATCCTCCCCTGTCCTCAAATGTAAACTGCTTGAAGGCAAGGGCTGTGTTATTCACTTACTCAATATATCTTTTATTGATCATATGTTTCTGAGCACATGTTATATGTAAGGTATTGTGCTAAATTATGGGGGAGAGGTATGTGAGTAAAGCAGAGTTCCATTCAGATTCTCTCATGAAGTTTATGACATGTGTTGAAGTCTCCAAGTGGAGGAGAGAACAAGGATGCCTTATCTGTCTGGCAGGCTGTGACATTTTAAAAGAAGGGGGAATCCAATGTGGTTGGTGAAGTTGGACAAAGACTTATGGATAAGTTGTCTTTTGAGCTGGGCTGTTCTGTGTAAGATATTAACAGGAGACATAGTCAAGGTAGAAGCTTGTTGAAGTGATGGATAAATCCCAGGCAGAGGGACCTCAAGTCTCAGAGGCCTTTTTTACCGTTTTTTTTTTTCTTTTGCGGTACGCGGGCCTCTCACTTTTGTGGCCTCTCCCGTTGCGGAGCAACAGGCTCCGGACGCGCAGGCTCAGCGGCCATGGCTCACGGGCGCAGCCGCTCCGCGGCATGTGGGATCTTCCCAGACCGGGGCGCGAACCCGTGTCCCCTGCATCGGCAGGCGGACTCTCAACCACTGCGCCACCAGGGAAGCCCTCAGAGGCCTTTTTTAAGAATAGTCAATAATTTACTTTAACCAAAGCCTGAACCAAATGGAGGGGAACAGTGGAAAATGAGGCTGGGAGAAGGGTTTGGGACTCATTCTAGTGGACCCAGATGCTAGGCTATAAAGAGATGGGGCTTCATTTGGTTAGATGCCACTGAAAGTTTGTGGGCAGGGTTGTGGCATCATCGGGCTTTGTTTAAGGTAGCAACACCTGGCTTGGTCAGTAAAAGGAGCTGGCAGAGCAGGCAGGAAGAAGCAGGCATGGAAGAGAGAGGTCAGGCGTGAGCAGTTTTGTAGGGTAGAATTGATTTGCTATACTTTCTGACTGTGGATTATGGATTGGTATTGGGGAGCAGGTGGGTGAGAGTCCTTGAAGATGACTCAAGGAATTTAGCCTGAACCCTGACCAGGAAGTGGTTCCATTAATAAGAAGAAGAGCATTGGGAAGAGGATGCGGTTTTGTGGTAAAGATGACGTGTCTGGTTTTGGACATTGTAGTAGATTGAATAGTATCTCCCAAACTAGATATATTTAAGTCCTAATCCCTAGTGCCTGTGATTGTGACCTTATTTGGAAAGAGGGTCTTTGTAAATGTAATTAAGGATCTAGGGATGAGTTCATCTTAGGTTTAGGGTGGGCCTTAGATGCAATGACTGGTGGTCTTATAAGAGAAAGGAGAGGGAGATTTGACACAGAGACACAAGGGAAAGGGCATGTGAAGATAGAGGCAGAGATATATTACCTGAGCTTATAAACCTATCTGAGGAGGGCTTTGCTGTGGTTCTGCCCTTAATCAGCAATAGAGAAAACCTTTACTCCAGGCTCTTGGCAGAGACCACAGCCTCAGACAGTTGTAGCCCAGTTCCCATCCAGCTTTTTGTTGGGAGAATTAATATTATTTCTGGGAACTATCTCAGAGGATATGGAGTCCATTAACTCCTCCAGCAATTCTAGTTTTTCTCCTTAGCTCAAGCCAGATGATCAGATGGCTGTCTGCTTGGACTCCCTTTTGGCTTTGCCAAGTCAGTACGGTGAATTGTGCTTTGGTCTCCTCTCTTGCATTGAGCGATGCAATAGGAAACATTAAAGGAGACCCCCCTACTGTATATACCTAGAGTCACTATTAATTGATTACTTTGCTTCCCCAACCCCCCAGTGTGGATGATAAAAGATACGTTATAAGAATTTACCCAAGGAGGGGAAGGTTAACACCTTGGGAGAAATTCCTCAATGATGAGAAAAACTAACACTCTGGAGGCATGTACGCTGTATTTTCCCTTAGAATCAATGTGATTATCTTGTACCTGTTTTCTTCTTTGCTTTGGCCACTAGGATGCTCAGGACCTAATATATGAACCACCCCAAGTAATAGTTTAGTACTTTACAAAAATATGTTTCTGTGGACTAACTTTTCCTCATGCTCTTCAAACCTCTTTTTATGTTGTCTTCTTAACATAGTGAACATACTTTATAAGTCATTTCATCCTTTGTTGACATTAGATGGTTTCTTGGGGTTCTGCAGAGAACCGTGACCAATAGGAGGATGTGTGTGCGTGTAGAGAAGAAAAGAGAGAGACATATTGATTGATTGATTGATTTTTAAGGAATTGACTCACATGACTGTGGAGAGCAGGACAGGCCAGCAGACTGAAGACCCAGGGAAGAGTTGATGTCACATTCTTGAGTCCACAGGCTGTCTAGAGGCAGAATTCCTTCTTCCTTGTGGGACCTAAGGCTTTTCTCTTAAGGCCTCAACTGATTGGATGAGGCCCTCCCACGTTATGGAAGGTAATCTGCTTTACCAAAAGCCCACTGATTTAATTTTGATTAAAGTATAGGCTATGTACAATATTATATAAGTTACAGGTGTACAATATAGTGAGTCACAATTTTTAAAGGTTATACTCCATTTATAGTTACTATAAAATATTGGCTATATTCCCTGTGTGGTACAGTCTATCCTTGTAGCTTATTTTATACATAATAGTTTGTACCTCTTAATTCCCTACCCCTATATTGCCCCTCCCTACTTCCTTCTCCCCACTGATAACCACTAGTTCTCTATATCTGTGAGTCTGTTTCTTTTTGTTGTACTCACTAGTTTGTTTTAGATTCCAAATAAATGACATCATAAAGTATTTGTCTTTCTCTGTCTGACTTATTTCACTTAGTATAATACCCTTCAAGTTATCCACGTTGTTGTAAATGGCAAATTTTTATTCTTTTTTATGGCTGAGTAGTATTCTGTTGTGTGTGTGTGTGTGTGTGTGTGTGCACGCTCGCACGCATGTATGTGTATACCACATCTTCTTTATCTGTCCATCTGTTGATGGACACTTAGGTTGATTCCATATCCTGGCAATTGTAAATAATGCTGCAATGATCATTGTGGTGCGTATGTCTTTTTGAATTATTGTTTTGGTTTTTATTGGATATATACCCAGGAGTGGAATTGGTGGGTCATATGGTAGTTTTAAGTTTTTTGATTAGCCTGTATGCTGTTTTCCACAGTGGCTGCACCAGTTTACACTCCTACGAACAGTACAGGAGGGTTCTCTTTTTTCCATATCCTCACCAGCATTTGTTATTTGTGTTCTTTTTGACGAATCATTCTGACAGGCATGAGGTGATAGCTCACTGTGGTTTTGATTTGCATTTCTCCCAATGCTTAGTGATGTTGAGCATCTTTTCAAGTGCCTGTTGGCCTTCTCCATGTCCTCTTTGGGAAAATGTCTATTCGGTTTTTCTGACGATTTTTTAATCAGGTTGTTAGTTTTTTGATGTTGCGTTATATTCGCTGTTTATATATTTTTTGATATTAACCCTTTACCAATCATATCATTTGCAAATATTGCCTCCCATTCAGTAGGTTGTCTTTTCATTTGGTCAGTGGTTTCCTTCGCTGTGTAAAAGATTTTAATTAGGTCCAATTTGTTTATCTTTGCTTTTATTTCCTTTGCTTTAGGAGACAGATCCAAAAAATATTGCTACAATTCATGTCAAAAAGTGTTCTGCCTATGTTTTCCTCTAGGAGTTTTATGGTTTCTGGTCTTACATTTAAGTGTTTGATCCATTTTAAGTTTATTTTTGTATATGGTGTTGGAGAATGCTGTCCAGTTCCCAGCACCACTTACTGAAGAGACTGTCTTTTTTCAACTCTATATTCTTGCCTCCTTTGTTGTAGATTAATTGACCACAAGTGCCTGTGTTTATTTCTGGGCTCTCTTTTCTGTTTCATCGATCTATGGTGTCTGTTTTTGTGTCAGTACCATATCTTTGTAGTATGGGTGAAGTCATGAAGCATGATTCCTCCAGCTCTGTTCTTCTTTCTCCAGATTGTTTTGGCTATTCGGGGTCTTTTATGTCTCCATACAGATTTAAAATTATCGTTCTCATTCTGTGAAAAATGCCATTGGTATTTTGATAGGGATTGCACTGAATCTGTAGATTGCCTTGGGTAATGTGGTCATTTGAATGATATTAATTCTTCCAGTCCAAGAACATGGTGTATCTTTCCATCTGTTTGTGTGATCTTCAGTTTCTTTTATCAATGTCATATAGTTTTTGGAGTACAGGTCTTTTGCCTCCTTAGGTAGGTTTATTCCTAGGTTTTGTTTTTTTTTTTTTGATGGAGTGGTAAATGGGATTGTTTCCTTAATTTCTCTTTCTGATCTTAGTTGTTAATATATAGAAATGCACCAGATTTCTGTATGTTAATTTTGTATCCTTCAACTTTACTGAATTCATTGATGAGCTCTAGTGGTTTTCTGGTGACGTCTTTAGGATTCTCTATGTATAGTATCATGTCATCTGCAAATTGTGACAGTTTTACCTCTTCCTTTCCAATTTGGATTCCTTTTATTTCTTTTCTTCTCTGATTGCTGTGGCTAGGACTTCCAATACTGTGTTGAATAAAAGTGGCCAGCATGGGCATCCTTGTCTTGTTCCTAACCTTAGAGGGAATGCTTTCAGCTTTTCATCATTGTGTATGATGTTACCTGTGAGTTGTCCTATATGGCCTTTATTATGTTGAACTATGTTCCCTCTATGCCCACTTCCTGGAGGGTTTTTTTTTTTTTTTAAACCATAAATGGATGTTGAATTTTGTCAAAAGCTTTTTCTCCATCTTTTGAGATGATCACATGGTTTTTATTCTTTAGTTTGTTAATGTGTATCATGTTGATTTGCAGATATTGAAAAAATCCTTGCATCCCTGCGATAAATCCCACTTGATCATGGTGTATGATCCTTTAAATATATTATTGGATTTGGTTTGCTAGTATTCTGTTGAGGATTTTTTTTTTTTTTTTTTTTTTTTTGCAGTATGCAGGCCTCTCACTGTTGTGGCCTCTCCTGTTGTGGAGCACAGGCTCTGGACGCGCAGGCTTAGTGGCCATGGCTCACGGGCCCAGCCACTCCGTGGCATGTAGGATCTTCCCGGACCGGGGCACAAACCCGTGTTCCCTGCATCGGCAGGCACGCTCTCAACCACTGTGCCACCAGGGAAGCCCTGTTGAGGATTTTTTGCATCTGCGTTCATCAGTGATTTTGACCTGTAATTTTCTTTTTTTGTGGTGTCTTTGTCTGGTTTCAGTATCAGAATGATTGTGGTCTCATAGAAAGGGTTTGGAAGTGTTCCTTCCTCTGCAATTTTTTGGAGTAGTTTCAGAAGGGTGGGCATTAACTCTTCTCTAAATGTCTGGTAGAATTTGCCTGTGAAGCCATCTGATCCTGGACTTTTGTTTGTTGGGAGTTTTAAAATTACTGATTCAATTTCATTAATGGCAATTCATCTGTTCATATTTTCTATTTATTCCTGGTTCAGTCTTGGGAGATCGTACCTTTCTAAGATTTTGTTCATTTCTTCTAGGTTTTCCATTTTATTGGCATGTAGTTGTTCATAGTAGTCTCTTATGATCCTTTGTATTTCTGTGATGTCAGTTGTAACTTCTCCTTTTTCATTTCTGATTTTATTGATTTGGGCACTCTCTTATTCTTGATGAGTCTGGCTAAAGGTTTATCAATTTTGTTTATCTTTTCAAAGAACCAGGTTTTAGTTTCATTGATCCTTTCTTCCTTTTTTTTTTTTTTGTCTATATTTCTGCTCTGATCTTTATGATTTCTTTCCTGCTACTAACTTTGGGTTTTGTTTGTTCTTTTTCTGTAGTTGCTTTAGGTGTAGGGTTAGGTTATTTATTTGAGATTTTTCTTGTTTCCTGAGGTAAGCTTGTATCATTATAAACTTCCCTCTTAGAACTGCTTTTTCTGCATCCCATAGGTTTTGGATCATCTTGTTTTTATTTTCATTTGTCTGTAGTTATTTTTCGATTTCCTTTTTGATTTCTTCCATGATCCATGGGTTGCTTAGTAGCATATTGTTTAGTCTCTGTGGGCTTGTATTTTTTGTAGTTTTATTCTTGAGGATGCTTTCTAGCCTCATAGCATTGTGGTCAGAAAAGATGCTTGATATGATTTCAGTTTTCTTAAAATTACCTAAGCTTGTTTTGTGGCCTAACATGGGATCTATCCTGGAGAATATTCAATGTGCTCCTGAAAAGAATGCGTATTGTACTGCTTTTGGTTAGAATGCTCTATATATGTATTAAGTCCATTGGTCTAATGTGCTGTTTCAGGCCAGTTTTTTGTTTTTGTTTTTTTTTTCTGTCTGGGTGATCTGTCCGTTGATGTAAGTGGAGTGTTAAAGACCCCTACTATTATTGTGTTACTGTTGGTTTCTCCCTTTATTCCCTTAATATTTGCTTTATCTATTTAGGTGCTTTTATGTTGGTTACTTATATATTTAAAATTGTTAGATCTTCTTCTTGGATTGATCCCTTGGTCATTATGTAGTGTCCTTTTTTGTCTCTTATAACAGTCTTTATTTTAAGGTCTATTTTGTCTGATATAAGTATTGCTACCTGAGCTTTCTTTTGATTTCCATTTGCATGGAATATCTTTTTCCATCCTCTTACTTTGTGTCTGTATATGTTGTTAACTCTGAATTGAGTCTCTTGTAGGCAGCATAAATATGAGTCTTGTTTTTGTATCCATTCAGCCAGTCTGTGTCTTTTGGTTGGAGTAATTAGCCCAATTACATTTAAGGTACTTATTGATATGTGTGTTTTTATTGCCATTTTCTTAGTTGTTTTGGATTTGTTTCTGTAGGTCTTTTTTTCCCCCTTCCTTCTTCTTTTATTCTCTTGATTTTATGACTATCTTTAGTGTTAAATTTGGATTCCTTTTTTCTTTTTGTATGTGCACCTATTACAGATTTTTGGGATGTGGTTACTGTGAGGTTTTTGTATAGCAGTCTATATACATATGTGATTGTTATGAGTTATTGATCTCTTGATTTCAAATGCATTTTAAAAACCCTGCGTTTGTACTCTCCTTTCCTCATGATTACTGTTTTTGATAGAATATTTTACATCTAATTGTTTTGCATATGCCTTTACTGGTTATTGTGGTTATAGATGATTTTATTACTTTTGTCTTTTAACCTTCCTACTAGCTTTGGGTGTGGATGATTTTCTACCTTTACTGTATGTTTACCTTAACTGATGAGCTTTTTCATTTTGTAATTTTCATGTTTCTAGTTGTGGCCTCTTCTTTTTCACTTACAGAAGGTCCTTTAACATTTCTTGTAAATCTGGTTTGGTGGTGCTGAACTCTTTAAGCTTTTACTTGTCTGTAAAGCTTTTGATCTCTCCACCAAATCTGGTTGAGAGTCTTGCTGTGTAGAGTATTCTTAGTTATAGGTTTTTCCCTTTCATCACTTTAAATATATCATCCTAGTCCCTTCTGGCCTATAGAGTTTCTGCTGAGAAGTCAGCTGATAGCGTTATGGGTGTTCCCTTGTAATTTGTTGCTTTTCCCTTGCTGCTTTTAATATTCTCTCTTTTTCTTTAATTTTTGCCATTTTAATTACAGTGTGTCTTAGTTTGTTCCTCTTTGGGTTAATCCTGTATGGGACTCTCTGTGCTTTCTGCACTTGGGCGACTGTTCCCTTTCCCAAGTTAGGGAAGTTTTCAGCTATTATGTCTTCAGATATGTTCTCAGCCCCTTTCTCTCTCTTTTCTTCTGGGACCCCTATAATGCAAATATCAGTGTGCTTGATGTTGTCCTAATAGTCTCTTAAATGGTCCTCATTTCTTTTCATTCTTCTGTCTGTTCAGTCTTAAAGATTTCCACTACTCTGCCTTTCAGCTCACTGATCCATTCCTCTGTATCATTTAGTCTACTGCTGATTGCTTCTAGTGTATTTTTCATTTGTTATTGTATTCTTCATCTCTGTTTGGTGGTTCTTTATATTTTCTACCTCTTTGTTTAAGATTTCTAACTTCTCACTCTGTGCGTCCATTCTCCTCCCGAGTTCTTTGATCATCTTTACAATCACTACCCTGAACTCATGCTTGGGTTGTTTGCCTGCCTCCACTTCACTTAGCTCTTCTTCTGGGGCTTTATCTTGTTCCCTCATCTGGAGCATGTTCCTCTGTCACCTCATTTTGCCTAAGTTGCTGTTTGTATTTTTATATATCTCTTAGGTTAGTTATGTTTCCTGACCTTGAAGAAGTGGCCTTTTGTAGGAGATGTCCTATGCATCCCAGATGCATACTCTACTCTTGTCACCCAGGCTGTATGCTCTAGGAGTTCCCTCTATGAGGGCTGCATGAGTTCTTCGGTTGTAGTGGGCTGACTCTGTGGGCAGTCTGGTAGGCTTGGTTGGCCCCCAGCCCAGAAACTTGCCATGCCCTGCCTTGTGCAGAGGCTGTTGGCTTCTGGTTGGCTGGACTAGGTCATGAGGCGGATGACTGTGGAACTGGGGGTTGGGGGGACCCTGGGGCTAGTGCTGGCTTACTGGTGGGCGAAGTCAAGGTCCAGAAGACTCTGGTGCTATTGCTTGCCCACTGTTGGGTAAAGCCCGGTCCTGGGGTTAGTGCTGGACTACTGGCTGGTAGAGCCAGGTTCTGGAATCTGATTGCAGAGCCAGGGATCCCAGAGCTGGTGTCACATTGCTGGGGGGGTGGGAGGGGGGCGCAGTTCCTGACACAGTTGCATACAGAGTCCAGAGTGTTCTGAAGCTTGTTTTGGCCTGCTAGTGGGCAGGGCCATGGCCCATCTGGTCCCAGGGCAGGGTCTGGCCTACTGGTGGACAAGCTGAGTCTGCAGGCTGTGGGATTGTGTTTTCTTGCATTTGGTGTCTGCCCCCTGGTGGATGAGGCTGGTCCAGAGGCTAGAGCCAGCTTCCTGGAGAGTGGGGCCAGGGCCCAGTGGATTCTGGGGCTGGTGCCTGCTCACTGGTGGGTAGAGCTGGGTCCTGGGCCCTCTGGTGGTCAGGGCTGTGTCCAGAGACAGCTGTGGGCTCAGGGAGTCTTAAGGCAGCCTGTCTGCTGTTGGATGGGTCTGCATCCCCACCCAGTTAGTTGCTTGGCCTGAGGCATCCCAGCACTGGTGCCTAGAGGCTGTTGAGTCAGGGAGGGCTGGGTCCTGGGAATAATAAGCTATAGGGAGGATTCCAAAATGCTGCCCACCAGCACCAGTGTCCATGTGGTAGAAGTGAAACCGTGCACCTCAGATTGGGACTTGAACCCATGTGCCAGGACTTGAACCCAGCCTAAACCCTGATTGGGACTCAAACCCATGCAGCTGGGACTTGAACCTGGCCAAAACTCAGATTGGGACTTAAACCCACGAGGCTGGGACTCGAACCTGGCCAAAACCCTGATTGGAACTTGAACCCATGCAGCTGGGACTTGGACCCACTCGGCTGGGACTTGAACCCACTCGGCTGGGACTTGAACCCTGCCAAAACCCAGTCTCCCAGCTGAGATCACACACCTGGTTTCAGGACTTAATGAAGCTCAGGTTCTTGATGTCTCATCGCAGAAAGAATTCAGTGAGAGACAAAGTGAGGGGTAAGAAGTGGATTTATTTAGAGAGAAACACACTCCACAGACAGAGTGTGGGCCATCTCAGAAGGCGAGAAAAGGCACCAGAGTATGGGGTTGTCAGTTTTTAATAGTGGTGGGTAATTTCATAGGCTAATGAGTGGGAGGAGTATTCCAGCTATTTCGGGAAGGGGCGGGGATTTCCAGGAATTGGGCCACCGCCCACTTTTTGATCCTTATGGTTGGTCGGCCTTAGAACTGTCATGGCACCTGTGGGTGTGTCATTTAGCTTACTGATGTGTTACAATGAGCGTATACTGAGGCTCAAGGTCTAGTGGAAGTGATTTGTCCATCATCTTGGACCCATTTGGTTCTAATCCGTTTATGTCATGTCCTTGGGCTGTGTCATTCTTTCAAAGGTTGTGCCCTGCCCCCTTCCCTCCTGTTTCACCTCCTTACCCATCTCCTTATGATTCCTTCTTTGTTTCTTTAGTTGTAGAAGATCTCTTCTGGTAGGTTCTGATTTTTTTCACTGATGGTTGTTCTGCAGATAGCTGTGATTTTGGTGTGCTCGCAAGAGGAGGTGAGTTCAGTGTCTTTCGACTCAGCCATCTTGGCTGATCTCCCTCATTTAAATGTTAGTCGTATCTAAAACATACCTTCACAGCAATATGGAGACTGGTGTTTGACATCATAGCCCAGCCAAGTTGGTTAAACACATAAAATTAACCATCACAGATAGGGATATAAATATGTAATAGAATTTCCTTAAAATTTGACATAATTGTTATTTGTCTTTTATACTCGCTTATTTGAGTGCATGTAGAAAAATATTCTGACTCCCTCCCATCTCATCTAGGTTCAAGTCTCATGTCATTATTTCCTCAGCTGCCAGGGCTCTCTTCCAAAGCAGCATTGGTTAAATGGCATAGAGTCTTCATTGTGTATGGATGTGTGAATGCTCTGACCTGCCAACATACCCTGATACATGTCGGTGTTATACGGAGTTCTGCTAGCTCCTTGGTGAACAGCCGCTTTTGTGGAGGGACCTGATGAAGTGTATGATTTCACCAATTATTACCATTTCCAATTAGCCGGGGCCCAGGTGTGTGTGAATAAAACCTTAGCTCACCCTCTCTGTAACTTTAACAGCCCCACCTAACTTGATTCCAGGGCTTTCATGCGTTTGATATTGTTCAATTGATTATATTGCTGCTATTCTATTCTGAAAAGTCTTCAGACATCCAGGGACCTGCCTTTTGTTAGGAAACATTCCAGTTGTTCAGGAATGTAACTCATCCTCAGGGGTGGATCTTATTATCTCTTTATCTTTGGGAGGCTGGTTACTCTGTTTGGGTGCAGACCTCTTCACTGTCGGAGAGAGGAGCCTGACAACCTCGCTTGCTCTCTTAAGGTAAGAATCAAGTGGTGCTGGACAACCGTCGGCTTCTTGTTTGGGGGCACTGGGTTAGGTCAGGATCCTCGTGGACTCCTGAATATCTTGGGCCTCTGTCTTCGTCCATCTCCTCAGCAGTTTGCCAGGTTTTCTTTTCCACCCTAATCCTTTGCTTCTCACTGCTGTCCTGGGATTCAGAAGCCTGGTTTTGGCTTAAGTTAATTATATTTCTGATGAACCCAAGGAGGGAGTGCCTAGGGAGTGGTTAGCGGTGAGACTTCTCTGCTTCCCACATGATGGACTAATTTGGTCAATTAAAAGAGACCCTTCCAGAGTAACTATCCCAGGGATGGGGGTGGGAACATGGGGGGGGTAGGAGCAATGCTCAGAAGTGTTCACATCAAGTGGAATACATTGCTAACGCTACTTACTAAGGGTCCTCGCTGACTATTCTCGAGCATTTGTAATTATAGGACATTTATATGTTCAGGATTAGAAGATATTTCCTGATCCAAAACAGGATGAGAGTATTTCCCCAGCCAAGAAAAGGTGGCAGCATCCGTGTGAGCATGTTGAAAGATGATCGCTCTTTATCTCATTCATTTGGCCCTTTTGGTTTTAGGTGTGGTGCTTAACACACAGGCCAACCAGTATTGATTGTTAGGCCTGTCTCCGTTTTCTTAGTGGAAAAAGCTGAATCTGACGTCTGGTTTTCTGAGGTCAGGCTGCCGAGGCCAAGGAGTATCTTCTTGAGGCTTCAGGGACCTGAGCCTGGCCCGCTAAGTAGTCATCTGCCTGGTTGGGCTGTCAGCTCCCAGCCCAGAGGCCCTCTGCCTTGCAACCAGACTTCCCACCTTGCATCTGATGGGTGAGGGAGGCAGCCTCCAAAGGGAGTTGTCTGAGATTGTGAACTGATGGGCCAGGGCCACGTGTACCTTCCTGTCTCTTGTCTAAAGAGCATATTGAATTATTAGTGCTCGTGTTTGTTAATGATAATTATATGTTTCGAGTACAAAGCAAAATTCTGTCGAATATCTACTAAGATGCTTTACTCCTTGTCTTTTTAAAAGAATGACATTGTACTACCCTAATTAAGTTCAAGAAGACAAGTAGGAATCTGCATATCATCATCACTGTTTCCCCCAGGGCATATTGGGTGGTGTGCAAGCTGTTACCTGAACTTAAGAGTCTGCTATTAACCTGAAGAATATGGAGATCAGAGAAGTGATGGTCCAGCAATGAGACAAACAGAGACTATTGGGTTACCTCCCAAAGCAAGAAAACTTAGAAAACTTAATCTCTTTAGAGTCACAGGTTCCACACAGTGTTAGGAACATTATAATAATGATTGTGATAATCATAATAATGATTATAATGGCAATAAAAAATAACTCTAATATTAACTATCTATCACTACCATCACGACAGCTAACATTTGTTGGCTCCTACTTTCTACCAGGCCCTAGGCTAAGCATTTGATTTGCATTCTCTCCATCTGCACAGTATTCCTATGAGGAAGGTCCTATTAACATCTACTTTTTACAGTTGAGGAAAGTGGGGTTTAAAGAGATAAGTGGCCCAAAGTTAGGCAGCCAAGCCCCAAAGAACAGGATGTAACCCTCCGGACAGCACAGAATGGGGTCCAGCCTCGCTGCAGCTTTGACCCGCGTGCAGGTGTTGTGGCCGGCACTCCTCTCGGCTTTCACACTTGCCCCTGCTCACCTGCCCTTTGCCCTCTGACCTCCACCTACCGTTGACATGTTGTGTCTTCTGCACTGAGGTAGCCAAAACATTCAAAAATATATAAATAGTTCAAGATTGTTAAAGAATATTCAGCCTATAGGGAACAGCAGAAAGAATGAAGAATAAAAATCACCTAGTTTTGATGAACTGGGAGATTGGGATTGACATATATACACTATTATGTATAAAATAGATAACTAATAAGAACCTGCTCTATTAAAAAAAGTAAATAAAATGAAATTTGAAAAAAAACCCACCTAGTTTTAAAAGATCCTCACTCTGTAGTCACAAACATGTTAGTGTGTTTTGCTATGGCTTTTCCTCTTGTGAATAGTTTGTTCACATAGTTATTCTGTATTTAAGTTTTGAATTTTAAGTTTAACATAAGTATTTTCTTGTGCCTTTGTTCCCATAAGCCTATTTGAATGGCTGCTGAGCCCTCTATTAAGTGCATATGGTTAGAGGGCTCTTAAGTCTATGCCACAGGAAGTTGTTTCTTTGAGTTGCTCGCATGTGACAGGTGCAGGCCACTCCTCACCATATTGATAGCTCATTTCTGTCTGCTGACAGTAGGGCTGGAATTGTGGGGTGTCTATACCCCCTCACATTGTAAATACCTTGTATCTTGAAAGGGGTCTCTATGGGGTTTGGCAGGAGTCCTGCTGGCCTATAGCTCAAGACACCCAGATTAGGCTCTGCATTGAAACTAGCTGCAAGTCCTTTGGGTAAATTACTTCATCTTAGCGTCTTCATCTGTGGACCACTTACATCGAGTCAGTGCTGTAACTGCACGAAATCAGGAGTTTTCTGAACGCTCTTGATTTATAACCCAGTCAGCTCCAATTGCTGCGGCAATTCTGGTAGGACTTAGCTGGGTTATGCTGAGTTGCTTCGAGCAGGAAATTTTGTTTTTCGAGATGACCAGACCTGTGGGCTCTTAGAAGGTGAAATGTCTTAGCTCCTTCAGTTTAATTCTTGCCGTTCCCACTTCTGTGCCCCAACCCTGCCAACGTTTTCCCCAGGCCTACACACCCCCAGGATAGATAGTACAAAGTCTGTGCTCAACAAATAGAGGTCGAGCAAATGAATATATGTCCGTACAAATGCTATTAGTCTTTGTTTAAGAATCTTTAGCCCAATGGCTGCCTTACTTTATCAAATTAATGAGTAAGATTGTTTCGTTTAGATGTGATGGTTTTATTTGTAATACATAGGGACTTAAGCTTACAGAGCATCTTTCAGAACAATTTCCCTACAAAGTTGATTGTCTGTGCTTCCCTCATGTTACAGAAGAAAGAACAATGATTTGTGGGACTTTGTATTTTTTCCCCTGTATTGTAGGGTGAGATAGATTTTTGTTTAGATTACAGCAAAATCATAGCCTAGAATGTAATCATTCTCTCATTTTGACCAGCAGGAAAAATAAGGGCATTTGGGGCTTCCTGCTTTCCTTAGAGCCGCATGTCTGGACCCATGGGGATTACATGGTTTGTTTTGACAGGCTCCCCCTGATTCTCACCTGGTGATACTAACCTTGAATTGGTTTGCTCATGCCTTGAAGGCATCTATCCACATCATCATACAATAGCCAAGACTCCTGGAATAAAGCTGCTTCCAAGGAAGCCAAATCTTGCCATTTCTGGCCCTGTATTCTATCACAGACTAAAAGGAACAAAAGTTTGAGTTCCTACCACCCTCCAAGAAAAGACCTAATTTGGTGTCTACCTTGGTGCAGAAAGCTTGCCTTCATCTCCCCAGATATGATCATTAATTGGCCTTAGCTTTTCCCAAGCTAATGTGCTGACTGCAGTGGCCTCACTGGCCTCACGTGGGTGGGATGAGAGCTTGGAAGCACCATGTGGTGGTTGGTAAATCTGCTGACAAATAGACAAGTGGCATGGCTTCATGTGTCTGTTTGTGTTTGAAATGTCATTGACAATAAAGCCTCATTTGTTTAGGCCTTTGTATCTGTCATCTATGGCGTAGTAATAAACCACCCGAAACTCAGTGGCTTAAAACAACAACCATTTTATTTGCTCATGATTCTGTGGGCCAGCAAGTTGGGCTGGGCTCAGCTGGGTGGTGGGTCTGCTAGTCTCCCCTGGGGTAACTCATGCCACATACTCAGCTGGTGCCGGGAGGGGGTTGATATGGGGGCCTCAGCTGGGATGATTCGTCTCTGTCATGTGGTGTCATCCTCCAGCAGGCTAGCTCAGCCTCCTTCACGTGACAGAAGTGTCTGGTAAGAGGGTAAGCACTGAAGCTGCACATTCTTTTGGTCAAAGAAAGTCATAGGGCCAGCCCAGAGTCAAGGGGAAGGTGTTGAAAATAGACTCTACCCCTTCGTGGGAATGGCTGCCAAGAATTCATGGCCGTTTAAATTTTATCTAGGCTCTTAATTTTGATATGAAAGCATTCTGAAATTAAAAGTATTTTATTTGACTTTAAATCATCCTGGAGTAGGGTTGGTGTCATCAGCCCATCTGAGAGGAGAGACTTCTGGAAAACAGAGGTCTTCTGTAACATACCCAAGAGTATAACAACGAAGATAATGATAATAACAGCAAACATTAATATTGTTATTACTATATGCCAAGCACTGTTTTAAGTCCTTTACATATTATAACACATTTGGTCATTAGAGAATCTTAAGAGTGGGTATTACTTTATCCCCATTTTACAGGCAAGAAAGCTGAGGCACAGAGAAGTTAACCTCTCCCAATGTCGTAAGGCGACTAAGTGGCAGAACTGGGATTTTACCCCAGGTGGTCTGGTTCCAGAGTACCTCTCAAGTTAATGGAAACTAAACCTTCCTGACTCTTAGAATTCTTTCTTGGACCATGTAGCTTTTCTGGTGACAGGGGGATTGGCTATTTGGAGAGGGGCACTAGGTCTTTCTGGGTTTACCCATCTGGCCAGAAATGGGTCTAGTCACATTGTAGGAGACCCTAATTGGAGATAATAAAGACACTAGACCCCATGGAACAGAGAGTAATTCTCCTGGGTGTGTATGTGTGGGGTGTCTGGTCACGGTGTCACTCTGCTCTGTTGATGGGAAAGTGATTGAAGAATGAGAATATTTAATAATGTCCTTGTTAGCTTTTTGGATACCCTCTTGTTCTTAGATTCAGGTAATCAGAAAGCCTCAGCTCCAAAGAAAAGAACGTTGTGTTTATTTAGCTTTTTGTTTGAGGACTACCCCAGGGAGAGGGTGGGTGAACAACCTTTTTTTTATACAGTTTTTGTCCATCTCCAGGTGGTACCAGGTGGTTTATCTAAGGAGCATGACACCTTTTGCTGAATTTCTAAGACCGTCCTCGCAGCCATGGATTAAGTGGTCCACAGCACCCATATCTTAGTAAAGGGCCTGCAGCCTCCTCGGTGTGAGAGGTGTAGGTGTGGGGCAGGTTTTAGAGACAGGATTAGACTTGAGTCTCAAAAGGGTCATTTCTCACTTTGCGTTGAGCACTAGAATGGGGGCGAGACCACCAGTCTAAGACTTAAGAGCAGTCATTTCAGCCTTCTAGCACCTCCTCTTCATCAAATCCCATTGCTGTCTCTTGACTCCACAACCAGCCTCCTCCTTCTGATGTCCTCCCGTTCCTCCTGCATTGACTCAGGTTAGCATCAGTGACTGTTCCCGCTCCTGAGAGGTATTTGCTGCATCTTCTGCACACATGAGAACCTGCCTGTTCACCCTAATGGACTCGAGGAGAGCCTGAGTGGGAAGCTAGGCTATCTGGATGTGCCCAGCCCACCAGAGTGGGAAGGACATGGGGTCGGACTGGGGAGACCTGCGCTGCTGGCTGCCCCTCCTCTTCCAGCACCTCTCACCTTCCCACCCCAAGAACTCGTTGATGGTCAAGTTCAAAATCCTAGGGATGCCTTCCCCATAGTAGTGGAACCTCTTACCTTTATAATCTTTTCCTTCAGCTAATCTGGGAGAGTTTATCATCTTGTTTTGCATTAAGTATTTTTCCCTTTTGGAGGCTTACATCCCTTTTTTGTTATTCAAACTAGCTGAGACAGTTGATGCCCTAGCACAGAAGTGAAACCCTGACAGGCAGGTCTCTACAGGAGAGATTCTCCAAACAGTGCCTGACTGTCAGAGATTGCAGCCGAATAGCTCAGCCTACCTTTACGACAGCACATGGAATGAGAGAACAGAACACAGGCAGGAAGCTGCTTTTGTTTCTGAGGCCTTTGGGGCTGTTCTTTCCTGACTATAAACCTAATTGCTTCCTGGGTGGATCTGTCCAACAGAGCGGTATTCCTTTAGCTCCCTCCCGTCTGGTCAGTCTGGACTACCAAAGCCTGCACCTTTGTCAGTGGGCTGGGTGGAGTAACATTGGATGCCTGTGGCTCTTGCTGACGTTGCCTGTTTTGGGGACTGGCGGTACCCAGGAGAAGGATGTGAGCATGTGTGTGAGGGGAGGCAGGTGAGAGGCAGCTGGGCCGCCTGGCACAGTGATGAGCAGGACGAGACAGTGCGCTTAGCAAACCAGGGTCCGTCGCGGTGCTCTTGAGTGCACGCAGAAGTCCTCATCCTCCAGAAGGGGAGGTTATTCACCTTATACCCATAGAAGACACTTCAGGTGTGGTACTTCCTTGAATTTACTGCAGCTTTGACTCACCCTGGGATTGCCAGGTTTCATCATTCCCCTTTCTGGTTGGTTTTATGACCAATGTTGTACGAAGGTAACCCCTGAAAGTTTGTGTAAGCCCCTCCTTTTTTTTTTTTTTTTTTTTTTTTCCTAGCAGTGAAGATGATTGCTCAACAGTAAACACAGAAAGGGAGTTAAAAGAAAAAACTTTGCTCTAGGCTGGCTCTTGGCAGGAAAGCTGAGCTGGGAAAGGCAGTTTCTAAGTAGTTAGGATGCATATTTATACACCCCACAGTCATGGGCTCCTTAGCAACTTTCTTTTTTTTTCTCTTAATGGTAATTTAAATTTTTTTTTTAACATCTTTATTGGGGTATAATTGCTTTACAATGGTGTGTTAGTTTCTGCTTTATAACAAAGTGAATCAGTTATACATATACATATGTTACCATATCTCTTCCCTCCTGCGGCTCCCTCCCTCCCACCTTCCCTATCCCACCCCTCCAGGCGGTCACAAAGCACCGAGCTGATATCCCTGTGTTTAGCAACTTTCTTACCATCCTCAGTGGCTCTTTCTTGAAAGGTGGTCATCAGTAATCCAACCAAAGGGCAGCATTTCAAATTTAACCTCAAGTGGCTCTTGAAATTTCATCTGCAGGAAGTCTTTCTATGATAGAGATGAAAACTTCCTCTGGGTCTGCACGTGACAAACCGGTGCACGATTCTGTACTCACCACAGTCGCTTTCCATATTTAACCCGGGAACATTGAGTCCTGTCTACTTAATAGCTGTGTTTCTCCCGTTAGCTGAATGTGGATCCGTGCTAGGATAAAAAGGGCAAAGCTGGTTACTCTGGGATGGCAGATCTGTGCTAACCACCCCGGGTAGTGCCGCCAGATGGATGTTGAATAAATGTGTGTGGACAGTGATGTCACCTGAAGCACACACTCCGATCACAGGGGCCTAGCTTCTCTTTTGCACTTAAACTTCAGGTATACTTTGATCAAGTACGTGGTCAAGCCTTTTCGCTTAAGTTTACTTTGGAGCCTCAGCAATGTATCCAATCAGATTGTTGCCAAAATCACATATGGTATAAACCTATTTGGCTTTTAATATGAGGCAGTAATGTAGGTGGTTACTTGGCCATCTATTGAATTATTTTCTATATATTTTTAGTAGCACCTCATTTGTAATTAAACTATATTTCAGAATTTTAATTGAAATGTATTTGACATACAACTGTAAATTTAAGGTGTACAACATGCTGATTTGATACATTTATATATTGTAACATGATTGCCATTGTAGCTATAGCACCTCTATCATGTCACAAAATTATCAACCCTTTTTAGTGGTTGGAATAATTAAGATCTAGTCTCTTTCAAGTTTGATGATTATAATACAGTATTGTTGTCTTTATTCACTATACTGTGCTTATTTGTCTACTAGTTTCAAGTAAACCGTATTTTAACATATCTCCCCCAAAAGGGTAAATTCGAGTAAAGCAATACGGAAAATAGTGGGGAGATTGAGATTAATTAGGAAATGAGAATCCCTCATGCATTCATGGATTTTCTTCTGAGATTGGTTATAACTCTGAAAGGGAAAGGTTTTCAGTTTTCCAGTCTTTAAAATGAACTGTCATGTTAGAGGCTTTTGCCCTGACTTGTCCGCATGTGTTTACCCTATTAGAATAAGACATTGGGGGCTTCCCTGGTGGCGCAGTGGTTGAGAGTCCGCCTGCCGATGCAGGGGACACGGGTTCGTGCCCCTGTCCGGGAAGATCCCACATGCCGCGGAGCGGCTGGGCCCGTGAGCCATGGCCACTGAGCCTGCGCGTCCGGAGACTGTGCTCCGCAACGGGAGAGGCCACAGCGGTGAGAGGCCCGCGTACCGCAAAACAAACAAACAAACAAACAAACAAACAAAAAAAGACATTGGATTAGTTTTATATACAGGATTCCCAAAATAGCCAAGGCAGTGACCACAAGCAGAGAGCCAGGTAGCGTTCCTATAGGATTTCTCTCCACTGAGGTTGCAAATGTTCTTACTGCCATTTCTCCCCTATCTCCTCCATCCCTGTGTTCACCAGAGGCCTAATGGATAGTTCTGTGGACAGCTTTCCTTGAATTGTGAGCTGAAATACAGGCTTTAAACATAGAGTTTTAAGATGTTAGGGAGGAAAGTGACATTGATTTATTTGTTCTGTTCTCAGCCAGCCTGGGAAACCTGTCCCGTCAGGTAATCAACAACTGCTTTTATCCTAACTGGTGATTTCAAGAGAGAGATTACTCATCCCATCATTACCATTCCCCCTGAGTCATCCCGGCTGGCTCCTGTTGGTTTCAACCGAATAAGAATCTTCAGGCCGTGGACGCTAAGGCCAAGGTTCCTGTTTAGTAATATGAATTACAGAAACACGCCTTGGACACGGAGCCATGGCTCATTCTGGCAAGATACTGTATAGATTCAGGTCTTTAACTATGTGTCTATTTGAGGAATTGTGTTGTCTGGTATGGTCTAAGTGGCCATCTTTGTGGTCAGCGTAGAATGATCGTATGAGCAACCAGACCCTCCAGCCTGCCTGGTGATGATCTAAAGGGCAAAGATACGGCTATGAAAATGAATGGTGATTTGGGAGCACCTCGAGCCTGTACCTTCTCAGAAGTGCTGCAGGTTGACCACTGAGTGTTCAGTGGGGATCTTAGTAAAGCCCCTTGAAGGCCTTGTCCTTGTGATGGTGCTAAGAGATATAGGTACACTGAAAGGAAGCTGGTTTCCATTTTACTACCTGTCCCTTGTCACGCCACTGTCCTCAGTACTATTCTTGGGCCCTGTTGTATATGATTTGGATGACAAATCTGAGAGTAAATTGTCTCGGGTCAAATTTGGATTTACATGTAATTGTAGAGATCAATATTGATTGGCACATGTGTTTAGTTCCAGTTCATTCCAAAGTTCAGTTTATTTCCAAGCTCTTAATTTTTATGTTCATCACAGACCTAGAGAAACTTAGTTTTGAGGGGGAGCTGTCTTTTAAGACTTAGTTGAGGTATCACATGTTCATGGGAGAGCTTGACACGTAGAAAAGAAAAAGGCAAATGCTGGATGCAAGTTTGTGGGTTAGTTGAAAATCCTGCCTCTTTCACAGATTCTTAACTAATCCTTCCTGGGTTTAAATAAAATCAGCAGTTGCTTTTACAACAGCGATTCTGTCACCTTTCTCTGTCTTCAGGAACTTGAAATATATCACTAAACAACATCAGAATTAATCCAAGGCCCTTTAGACTGTAGACTGAGCTGCTTGGGGCAGGAACCTTGCCTTCTTCATCTTAAATTCCTAGGAGTGAGAAAAATAAGGACTGAAAAAAAAATGCCTGTTTTATAAGCAGGTATATATGAACTAGTAACCATGGAAATAAGACACATTGCGATCCTGAAGCCCCAGTGGTTTGATGGCATTCCCTGTAGGGTCAGCGTTGGATAGAAACCTGGGTGCAGGAGGGGAGCAGCTACTCTGGCACTCTTGGACGGGCCTGCAAGGAAGGCATTAATGTAGGCCCCGTGGCAGGTTGGCTTTTACCATTGCCCATGATTCCTGTGTTGAAGTAGGAGGGCTCAGCCCACACAAATGCTGAGGAAACAAAACCAACTCTTTTATTACCCTCTCCAACATTTATAGCCAAGCCCTATTCAGTGTCCTTATCCTGGAGCCCTTCGGACAGTCATTTCAATGGTTTATTTTCTTTTCACAACCAAAAAACAAATAAAATATTTTATCACCTTTTGGGTAGACTTGATGTCTTTCTCTTCATTTCATCACGTTCTGGGTCTATAAAATTCCCCTTACCTTTCAGTTTTTATCATGCAGGGATAGGAATTCTGTTTTTCTCCTTCTTTATGTAAAGATTTTTTTTTTTCAGTCTGAGGGTTGTTGTTTTTTTTTGGTCCTATATCCCCAGCCTGTTGTTGCTGTTGTATGTGGTGTGAGGTGCAGGGGAATAGGGAGAGGAGGACTGAAGGCCACGTGTTTGCAGGGACACATGGATGGCAGGGAGAGGTTTTGAATAAGAAGAGATATTTTTTTCAGTGCCGTTCTCCACTATGGGAACATTGGAGCCTTTGGTGGTGAAGAAGTGGTTGTGCTGGCTTAGGAGGAAAACACTCCTGAGATTTTCTCTGTGGTTTCTTTCCCAGGATCCACAATAAAAACTGAGAACCCACAGCATTGTGATTACCCCTCTCCATTCTGAATTGTATGTCTTCACCCCCAGCTTCCTGCTTTAGAGCTCACATAGGCTCAGTGTTTTTTCTGCTCTTTGTCTTTTTTTTTGCTCATTTCTGCCTCATTTTCCATATGCCTCCTTCTATTAAGGTGTCAACTGCAGGACACTCACTCAGCCCAGTCATCGTGAGCCACAGAAGCTACTCGGACACCTGTGTGCATTTAGCAGGACAAAGCTATTCTCAGGTGATCGTCAGCCGAGTTGATGCAGTATGAGATTGTGTCAAGGTCAGTGGTGCAACTCAGTGATCTGAGATGTCTGTCTTCTGCCCCTCTGGTCCCTTCACCATCAGCTTTAATGAAGACCGTAGAATTGAAAGGGTGTTGGAGGTCTTTTCCCTTAAGGATCCTGATCTCCAAGTACAGAAGTGCATTCGACAGCATCCCCATTGATGGCTGCTCCTCCGTCCTCTACTTGAATAATTCCATTGGCAGGGCGCTCCTCACTCTTAGGCAGCCCATTCCCTTGTCAGGCATTGCAAAACTTGACCCCAAATGGGTCTACCTGCATCTTTTATGAAGTCATCTTCTGAAGTAACTTTCTCTTCTCCAACGATTTGAAAAGTTACTAGTCAAGGATTAACTCTCAGTCTCTCCCTCCCTCCACCAAAGTTTTCATTTCTCCGGGCAAACAAGTGTAGCTCTCTCAAACACTATAATTTAGGCAGAATTTTTAGACCTCTCACCATCCTGGATATCTGGTTCTGCAGGCCTCCTAATTAGAAGTGGTGGTTGTGTTCCAGAGGTGATTGAGATTCCTGAAGAGGAATTTGGCTTGACCCAGACATTTTGGTCTAAAGATGAGGCTCTGTTGCGCTAGCTTCTTTAGGCAGCAGAAATATATATATATATATATATATATATATATATATAAAATTGTGTCTGTCTGTATGTATATATATAGATGACATGGTGTTTTTAATTACTATAAAATTCATATAAAATACTTTCTGTCTAGTAAGGTTTTGGTAATTCTGTGCCTGTGCTGTTGAAAATCTGAACCAAAATACATAACGTTATATTTAGCATCTTGTATGATTCAGCTTGATGCTATAATCTGTCAAGTCTTTTTTTCTCTTATGAATCATAGTAGCTGTCTTTCTTGGCTCCGTGCCCTCAGTAGGTTTCATAGGAAATCTTCTTATCTTCATTCAAGTAGTTGATAAAAATTTTAAATGGCATAAATAAAGACAGAATTCTGCAGCATCCTACTAGAATGTTTAGAGTTGAGGCTCATCTATTAAAAAATATTACTTGGATAAGGAAACACAAGCTTTAAATGATACATTAAACAAGATGGACTTAATTAATGTTTATAGGACATTCCATCCAAAAATAACAGAATACACTTCCTTCTCAAGTGCTTATGGAACATTCTCCAGGATACATCATATCTTGGGTCACAAATCAAGCCTTGGTAAATTTAAGAAAATTGAAATTGTATCAAGTATCTTTTCTGACCACAATGCTATGAGATTGGATATCAATTACAGGAAAAAATCTGTAAAAAATACAAACACATGGAGGCTAAACAATACACTACTAAATAACCAAGAGATCACTGAAGAAATCAAAGAGAAAATCAAAAATTACCTAGAAACAAGTGACAATGAAAACAGAATGACCCAAAACCTACGGGATGAAGCAAAAGCAGTTCTAAGAGGGAACTTTACAGCAATATAATCCTACCTCAAGAAACAAGAAATATCTCAAATAAACAACCTAACCTTACAACTAAAGCAATTAGAGAAAGAAGAACAAAAAAACCCCAAAGTTAGAAGAAAGAAAGAAATCATAAAGATCAGGTCAGAAATAAATGAAAAAGAAATGAAGGAAACAATAACAAAGATCATTAAAACTAAAAGCTGGTTCTTTGAGAAAATAAACAAAATTGATAAACCATTAGCCAGACTCATCAAGAAAAAAAGGGAGAAGACTCAAATCAATAGAATTAGAAATGAAAAAGGAGAAGTGACAACTGGCACTGCAGAAATACAAAGGATTATGAGGGGTTACTACAAGCAACTGTATGCCAATAAAATGGACAACCTGGAAGAAATGGACAAATTCTTAGAAAAGCATACCTTCCGAGACTGAACCAGGAAGAAATAGAAAATATAAGCAGACCATTCACAAGCACCGAAATTGAAACTGTGATTAAAAATCTTCCAACAAACAAAAGCCCAGGACCAGATGGCTTCAGAGGCGAATTCTATCAAACATTTAGAGAAGAGCTAACACCTATCCTTCTCAAACAATTCCAAAATATAGCAGAGGGAGGAACACTCCCAAACTCATTCTGTGAGGCCACCATCACCCTGATACCAAAACCAGACAGAGATGTCACAAAGAAGGAAAACTACAGGCCAATATCACTGATGAACAAAGATCCAAAGATCCTCAACAAAATACTAGCAAACAGAATCCAACAGCACATTAAAAGGACCATATATCATGGTCAAGTGGGTTTATCCCAGGAATGCAGGTATTCTTCTATATATGAAAATCAATCAGTGTGATAAACCATATTAACAAATTGAAGGAGAAAAACCATATGATCATCTCAATAGATGCAGAGAAAGCTTTTGACAAAATTCAACACCCATTTATGATAAAAAACCCTCCAGGAAGCAGGCAGAGAGGGAACTTCCTTCAACATAATAAAGGCCATATATGACAAACCCACAGGCAACATCGTGCTCAACGGTGAAAAACTGAAAGCATTTCCACTAAGATCAGGAACAAGACGAGATTGCCCACTCTCACTGCTATTACTCAACATAGTTTTGGAAGTTTTAGCCACAGCAATCAGAGAAGAAAAAGAAATAAAAGGAATCCAAATCATAAAAGAGGAAGTAAAACTGTCACTGTTTGCAGATGACATGATACTATACATAGAGGATCCTAAAGATGCTACCAGAAAACTACTAGAGCTAATCAATGAATTTGGTAAAGTAGCAGGATACAAAATTAATGCACAGAAATCCCTTGCATTCCTATACACTAACGATGAAAAATCTGAAAGAGAAGTTATGGAAACACTCCCATTTACCACTGCAACAAAAAGAATAAAATACCTAGGAATAAACCTACCTAGGGAGACAAAAGGCCTGTATGCAGAAAACTGTAAGACACCGATGAAAGAAATTAAAGATGATACAAACAGATGGAGAGATATGTCATGTTCTTGGATTGGAAGAATCAACATTGTGAAAATGACTCTACTACCCAAGGCAATCTACAGATTCAATGCAATCCCTATCAAACTACCACTGGCATTTTTCACAGAACTAGAACAAAAAATTTCAGAATTTGCATGGAAACACAAAAGACCCCAAATAGCCAAAGCAATCTTG
>NW_021703772.1:80753423-80823061 GCF_005190385.1 Monodon monoceros | reverse complement strand
CAATCAAACTACCACTGGCATTTTTCACAGAACTAGAACAAAAAATTTCAGAATTTGCATGGAAACACAAAAGACCCCAAATAGCCAAAGCAATCTTGAGAAAGAAAAACGGAGCTGGAGGAATCAGGCTCCCTGACTTCAGACTATACTACAAAGCTACAGTAATCAATACATTATGGTACTGGCACAAAAACAGAAATAGAGATCAATGGAACACGATAGAAAGCCCAGAGATACACCCACGCACATATGGTCACCTTATCTTTGATAAAGGAGGCAAGAATATACAGTGGAGAAAAGACAGTCTCTTCAATAAGTGGTGCTGGGAAAACTGGACAGGTACATGTAAAAGTATGAAATTAGAACACTCCCTAACACCTTACGCAAAAATAAACTAAAATGGATTAAAGACCTAAATGTAAGGCCAGACACTATAAAACTCTTAGAGGAGAACACTCTATGACATAAATCACAGCAAGATCCTTTTTTTTTTTTAAACATCTTTATTGGAGTATAATTGCTATACTATGGTGTGTTTGTTTCTGCTTTATAACACAGTGAATCAGCTATACATACACATATATCCCCATATCTCTTCCCTCTTGCGACTTCCTCCCACTGTCCCTATCTCACCCCTCTAGGTCATCACAAAGCACCGAGCTGATCTCCCTGTGCTATTCGGCTGCAAGATCCTTTTTGACCCACCTCCTAGAGAAATGGAAATAAAAACAAAAATAAACAAATGGGACCTAATGAAACTTAAAACTTTTGCACAGTAAAGGAAACCATAAACAAGATGAAAAGACCACCCTCAGAATGGGAGAAAATATTTGCAAACGAAGCAACTGACAAAGGATTAATCTCCAAAATATACAAGCAGCTCATGCACCTCAGTATCAAAAAAACAAACAACCCAATCCAAAAATGGGCAGAAGACCTAAACAGACATTTCTCCAAAGAAGATATACAGATTGCCAACAAACACATGAAAGGATGCTCAACATCACTAATCATTAGAGAAATGCAAATCAAGACTACAGTGAGGTATCACCTCACACCTGTCAGAATGGCCATCATCAAAAAGTCTACAAACAATAAATTCTGGAGAGGGTGTGGAGAAAAGAGAACCCTCTTGCACTGTTGGTGGGAATGTAAATTGATACAGCCACTATGAAGAACAGTATGGAGGTTCCTTTTAAAACTAAACAGAATTACCGTATGATCCAGCAATCCCATTACTGGGCATATACCCTGAGAAAACCATAATTCAAAAAGAATCATGTACCACAATGTTCATTGCAGCTCTATTTACAGTAGCCAGGACATGGAACCAACCTAAGTGTCCATTGACAGATGAATGGATAAAGAAGACGTGACACATATGTACAATGGAATATTACTCAGCCATAAAAAGAAACGAAATTGAGGTATTTGTAGTGAGGTGGATGGACCTAGAGTCTGTCATACAGAGTGAAGTAAGTCAGAACGAGAAAAACAAATACCATACGTTAACACATATATGGAATCTAAAAAAAAAAAAAAAAAAAGGTTCTGAAGAACCTAGGGGCAGGACAGCAATAAAGACACAGGCGTAGAGAATGGACTTGAGGACACGGGCAGGGGGAAGGGTAAGCTGGGACGAAGTGAGAGAGTGGCATGGACATATGTACACTACCAAACGTAAAATAGATAGCTAGTGGGAAGCAGCTGCATAGCACAGGGAGATCAGCTCGGTGCTTTGTGACCACCTAGAGGGGTGGGATAGGGAGGGTGGGAGGGAGGCTCAAGAGGGAGGGGATATGGGGATATATGTATGCATATGGCTGATTCACTTTGTTGTACAGCAGCACCTAACACAACACTGTAGAGCAATTATACTCCAATAAAGATGTTCAAAAAACTTATTTGGCAGCTTGTGATTTGCTCTTGTTCCCACAAGGATAAAAGGTTTTATGTACTGACTTGCCAAAATTCAAGTCATGTCTGGAATTTTACTGATTTAATAGCCTGGTAACCATATCATGAAAGAAGAGAGATTTGTTTGGCTATATTTTACGTTAGATTACCACCCTAGATCTTACTAATCACTTTTTTCTTTTCGACTTGTTCGCAGACAACTGTTAACTAATCTGCACCTTCATTTATTCAGCTTCAAAGAGATGTTTATTTGTGAATCCTCAGTGTCTAGTATAGCACTCAGTATATGGGACATGGTTCTTGCCTTCAAAAAGTTTATAGTCTAGTGAAGAAAGAGATATATAGGTATAGTACTCTGTTGGTAATATACACATGTGTGTATGGTATTTATATTACTTGTATAATAAAGATGGAGTTTTATAAACACAGTGCAGTAAATAACACTTCGTAAAGGCATGTTTAAGAGAGCTGACCCTGCCTGGTTGTGAGGTAATGGACAAGTACGATTTGAGCTGGGACTGCAGAGTAAGGAATTGATGATTAGTTTTGGAAAGGAGGGAAGGCGTTCAAAGAAAGGAATAAGGCCTCCAAGGATAAGTGGCCTGTGCCTAGATTCCAGACTCTGGCCTGCCTAGGCCCTTCTGCCTGCCACTGTGACCTCCAGACTCCCGACCTGTGGCTTGCACTTGGTCATGTTAACTACTGGGTTTTTTTGCTCTTTCCTTAACTATTTGACTTACAGACTTCTAAAGGAAGTCTGTGTTTTTGATGAGGCATTCAGGATAATCAATAATCCGATGACTACAGACAGTTGACTACAGGACATGTCTCATAGCCACCTACATCCTAGTATGACAGCCACCCCATAGATACTATGGAAAGCAGTGGTGTCATGACCCTAAAAGATGTCACATGCAACCATATAGACTGACAGACTTTAAAATTAGGGTAGCACCTATGTTTTAAACCAGTAATTCCACGGAAAAGAGACCTTCTCCCATACACACACCCACTATCCTCATGCCTCAGGACATCCAACCACCTTTACTTTGAAATATCTCATCTCCTTTCATCCTTAGTTGAATTGTTTGAGAAGATTTGAAGTGGATCAATTCAGCTGTGTTTGCATTTTCTAGAGCATGAAAAATGGTGTTTCAGCACTTCCCTGGTGGCACAGTGGCTAAGAATCTGCCTGCCAACGCAGGGGACACGGTTTTGAGCCCTGGTCCGGGAAGATCCCACATGCCGCGGAGCAACTAAGCCCACAACTACTGAAGCCCGGATGCTCTAGGGCCCGCGTGCTGCAACTGCTGAAGACCGCGTGCCTGGAGCCCGTGCTCCGCAACAAGAGAAGCAACTGCAAGGAGAAGCCCACGCACCGCAAGGAAGAGTGGCCCCTGCTCGCTGCAACTGGAGAAAACCCGTGCGCAGCAATGAAGACCCAACTCAGCCAAAAAAAAAAAAAAAATCGTGTTTCAGTGATTACATGCGGCAATTGAGGAACCAATTGTACAGCCCAGTTTTTTAGATTGCAGGTGGAATTGGCAGCATCGGTAGTTAGAGAAACTGCCCCCAAGCACAGGAGCTGAATAAATTCAGTTCATGCTGCACAGAGAGAGTAAACCTGAAACACCACGATGGTGTTTTCTTCAAATGCATTTCCAATCATTCCTCATTTGCTAAGGAAGAGCTTTTATTTTTCCATGTTGGACCTCTGTTTCGATCAGACATGTAGCCAATTGGCTAAGATAGCAATTCCAAAAGCTGGTTGGGATTCTGTTTTTAGTGTCCTGGCAGGAAAGAGATGTTTGTTATAATTGGGAGCCTTAGCTGTTCTTCCATGTGGCCATTTCCTCCTGATTCTTACTCCCCTTCATCTTGTTTCTCTGGGAGCCCGTAGTGTTGCTTTTTATATAGAAGAGGGACATACATGACCAAGGGCCGTGAGACAGCTCAGAATTGCTTTTTGGCTTAGAGGGCTGACGTTTCGAGGGTCAACAGCAGGAAGCTTTGCCGTGAGGTCTGCAGGGGTTTGGGAGAGCAGGCTAATGCTCTGTGAACAAATCTCATGCCTGTGGGGCACTTTGTTACTTCCCTGCAACGACGTGCTCCAGCAGGTGGTACTCAAAGCCTGCTTACAGGACTGATAGTGGTTTAGCTAAATCTGCTGCCCGAACCAGACAGCTCACACAGGGTCAACTTCTTACACTACCCGGCCCTGTTCCTTTGCTACAATCGAAAGTTACAAAACCTGAAAGGGGACTAACATTTATTGAGTACTTAGTGTATGCCAGGCGTTGCAAAACATACTTTATAGTTATTTCACTGAATTCTCACCGTTTCTTATTTACTTCTCACCACGGTCCTGAAATTGAAATTTTACTGTCCTGACTTATAGATGAGGAAACTGAGACTCAAAGAAGTCAAGCAACTTGCTCAAGTTAATCATTTCCTGGCAGTGATGATCAGAGCCTGAGTTCAGGATCTAAACAAGGTTTCACTGACTCCAATTAAATCCAGGACACTAAACCTTGAGAAAAACTTGTGTTCTGAGGGTGGCTAGAGATGTAAATACTCAGGCTGAGAAGCAACTGAGCTTCCAGCACAGCTTTTTTATATAGAATGTGACATATAGACAATGACATATTCTTTCTTTTATTGCCATCCAGTAATGTCAGAGCTTTATTGAAATTGTAAGATATTATAACGACAGAATCTTGTCACTGCTGTGATCTAGAGGTCAGTGTAAAAGTAGCTCAGTTTTCTATCACTCTACCCTCTCCCACCCTTCCCAAATGAATCCAAATAGTGCAAGCAGATGTCCTGTCCTTTTAGCCCGTGACAAACAAAAGAAGTGACTGAAACTATGCAGAAGCTATGCCCTGTTCACAGAGCAGAGTCTGTCAAAATTAAAGAGCTCTGAATTTCCAACAACTTCAGACAGACACTGGCAGCTGACTCACCATGCTTTTCAAATTTTGTTTTCCTTTAAACTTGAGAAATGCCTTTAATGCTTTCCTCCTGATAAGAATGCATTGCAGACATGATCTTCTAAGCCAAACAACTGTTTTATGAGGCCTTGCAAGCCTGTTGATTGTATTCATTCTCTTTCTCAACAAATGGTGTATCCCTGCACTTACTCTAGCCGGTAGGTCTTGTCAATAAATCTGCCAAAGGCCAGGCCGGTCTGCACAAAGCATGTTTTACACCTTCCCCAACGGGATGAAAGGCAACTTTTCAGAGCTCGGTAGGGCGGAAATTCCTTATCTTATCGAGCTCAAGAATAAAAGTGTACATCTATCAGTTTTCATTCTCGCCTGCCTACTACAGTGGTCAGGAGATTACTTATTGTTCCTTCATTAGCCAACTTGTAAATACCCAAGTTCAGGGGCGAGGAAGGAAAGTTCCAGCTGTACTCTGTGATCTCAGAATCACTGACTAGTGGGGCAGGCAAGAGAGAGCAGTGCATCCTGGGAGGCCTGCTTTCCTTTCCCACAACGATGCTTAAGTGCCATCGTTCAGGAATAATCAAAAGGGAAGTTTGTGCATCCAGTTACCAGATAGGGGATCAGAGAGCCTCAATTTCTCTTGACATAGTTATGGGTCTTCTATGGGGATTAGAAAGCTCTGCAATCATGCAGATGACTTTCAAAGGCAACATGAGATATTTCACTGCTCAAACCAAGTCCAGCTATCTCAGTAACCCAGCGGCTAGCTGGCAGTGCCAGTGCTGTTGTAAAATCGGGAGCTTTTGTGTTGGTGAATTGCTCGTGAAGCACAGAGAGCTGGGTAACCTATTTTAAGGAGCTTTTGTATTTCTGACAGGGGTGATTAAAAGACAGGCTCTGTTGCTCAGATCAGCCCATAGACCGCAGGCATAACTTTTCCCCGCAGATTTCTAACTGAGATATATTTCTGTTTGCAGTGTTGGTGAGTGCTGGAGAGGTCATTTTGATTTGTTATTTTGTAAACTGGGCATTCTGAATATGGAGGAGTTAGTTCACAGGGAGCTGTCATTAATTTGTAACTTACAGTCCCTTTTGGAAGTGTCTCTTGCCACTAATGTCATTGCAAGCAAAGTCACAGTCCCCTCAGAATTCTTCATCCTGAAATGGTCACGTCCAGTCCTGCCAGGGGAGAGCTCAGCTTGCGCTGTTGGTTTGTATATCATCTGTATTTGCTCCAGTTTTCCTAAATTTACAGTCAGTAGCCTAGTTAGTTTAGGAGATTTTTTTAGTTAGATGAGATAACTCACAAAACTGGTAAGGAATCTTTCAACCTAAGTTAAAATGGAAACAGCTGTATCTTCAGTAGAACTTCTCTGTAACATTCTATCACTTTTGTTTATTTTTCTTGACCATGAGGAAAGGAAATACCAGAATTGAAAGTCTGCCCCTTAGCAACTGGCAAGAAGGTGGGTTCTGGTCTGCCTAACTTTTCTCTGGGTAGATTTAATCAGTGTTTGCTGTCAAAGAAGAGAAATGTCTAGCTTTGGCAAAGACACTTTCTCTGTCTCGATAAACACGGTTAAGGTGACAGTAGGCCCTGTGTGAAAAAATTGAGGGGAATACTTTTTTATGATTGGGATGCCAAAAGACAGATTTACTAGGGGGTCTGCTGGGCTTTTCTCCCTAAACTTCCTGATTCAGCGGGTGATGCAGGAGCAGGTACAATGTTGTATGCTGTTACACAAGTGAAACCAACAGATTTAATGATTCCCTGCTTCTGGGTCATAATTCTTTGGTAACAGCGAGAATCTCAAACCTGCAGTACTCCTTCATCTTCCCCAGGGCACACACATTTCTTTTCGTAAGGTGGGGTTTTGTTTTGTTTTGCCTTAGTCTCCAAAAAGACTATAATGAGGAAAAAAAGAAATAAGCAAGTGTTGAAATATGAATGAGTCAGAGAAAAGCATTAACCAGAGCCTCTCCTCATTAGAAGCTCCCTAAGTTTTATGTGTCGGCAGGAGGCTTCACATGGAAACAAGCTCAAGTGGGCACCACTCCTGCTGTTCTGAGGCCCAGTTTGGCTGAGCGTGTGCTCAGGGGCTGCATGACATTCCCTGCCACCTCTGTTGCTTGGCTTAGGGCATTGGCTTAGGGAGTCAGCTTAGGCCACAGGCACAGTAAAGGGCCTGTAGGGATCCTGGCCTTCAACGGATGTTAAATGATTTTTGTTTTCTGAGCTCTCAGTTGCCCAGTCCCTCCACCAGCCACTCCGAGCTTTACTGAGGTAAAATTGACAAAATTGTGCATCAAATTGACAAAATTGTGTTAAGGTGTATAGCATGTGATTTGATATGCATATACAATGTGAAATGATTACCACAATTAATTAACACGTCCATTACCTCACATAGTTACCGTTTTTTTTTTAATGGTGAAAACACTTAAAATTTGCTTTCTTAGATAATGTCAAGTATGCAGTACAGTATTATTAACTGTAGTCACCATGCTGACCATTAGATCCCCAGAGCTTATTCATCTTATAACTAAAAGTTTGTGTCCTTTGACCAGCACCTCCCATTTCTTCCACCCCCAGCCCCTGGCAACCACCATTCTACTCTGGTTTATGATTTTGACTTTTTTTAGAGCCCACTTTTACGTGATAGTAATACACTATTTGTCTTTCTTTGTCTGGCTCATTTCACTTAGCATAACAGCTTCATCCATGTTGTCACAAATGGCAGGATTTTCTTCTTTTTTTTTATGTCTGAATAATATTCCTCACACATGTACCAAGAAAACATATACCACATTTAGAAAGAATTCATTCATCTGTTGATGGACACTTAGATTGTTTTCGTATCTTGGCTATTGTGAATAATGCTGCAGTGAACATTGGGGTGCAGACATGTCTTAGGGATACTGATTTTATTTCCTTTGAATATAAACCCAGAAGTAAGATTGCTGCATCATATGGGAGTTCTGTTGTTACTTTCTGAGGAACCTCCATACTGTTTTCCATAGTAGTTGCACCAGTTTACATTCCCACCAACACTGGACAGGGTTCCTTTTTCTTCACATCCTCACCAACGCTTTTTATCTCTTGTCTTTTTGATGATGGCCATTCTGACAGGTGTGAGGTGGAATCTCACTGTGGTTTTGATTTGCATTTCCCTGATGATTAGTGATGTTGAGCATCCTTTCATGTACCTGTTGGCCATTTGTATGTCTTCTTTGGAAAAATGTCTATTTGGGTCCTTTGTCCATTTTATTTATCTATCTATCTATCTATCTATCTATTTATTGGCTGTGTTGGGTCTTTGTTGCTGCGCACTGGCTTTCTCTATTTGCGGTGAGCGGGGGCCACTCCTCGTTGTGGTGCACGGGCTTCTCATTGCAGTGGCTTCTCCTCTTGTGGAGCACGGGCTCTAGGCACACAGACTTCAGTAGTTGTGGCTCACGGGCTCAGTAGTTGTGGTGCATGGGCCCAGTTGCTCTGCGACGTGGGATCTTCCTGGGCCAGGGATCGAACCCGTGTCCCCTACGTTGGCAGGCAGATTCTTAACCACTGCGCCACCAGGGAAGCCCCCACTTTGTCCATTTTTAAATGGATTATTTGTTTTTTTGCTATTGAGTTGTATATGTTCCTTATATATTTTAGATATTAATCCCTTATCAGATATTGGTTTGCAAATATTTTCTCCTATTCCGTAGGTTGCCTTTTCATTTTGTTGATTGTTTCCCTTGCTGTACAAAAGCCTTTTTAGTGCCCAATTTAAAGTAGTTGTAAATGCCTCTCAAGTGGCCTCACTTACCGTGTGACCGTGGACCAGGCCCTGTACCTCTCTGTCCTGCTTCTTCATATGTCTGTGGCTAGGATTGGACTAGATCAGTGGCTTTTCAGATGTTTTAAGCTATGGAACTCTTTACCCAAAGGAAATTTTGTGAAATATCCTAATACAAGCAGTTTTATAAAATCAGACCTATTCTCATTTAAGTGTGGACAAGGGATCCAGAATACCTCCCACCCCACTCAAATCCCCTTCATCTGTTGGAACTCCAACAGCTTGTTATCAGTTCAGCCTGATAGCAAGCTGGCTGGTTGTCAGGAAGTCAAACCAAAGCCTGAAAATGCAGGTGATTTTACCTTTGTCAACCCTGAATCCTGGAGACAGCATATTTTACAGTTTTAAGTCAACCAACCTAAAATGGCTTAATCCATCATAAATTTCTAAGCACTAATTATCCTTTTATATGCCCTGTTCTTGTAACCAGAGTATTTTTTAAAGCTTTGCTGTTGTTCCAGTGATATGCAAATGAATTGGGTGATGAATTCTGTAAAGCATACCCACATCGACATTTCAGAACTATGCCAGGCACTCCTGGCTTCCAGAAACTCAGACTCTTTGCCCCACCCCCACCCCTCTAACCCCACTGCTGCTGGAATACCATATCACCTTTCTTATTGATTGTGTCAGTCTCCTGGCAAAAACTAGTCTCATTGCTTGAAAGATCAAAACTCGACTCCTGACTTTGTCTGCAAGTTCCATCATTATTTAATGTTTCTGTCAAACCCTATTTCCCACTTCCTTCTAACACACATCCCACTTCAGGAAGTCATTCCCTCCCAGTTCTCTGCCTCCAAGCCCATGGTCATGCTCTTTGCCCATTTCTGTCTCTTCCTTTCCCCATGAAGACCCCATCCTTTTTGTTGCCTAGCAGTACCCTTTACAGCTCACCCTTCACATCCTTTCATGCTTCCTCTTCATCTTCCGTGGTACTTAGTAAGGAGGCAGCGTGATGTGGCAGCAAGATTACAGAACAGGGAGACAACGCTAGTACTACTGTCCTCAAATTCTGCCACTTACTTGCAAGGTGCCCTTGGCTGCCTTCGACCTCACAGTTTCCTCATCTGTAAAATGAGGTTAATAATACCGTATCTCCCTTGCCGACCTCACCACGTGGTCGTAAGAATCACGAGAACTATTGCATGTGAATGCACTCTGTTATCACTTACTGTGCCCTAAAGCACTTGTTTTAATTATTAATCCTACTCTACCCTGTACTCACTGCAGTCATTTCATGTGTGATATCTAGTCTCACTAGTTCTTTAGGTCAAAGATTTTTCATATATTTAAAGTGTAACTCCAGTACAACTCTGCAGTGGTCATCACAGTGCCGACCACACAGCGGGTACTTCATGTGGATTTAATAGAATTTTGATCTCTGATATTTCCCAAGAACCTCCCGTTTTGGTTGTGCTGCAGTGGTGGTTGGCTGTTTAATTATCAGATAGACACTTGAATTTCTGGCATTTTCCCAAAGCAAGATTGAAATTCTAAGGATATAAAATGGATGTGGGAGACCTGAGAAGCAGGGTAAATAAGTTGTTTGGGTGAGTTATTCTCTTGAAAACGAACTAAAGGCAGAACTCAGTTCTTGGATCAGTCGTCATGAGTCTGGTAGTCAATCCTCACTGTAGCCTTGTACAACTCTGTGGATGTTACTACAGTTCCCTGTGCTATGCAGTAGGTCCTTGTTGGTTATGTATTTTATATAAGTAGTATGTATATGTTAATCCCAAACTCCTAATTTATCCCTCCCCTACCCCCTTTCCCCTTTGGTAACCGTAAGTTTGTTTTCTATGTCTGTGAGTCTATTTCTGTTTTGTAGATAAGTTCATCTGTATCATTCTTTTAGATTCCACATACAAGTGACATCATATGAAAAACAAACAAACAAAAAAACCGCCAAGGGCTTCCCGGGTGGCGCAGTGGTTGGGAGTCCGCCTGCCGATGCAGGGGACACGGGTTCGTGACCCGGTCTGGGAAGATCCCACATGCCGCGGAGCGGCTAGGCCCGTGAGCCATGGCCGCTGAGCCTGCGCGTCCGGAGCCTGTGCTCCGCAGCGGGAGGGGCCGCAGCAGTGAGAGGCCCGCGTACCGGAAAAAAAAAAAAAAAAAAACCACCAAAAGACTCTCTGGATGCTCACATTGGACAGGGAGAAAGTCCCAGTAAGTGAGGATGCCGCCCAGACTATCAGAACTACACCAGGTCTCACTGGGAAGGCTGCTTCCGTCTGAAATAGCAGGAGACCCTTTGCTGGCTTCAGCTGATGACCCATTTTAGCAGTCCACAGGAATTTGCTTCCAACTTCCTCCTAGTCGAAATAGGAAATAGGTTCTTGTATTATGTCCATTGTAAGAGTCAGTGCTCTTAGTGCCTCAGTAAGGGGAAGGCAAACACTTCATGTAAGTGAAAATTTATTTTAAATCATACAGAAATATACCATTTTTTAAAAGTTATCTAAAATAAGGTGAACCTGTTGTGATGGACTCTCCTTTGGGTGGCAGGGGCATGCTGGGTACCTCTTACTACCCTGGAGGTTTAATTTGCAATAAGTAAGCTGGTAATCAGTAAAACTTGATTTCCCCCCCTCCAAGCTTGACGTGTCTAGTGTACCTTCTGCTTCTGGAAGAACTGAACTTTGTTGGAAGGGTGAAATTTCTGAACCGAGAATGGGGACATGGGAGCTATGAAGTTTGCTGAAAATCATCAGTGTACCAGACTACCCAATCCCTAGTTCAGGCTACAGAGCCTCAACATGATCCTGGTCAGTGCTACAGATCTAAGTGTGTCTACCCCCATGCATTTATTCTGGTGATTATTATCTGTGGAAAGTCTCAGCCAGCATGCTTCTTTCTCCTTTTTAAGAAAAAAATTTGTTTCTTGAGACATTTCTTCTATTTAGCCAAACTAAATGTGTATAAATTTGTTCTTTGCAGATTTGCTTATTTCTAGGTGCCTCCCTACATGATTTCAGCATAAATAATACCCTTCCCTACCTACTACAAGCTACAGGAGTCACTAGCGTTTTAGAAAAGTAAGTGGAGCAGAGTTAGTAACACTCCACAGTCCAGTGTATCTAGAGCAACTTTCATGTATTTGCCATTTGTACATGGACTGCCTTCATCACTGTATTCAAACTGTAGGGCATGGACCATGTCTTACTTAAATTTTTATTTCTAGTTCCTCATATAGTACATAGTAGATGTTCAAGAATGCTTATTAAATGAAAAAGAGGTATATATATATATATATATATATATATATATGTGTGTGTGTGTGTGTGTGTGTGTGTATGTATGTATGCATTTTCCAATTTAAAAGTTTATTACTGGGCTTCCCTGGTGGCGCAGTGGTTGGGAGTCCGCCTGCCGATGCAGGGGACACGGGTTCGTGCTCCGGTCCAGGAAGAACCTGCATGCCGTGGAGCGGCTGGGCCCGTGAGCCATGGCCGCGGAGCCTGCGCGTCCGGAGCCTGTGCCCTGCAAAGGGAGATGCCACAGCGGTGAGAGACCCGCATACTGCAAAAAAAAAAAAAAAAAAAAGTTTATTACTACTTAGCTAGAAAAAAACGCCAGAGGTAAATTTGGATGGATGTTGTTGAACATGACATTTCTAATGCAGTGCTCGACAAAATCACCCACCCAAAAGGAAGCCAAAATCCATGAACTACATGGTGTGGCTATGCGGCAGCTGCAGGACATTGGCAAGTCTTCTTGGATGTGTCCTGCAGGACCCAGTGAGCCCAGACCCAGAGGAATTCTAGTGACAGTGCTCTCTCAACTCTCCTTCATGAACTACCATTGCCAAAAGGTACACACAGTTAAGTAAAAGCCTAAGCAGGGCTGGCAGTATTTTAATGTACAACCACCTCGTAGGCCTCAGTAAGGTATTAAGTTCCTAAGGCTCTGGAATTTTCCTTGAAGGATTTCATAACTACATCAAGCTTGTTAGAGTATTGATTATTGCTACTGCTGCTGTTTTCCCAGTGGAAGTTCCTGATTTGATGTCCATTTGATACTTTTCTTCTGTACTTCAACCTCTCTTTCTTATACAGACTTGCAACCTTTAACTGTTTTAATGGTGAGAAATCAGCTAATCTTTGCTGTAAAATATGTACTAAGAACTAGCCATGTCTTTTCAACGTTTTATATATATACATATATATATATGTATATATATACTTTTTCCGATTCTTTTCCATTATAGGTCATTACAAGATATTGAATATAGTCCCCTGTGCTATATGGTAGGTCCTTGTTGTTTATCTATTTTACACAGTATCTGTTAATCCCAAATACCCGATTTATCTCTCCCACCCCTTTCCCCCTTGACAACCCTGTTTGTTTTCTGTGTCTGTCAGTCTGTTTCTGTTCTATAATTCACTTAATTTGTATCATTTTTTTTAGATTCCACATATAAATCATATCATATAATTGTCTTTCTCTTTCTGGCTTACTTAGTATGATGATCTCTAGGTCCATCCATGTTGCTGCAGATAGCATTATTTCATTCTTTTTTTAGGGCTGAGTAATATTCCATTGTGTATATCTCCCACACCTTCTTTATCCATTCGTCTGTCAACAGACACTTCGGTTGCTTCCATGTCTTGGCTGTTGTAAATAGTATTGCTAAGAATATTGGGTGCACGTACCTTTTCAAACGACAGTTTTCGTCTTTTCCGGATATATGCCCAGGAGTGGGATTGCTGGATCATGTGGTAGCTCTATTTTTAGTTCTTTAAGGAAAACATCCTCCTTTAAGTGTTATATGTGATATGCATATCCCCTATGCACGTATTTTATTATTAAATCCATTGTCCCATTAAGTGCTCTTTAAAAGAAAATGTGACTGCACTTTTATATCTCCTTTCTTCATCCCACAGTACTCAGCAAACATTTGGGCCCCTGCTCTGTATCAGTCCCATTGCTGGAGACGAAAGACGACTGTACCTTCAGGGGCCTTGAATATGATGAGAGAGGGAAACAGACCCCTGCCTGTGTGCACACCTTCTTCTTCCCATTGAAGAATCTGACATCTGATGAATGGTTGCTGCTGGGCCATTCAGGGATTAAAGGCAAGGTTTATCAGTGGAACGAATAAAGAAATCATTGAGGAGAATAATTGTTCAAGCTTGGGGCTTCAGACTGTAATCTCACATTACCTGGAAAAATAGCAGCAGTGATTGCCATCGGCTGACACACCGCCCACCGACGGGGAAGGGGTGCTCTAGGCTGGCCGGGCCTCCTGCCAGCCGAGCCAGGAAAGTAGCCCTGATTAGAGCAACTAGAGCAACTCCCTGAGCTGGTTCATAATTTGCTTAATCACACTTACCTCACTGAACTATGGTTTTGGCTTTAGGGGGTTTTAGGGAAAAAAATGCAAGGTTTGGGGAAAGGGAAAGGAAGCAGTTCGAAAGAATTCAAATTGATCCTCCTTCCTAGTCAGTTTGGGGTTGGCAGAAAAGAAAGCAGATGACATCAGTGACAGGTGTAAATATAAGGAAGCCGATTTGGACAGTGGGTCCTTTGAGTCTTGTTTGGGTGAGAATTATTGAGATCACAAAAGGAAGCAGCTGGTAAGTTCTGGAAACCTTTTTAATGTAAGCCCAGAGTTTGAATAATGCACTAAATGGAGTGTATGCGTATATTTAAATATTTATGTACAAATGGCTGTCGTTTTTTAGCCTGCTCTGCCATGGTCCCATGACTTGATACAATTGCTTTTAAATGATCATTTTGTAGATGCTAGAAAGGCATTGTACAGAAGATGAGAATCACAGCAAACCAAACAAAGAAAACGCAGAAGAGGCCACTCTAAACCAAATACGTCCATCATAGCCAACTATATTTAAGAAGTTTCGAAGGCAGTTTAGCGTAGGGATTAAGATGGAGGAGTTTGGAACTGGACCTACACTTTAATCCTATCTGTGATTTACTAGCTTTGTAGCCTTGGGTAAGTTACTTATCCTGTCTTTAAATTTCAAATTCTTCATCCTTAAAGAGGGGATAGAAATCGTACCACCTCACAGGGGTGCTGTGAGAATTAAATGAATTAATGGTGTTCAGTGCCTGACACGCATAAACCCTCAAAAGATGTTATCTTAAAAAAGGACGGTGTTGTATGTGAGGGCTCATGCAGGAAACCATTAGCAAAGCATGGGGAAGTCAGAACTCTTGAGAGCAGCAACTTTGTTTCAGGGACTGAAGCTTTGGCAGTGAACGAAACGATGCCTGGCACGTGGTAGGTGCTCCGTAAATACTGACTGAATAACTGAAAAAATGGGTGTCATGCATTTCGGGTGTATAGACTGGATTATTCTATGAAATTGTACATGTTAAATGAGGAAAGTATAAGGAAAGAAATAATGGGTGAAACTTTTGTGTGTGGCAGAGGTGTATATTTCAAACTTTTAGCCAGGAAAATGTTCATCCTGTCATTTCCCGTTAGGGGCACAGGGTTTGATTCCCTTTTCTTCCCTAAGATCAAATGACTTGGGGGTGCTGTTTGTAACGATCTGGATGGGGTCCTCCTGGCTGCAGCATTCCCAGCTCCTGTCCTGTCCTGCTTGCGTGATGTTAAGAAGAGACACTGTAGGGGAGAGACAAGTACACGTTTAAACGACTGATTAAAAACATTCTTTTCTCCTATTTGCTTCCAAATCATGACAATTTAACTTCCCCTTGTGATGGAAAAGAGAAGCTTGGGGGTGCCAGATGCCGGAGTCCAACTGCATTTCTGTTCTCCCATTTGTAAACTGGCCCCACCTGGGGTCTCTTCTGAACTCCCCGGGGAAGCCGTGGGCTGGTGGGTTCTGCCCTTGTCTGTGTACAGCGCCTTCCTCTGCTCCCTGTGTTCCAGGCCTCGAACAAACAGAGGGTGGGGAAAGGGACTGACATTCTCTGCCTAACCCTCGCCTGCAGTCATTTCTCAGACGTGATGAACAAATACTGCCTTTGAAGGAAGACGTACAAATTTGCCCAAGAAGGGAATGCAGTTCTGGGACCTCATAGCTACAGGATTGTGTAAATCACTCAACACTAGTAAAGTTGAAGTTATGAAAGTAAATAATTTCCATTTGTACCAGAGCTAATTACTCTAAGGAAAATGGTGACAGAAGATGTATTCTGTAACTTCTCAGGCAGCCCTGGAAGTCTGACTCCAAAGACAGAGTTTTCAACATACTCAACTCTAAGATGTTACATGTGGGTAGCTAATACTGATTTAGTTTGTGCTGTCTTCAGACATTATTCTAAGTGATTGTGACATATTAACTCACTCCCTTGAGGTCGTTATTGTTTATTATCTTTTACAATGAGGAAACTGAGGCACAGGGAGGTTAAGTGACTTGCCCAACGTTAGCACTAACTCTTAGCACTTGATTCAACATGTAAGGAAACTGAAATGCTGAGAAATAGCCCATGTGTGGCAAAATATTCAGCTCGTCACTCAGCTAAATAGCAATTTCCCCCCTTACTCTGTGTGCACAAGGAACCATTGCATCCTTTCCTGTGGGAGTGGGTTATAGGTCTTACCTATGAAGCCTGCATGCTAGGGGCAAAGAGAAAGGCTTCCCAGGCCACTTCCTCTTGTCTGTTTAAAAGCTTGAAATCTGGGATTTCAGAACCTCAAATGGAGTCCTGGGAGATGAGCTGTTTGTCATATTTCAAAGAGCCTACAGGAAATTGCTCATTTAGGGGCAGTAAAACAGTGTGGGCTAATGTGTATAAAAACTTTTTTGCGTGTGTTTGTCAAATTATATATATCATGTTAATGTAATAGTTTATTTTGTGTGGGTCAGAGACTTTTCATGGCACTTGTGCCTTTTGCTTTTCGTCTTAAAAATGGGTAACTAATTATCTTCTACATACAGTTTAGAGAAATCCTTCTAAATGTGGAATCTGGGGTCTGGACCTTAGGGATGAAAAAATTAGCACCTATTGACCTGCCGTGAGAGAGGGATGTGTTACTAATAGTCAACAATCACAGTATACTCAAATGGATAGAACACCCCTATCCTGCAGGAAGGCAGTGCTTCCTGGCTGTTATCTTCCTTACCTGAATCCTTAATCCGCTGTTGTATTGCAGAGAGCTGTGACTATGTTCTTACTAAGCTCTCAGGGGCTTTACCAATGGAATTGGCAAAATGTAATTAGGATGGTCAATCGTCTGGGACTCCCATCCCTACCACCAAAAGATACATTTCAAAGCCAAATAAAAATGCTATTTTATATCATCTACTCTTTGGATTTTCCAAGCCCCTGGTCCATTTAGAGAGAACTGTTGAGCTTTAGCTATATAGTAGGTGCTTAACCATAAACTATAGAGCCAATCAAGCTCTTTTAACTTTTGAATAAGTTATGCATTCATACGGATCAAAAATCAAAACAATGAAATGAGGTATATTCTGAGAAGTTTCCTTCCCACTTCTGTCCCCTTATAGTGTATTATTTACCCCTGTCCCTCCACCTACAGGTCGTCACTTTTCTTAGTTTCCTGTATACTGTTCCTGAGTGCATTTATGCATATAAGTAAATACATATAGTATCTTTTCCTTCCTTAACACAAAGACATGATATTCATATATTTATAGCTATCTCCATTTATATATATAATATAAATAGGTATATATAATATATATAATATACATATGTATATTATATATATGTATATTATATATATATATGTCCTAGGACTTTTTTCACAGCAGAATATAAGGAGCATCCTCATTTTTTTTTTTTTTTGGCCTTGCCACACAGCATGCGGGATCTTAGTTCCCCGACCAGGGATCGAACCCGTGCCCCCTGCAGTGGAAATGCGGAGTCTTAACCACTGGACCACCAGGGAAAGTCCGTTTTTTTAATGGCTGCATCAGATTCCGTTGTGTATACGTAGGTGTGTATATATATATATATATATATATATATGTGTGTACACACACACACCCCCACACACACATACTCTTTTGATGGACACTTGGGATTTTCCAATCATTTGCTGTTGTAAACAGTGCTGCAGTGACTGTCATGGCAATGTATTATTTTGCATGAAAGCAGACCATCTGTAGAAAAAATTCCCAGAAGTGAGATTTTGGGTCAAGGGTAAATACATTTGAAATTTTAATAATGTTACCAAATTGCTCTTTGGAGTCACATTCCCACCAGCAATATATGAAAATGACTGATTTCCCATGGCCTCCTCAAAAGAATATTAGAAAACATTTTTATCTATCAGACTAGTCAAAATCTGAAATTTATGAAGTATACTTTTAATTTACATTTCTCCTGTTTGAAAAGACGCTCAACTTTTCTCATGTTGTTTAAAGGCCATTTTGTTCATTTTTCTATGAAATGTCTATTAATGTTCTTTGCTACTTTTTCTGTTGGGTTACTGATAATTTTCTTACCGATTTTTAGTAGCTCTTTCCATATTAGCGAGATTATCCATTCTTTTGTCTGTGACATGAGTTGAAAATATTTCCCCCAGGTTATTTGTTTTTTTTTCCTTTGCTTATAATTTTTTTTTTTTGGCATACAGAAGGTATTGTTGTTTGATGTAATTGAATTAAACTTTAATTTTATACTTTCTGGGTCTTTTTATTTTTTTTGCTGTACGCGGGCCTCTCACTGCTGTGGCCTCTCCCGTTGCGGAGCACAGGCTCCGGACGCGCAGGCTCAGCGGCCATGGCTCACGGGCCCAGCCGCTCCGCGGCCCGTGGGATCTTCCCGGACTGGGGCACGAACCCATGTCCCCTGCATCGGCAGGCGGACTCTCAACCACTATGCCACCAGGGAAGCCCTTTCTGGGTTTTTAATCATAGTCAGAATGGCCCTTCCCCACTCCCAGGAAGTCACTCATATTTTCTTGTGTTTTTTTTTCTTTTTTTAAAAATTTATTTTGTTGAAGTATAGTTGATTTACAATGTTGTGTTAATTTCTGCTGTACAGCAAAGTGATTCAGTTATACATATATATACATTCTTTTTCATATTCTTTTCCATTATGGGTTTATCATCACAGGATATTGAATATAGTTCCCTGTGCTATACAGTAGGGCCTTGTTTTTTTTTTTTTTTAATTTCATTTTTGGCTGCGTTGGGTCTTTGTTGCTGCACATGGGCTCCTCTAGTTGCGGCGAGCGGGGGCTACTCTTCATTGCGGTGCACGGGCTTCTCATTGCAGTGGCTTTTCTTGTTGCGGAGCATGGGCTCTAGGCATGCAGGCTTCAGTAGTTGTGGCTTACGGGCTCTAGAGCGCAGGCTCAGTAGTTGTGGCACGGGAATTTTCTTGTATTTTTAAGAACCCATCTTATTACAGAAAATTTTAAGCATACACAAATTAGAAAAATAATAAACCTCAATTACATGTCATCCAGCTTCAACAATTAGGGGTATTTTGCCAATCTTGTTTTATCTTATCCTCCCATCCATTTTGAGAATATTTGAAGCAAACCCGAGACATTATATTTTCTTTATAAGTATATCAATATATATCAATAACATGTAAGAACTTTTTAGAACATAACTTCTATAACATTATTATACCAATAATTCCTTAAGATTATCCAATACTATTCTGTGTTCACATTTTCTTTTCTGGAACTTTTATGGCTTTGTTTTCTATGTGTATAGTATGAGGTGTGTACTAACCTTATTTTTTTCCTGGCTACCCAGTTGTCCCAACTCAACTTCTTAAAGTGTATTCTTACCTTACTGGTTTGAGATGCCACCTTTACCGTATAACAAATTCCCGTGTGTATTTGAGTCTATTTCCAGACCTTCTATTGTTCCATTTGTCTGTCTACTCAGATGTTACTACTATACTGTTTTATTTACTGTGGCATTAGAGAATGTTTTAATGTCTTTCAGGACTAGTCATTCCCTAAATGAAATAGTAAGTCATCTACTCCAATTTGCTATTTAAAAATGGCAGAAAATTATAGTTTATAGTCCAGCCTCGTCAGATCTGGTGATTTAGAAATCAGCAAGGAGTGGGAGTAGAATGTGTGAGCATAAATGTGGTCCCTAAGGAAAGTAAGAGTAATAACACTATAGGAAAGTAAATAGTAATAACATAAAAGTTTGAAACCTGGGGCAGGTCCTCATCTGGAGGTGGGAGGAGAAAGCAGAACCAGCAAAGGATAAAGGACATAGTCTTGGTGGTTGAAGCGTGCTTCTCCCTTGGAAGTAGCCAATCCTGGTTCTCTTTGGCAAAGTCAGAAAGGCCTACAGTAGAGAAAGTTGCAGAGTTGGCTGTGTACCTGCCCTAGGGAACCAATCAGAGACGCAAATCATGCTGCAGAGCCGAGAGGGCCCGGATGAAGTGTGTGGAGGCGGCTGTGCCATCACTGTGCTCTGGGCAGTTCACAGGCCTGGGCAGCTAATAACCCTGAACTCCAGGGCTGCCTGGGTGCTGGTTTGTGCCTCTGAAGGTGCGAAAGTGAACCTTACGAGGCCTTTCCCAGGCAAAGGATGAAGCTGTATTATTCTGAGCCCTCTTTCCGGGAGACAGTATTAGTTCTAGCTAACAAGATACCTTTACTGGAAAAGGTCTGAGAGAGAGGACTTCTGGTACGAGTTATCGTGGGAGAGACATCTAAAGTATTTAGCAGGGGCAAATCATAATACCTTTTATCCTTTTGAAATGCATGTATCTGCTGGGACTCTGCACCTTCACAAAAGCCCAGAGAATGATAAGGTGGTCAAAGCGGGGGGGGGGGGGGGGGGGGGGGGGGGGGTGGTGGTGTGTGTGTGTGTAGGCCTGGATCCGGAGCGGGTGGAGACTGAACGGGGATGACTACAGAATGACTTCATCCCCGGCAGACACCCTTAATAACCCATGGCACAGCTCCTAACCTCCTCATCCCCAATTTCCTCCTTATAACCTGCAGGTGAACACACCTGCTTACCTCACAGGGATGTGGGGAAGATTAATTAGTTTCAGATGGGAAAGTTCTTGGCTGCTGAGTCATGTGGTGTAGTGAGCGTGCTAATTTGAGGCTGCACAGCCAGGAGTTGCCTGCTGCCCAAATGCAGGCCGCAAAGGGTAAATGGAAATTGGTCGTCATCAGAGTCAGGGGAGTGGACTTTGCAGACTGAATGAATGGGTGAAGTCAGCCTTGTTCGGGCATATTCAACGATTCCTTACTCAGTGTCTACCCTGCGCAAGTGGTAACGGGCAGCCATGATGGGGGCAGGAGGAGTGATGGCCCTGAGGTGCAGGCATTGCTGGGGCGGCTGTTAGTCACAGTGGAAGACCGTAGCCTAGAATTGTGACTCTGGGGACGAGAAGTCACCTTTGCCATCAACGATGTGAGCTGGGCGTCAGTTGTAGTCGGCTCCACATTCCGGCGTACTCTGAATAATAAGAAGGGTGATCAGCACTCCCTCAGTCCCCTCACTTTCCAGATGCCAACCTTACCAAATCCCTAAGCTAGTCTTCTCTCCTAGGTGTTTGCAGTGAAAAGAATCTTTGTGTTCATTAACAAAAGGGGAAGAGAAAAAGAGACCCCTCTTTTGGCCTCTTTGTCTTCTGTTGTTGCATGCTGCTGCTTTACAGAGTACGTTCAAGGTGTGTTTTCTTTTAAGCACAAGGTAAGAGGGACTATCTCAGGCATTATCACAGAACACTTTCTCTGCCAATAAGTAGTTTTATGGTCTGGAAATTGGTACAGAATATGGATGAGATCTCAATGTACATTTCAAGCTGAACTCTTTCTTTTTTTTTTCTTTCAGGTGTCCTTGAGTGAGGGTAGCAGGGAGTGAAAGAGGAGGAGAAAAGAAAATTAAGAACGGTGAGTATGAGTAAATTTGGAAGGTGAAGTAAAGGGCTTCTCTGGGCAAATGAGGCTGCTAAGACCATTATCCCAATAGGAAGGTTTGGGACTGTGGAAGGTGAGAGGTAACCAGAGAATAATCAGAGGCAGTTTAGGAAAAAGGTCCTTAAGTTAAATGACAAACCCATTGTCATGTAAAAATAGTGTTGTTTCTTGAAATACAAGATTTTAAGAAAGGAGAATAGGGCAAAGCACCATTGTGTTAATATGAAGTTCTGGTTTTCAGTGACTTTTTTATTTTATTAAAAAAATTATACAATTTTTAAAGGTTACTTTGCATTTATAGTTATTACAAAATATTGGCTATATTTCCTGTGTTGTACAATACATCCTTGAGCCTATTTTATTTATTAAAAATTTACCATTTTATTTATTATTTTTTTAATCAATTTAGTTTTTGGCTGCGTGGGGTCTTCGTTGCTGCATGTGGGCTTTCTCTAGTTGCAGCAAGCGGGGGCTACTCTTCGTTGCAATGCATAGGTTTCTCATTGTGGTGGCTTCTCTGTTGCAGAGCATGGGCTCTAGGCACACGAGCTTTAGTAGTTGTGGCACATGGGCTCAGTAGTTGTGGCTCACGGGCTCTAGAGCACAGGCTCAGTAGTTGTGGCGCATGGGCTTAGTTGCTCTGCGGCATGTGGGATCTTCCCGGGCCAGGGCTCAAACCCATGTCCCCTGCATTGGCAGGCAGATTCCTAACCACTGCACCACCAGGGAAGTCTCTTGAGCCTATTTTAAACACAAGAGTTTGTACCTCCCACTCCTCCACCCCTATATTGCCCCTCCCATCCAACCCCCACTGGTAACCACTAGTTTATTCTTTACATCTGTGAGTCTGCTTCTTTTTTGTTACATTCACTAGTTTATTTTTTAACCTCCACATATAAGTGATATCATGCAGTATTGCTTTCTTTTTCTGACATATTTCACTTAGCATAATGCCCTCCAAGTCCATCCATGTTGCTAAAAATGGCAAAATTTCATTCTTTTTTATGGCTGAGTAGTATTCCATTGTATATCTGTACCACTTTTTCTTTATCTGTTCATCTGCTGATGGACACTTAGTTTGCTTCCATATCTTGGCAATTGTAAATAATGCTGATGTGAACATTGGGGTGCGTGCATCTTATCGAATTAGTGTTTTTGCTTTCTTCTGATATATACCCAGGAGTGGAATTGTGGGTCATATGGTAGCTCTATTTTTAGCTTTTGAGAAACCTTAATACTCTTTTCCACAGTGGCTGCACCAATTTACATTCCCACCAACAGTGTACAAGGGTTCCTTTTTCTCCACATCCTTACCAACATTTGTTATTTGTGTTCTTATTGACGATAGTCATTTTGACAGGTGTGAGATGACATCTAACTGTGGTTTTTATATGCATTTCTCTAATAATTAGCAATGTGGAGCTTCTTTTCATGTGCCTATTGGCCATCTGCATGTTCTCTTTGGAAAAATGTCTGTCGAGTTCTTCTCATTTTTTAATCGGGTTGTTTATTTTTTGATGTTGAGTTCTATGAGCTATTTATATATGTTGGATATTAATCGCTTATCAGTCATATCATTTGCAAATATTTTCTCCCATTCAATATGTTGTCTTTTCGTCAGTTGTTCCTTTGCTGTGCAAAATCTTTTAAGTTTAATTAGGTTCCACTTGTTTATTTTTGCTTTTATCTTCTTTAATTTAGGAGACAGATCCAAAAAAATATCGCTGCGATTTATATCAAAGAATGTTCTGCCTATGTTTTTCTCTAAGAGTTTTATGGTTTTGGTCTTACTTTTAGGTCTTTAATCCAGTTGGAGTTTATTTTTGTATATGGTATGAGGGAATGTTCTAATTTCATTGTTTTACATGTAGCTGTCCAGTTTTCCCAGCACCACTTACTGAAGAAACTGTTTTTTCTCCATTGTATATTTTTGCCACCTTTATCGTAGTTTGACTATAAGTGTGTGGGTTTATTTCTGGGTTTTCTATCCTGTTCTGATCTATGTGTCTGTTTTTGTGCCGGTCCCACACTATTTTGATTACTGTAGCTTTGTAGTATAGCCTGAAGTCAGGGAGTGTGATTCCTCCAGCTCTGTTCTTCTTTCTCAAGATTGTTTTTGTTATTCAGGGTCTTTTGTGTTTCCATACAAATTGTAAATTTTTTTGTTCTAGTTCTGTGCAAAATGCCATTGGTAGTTTGATAGGGATTGCACTGAATCTGTAGATTGCCTTGGGTAGTATGATCATTTTAACAGTGTTGATTCTTCCAATCCAAGAACATCGTCTGTCTCTCCACCTGTTTGTATCATCTTTAATTTCTTTCATCAGTGTCTTATAGTTTTCCGCATACAGGTCTTTTGTCTCCTTAGGTAGGTTTATTCCTAGGTATTTTATTCTTTTTGTTGCAGTGGTAAATGGGAGTGTTTCCTTAATTTCTCTTTCAGATTTTTCATCATTAGTGTATAGGAATGCAAGGGATTTCTGTGCATTAATTTTGTATCCTGCTACTTTACCAAATTCTTTGATTAGCTCTAGTAGTTTTCTGGTAGCATCTTTAGGATCCTCTATGTATAGTATCATGTTATCTGCAAACAGTGACAGCTTTGCTTCTTCTTTTCCGATTTGAACTCCTTTTATTTCTTTTTCTTCTCTGATTGCTGTGGCTAAAACTTCCAAAACTATGTTGAATAATAGTGGTGAGATTGGACAACCTTGTCTTGTTCCTGATCTTAGAGGAAATGGTTTCAGTTTTTCACTATTGAGAATGATGTTGGCTGTGGGTTTGTCATATATGGCCTTTATTATGTTGAGGTAAGTTCCCTCTATGCCTACTTTTTGGAGGGTTTTTATCATAAATGGGTGTTGAATTTTGTCAAAAGCTTTCTCTGCATCTATTGAGATGATCATATGGTTTTTATTCTTCAATTTGTTAATATGGTATATCACATTGATTGATTTGCATATATTGAAGAATCCTTGCATCCCTGGGATAAACCCCACTTGATCATGGTGTATGATGCTTTTAATGTGCTGTTGGATTCTGTTTGCTAGTATTTTGTTGAGGATTTTTGCATCTATGTTCATCAGTGATATTGGCCTGTAGTTTTCTTTTTTTGTGACGTCTTTGTCTGGTTTTGGTATCAGGGTGATGGTGGCCTCGTAGAATGAGTTTGGGAGTGTTCCTCCCTCTGCTAATTTGGTAAGGACTGCATTGAGTCTGTAGAGTGCCTTGGGCAGTATAGTCATATAAACTGTTTGTTCTTACAATACAAGAACATGGTATATATCTTTCTAACTGTTTGTGTAGTCTTCAATTTATTTCATCAGTGCCTTACAGTTTTCAGAGTACAGGTCTTTTTGCCTCCTTAGGTATATTTATTCCCAGGTATTTTATTCTCTCTGATGCTGTGGTAAATGGGATTGTTTCCTTAATTTCCCTTTCGATATTGATACTTCAATATAAATGTAGAGAAATGCAGGTTTCTATATATTAATTTTGTATCCTGCAACATTATTGAATTCATTAATGAGCTCTAGTAGTCCTCTGGTAGTGTCTTCAGGATTTTCTATGTATAGTGTCATGTCATCTGCAAACAGTGACAGTTTTAAGTCTTCCTTTCTAATTTGGTTACTTTGTTTTTCTTCACTGATTCTTGTGGCTACGACTTACAAAACTATGTTGAATAAAAGTGGTGAGAGTGGGCATCCTTGTCTTGTTCCTGATCTTAGAGGAAATGCTTTCAGCTTTTCACTGTTGAGTATGATTTTAGCTGTGGGTTTGCCTTTATTATGTTGAGGTAGGTTCCCTCTATGTCCACTTTCTGAAGAGTTTTTATCATAAATGGATGATGAATTTTATAGCTTTTTCTACATCTTTTGAGATGATCGTATGGCTTTTGAAGAACAAATTCTTCAATTTGTTAGTGTGGTGTATCACACCAATTGATTTGCGGTTATTGAAAATTCCTTGCATCCCTGGGATAAATCCCACTTGATCATGGTGTATGATCCTTTTAATGCATTGTTGGATTTGGTTTGCTAGTATTTTGTTGAGGATTTTTGTGTCTATGTTCATCAGTGATACTGGCCTGTAATTTTTTTTTGGGGGGGGGGTATATCTCTTTTTGGTTTTGGTGATGGTGGCCTCATAGAATGAGTTCAGAAGTGTTCCTTCCTCTGCAGTTTTTTGGAATAGTTTCAGAAGGGTAAGCATGAATTCTTCTCTAAATGTTTGGTGAAATTCACCTGTGAAGTCATCTGGTCCTGGACTTTTGTTTGTTGAGGTTTTTAAATTACTGATTCAATTTCATTACTGGTAATTGGTCTTTTCATATTTTCTATTCCTGGTTCAGTTTTGGGAGATTGTACCTTTCTAAGAATATGTCCATTTCTTCTAGGTTGTCCATTTTATTGGCATATAGTACCTGTAGTAATCTCTTATGGTGTCAGTTGTAACTTCTTTTTCATTTCTGATTTGGGCCTTTTTTTTTTTTTTTTTTTTTTTTTTTTTGCGGTACGCGGGCCTCTCACTGTTGTGGCCTCTCCCGCTGTGGAGCACAGGCTCCGGATGCGCAGGCTCAGCGGCCATGGCTCATGGGCCCAGCGGCTCCGCGGCACGTGGGATCCTCCCAGACCGGGGCACAAACCCGTGTCCCCTGCATCGGCAGGCGGACTCTCAACCACTGCGCCACCAGGGAAGCCCTGGGCCCTCTTCATTTTTTCTTGATGAGTCTGGCTAAAGGTTTATCAATTTTGTTTACCTTTTCAAAGAACCAGCTCTTGGTTTCATTGATCTTTTTTTTTTGGTCTCTATTTCATTGACTTCTGCTCTGATCTTTATGATTTCTTTCCTTCTGATAACTTTGGGTTTTGTTCATTCTTCTTTTTCTAGTTCCTTTAGATGTAAGGTTAGGGTATTTATGAGATTTTTCTTGTTCTCTGAGGTATGCTTGTATTGCTATAAACTTCCTTCTTAGAAACTTTTGCTGTGTCCCATGGGTATTTGATTGTTGTGTTTTCATTTTCATTTGTCTCTAGGTATTTTTTGATTTCCTCTTTGATTTCTTCAATGATCCAGCGGTTGTTTAGTAGCATAATGTTTAACCTCCATATGTTTGTGTTTTCTGCAGGTTTTTTTCTTGTAGTTGATTTCCGATCTCATGACATTGTGGTCAAAAAGGTGTGTGATTTGATTTCAGTTTTCTTAAATCTACCAATGCTTGTTTTGTGGCCTAGCATGTGATCTATCCTGGAGAATGTTCAGTGTGCTCCTGAAAAGAATGTATATTCTGCTGCTTTCAGATGGAATGCTCTCTCTATATCAAGTAATTCCATTTAGTCTAATGTGGTTTTTAAGGCCTGTGTTTCCTTACTGATATTCTGTCTTGGTGATCTGTCCATTGATGTAAGTAGGGTGTTAAAGTCCCCTACCGTATTGTATTATTGTTGATTTCTCCTTTTATGTCTGTTAATATTTGCCTTAAATATTTAGGTGCTTCTGTGTTGGGTGCATATATATATTTACAATTGTTATATCTTCTGGGATTGATCCTTTGATCATTATGTAGTGTGTTGCTTTGTCTCTTGTAACAGTCTTTATTTTGAAGTCTATTTTGCCTGATACATGTATTGCTACTCTGGCTTTCTTTGATTTCCATTTGTATGGAATACTTTTTTCCATCCCCTCACTTTCCGTCTATATGTGTCTCTAGATCTGAAGTGAGTCTCTCTAGGCAGCATATATATGAGTCTTGTTTTTGTATCCATTCAGCCACTCTGTGTCTTTTGGTTGGAGTATTTAACCTGACTACATTTAAGGTAATTATCGATATGTATGTTCTTATTGCCCTTTTGTTAACTGTTTTGTATTTGTTTTTATAGGTCTTTTTCCCTTTCTTCTTCTTTTATTCTCCTGTGATTTGATGACTATCTTTAGTGTTAAGTTTGGATTCCTTTTTCTTTCTTGTATGTATATCTATTATGGATTTTTGGTTTGTGGTTATCACGAGGTTTTTGTATAGCAGTCTATATATATATTGTTTTAAGTTGCCGATCTCTTAATTTCAAATGCATTTGTACTCTGCAGGCCGTCATGATTACTGGCTGCTGGTTAGCAGGGCCTGGTCACAAGGAGGCTGGCTGCAGAACCCCAGGGGTCCCAGGCCTAGTTTTGGCTCACTGATGGCCAGAGTCAGGGTCCTGAAGACTCCGGGGCTGCTGGCCACCCACTGGTGGGTGAGGCCAGGTCCTGGAGTTAGTGCTGGACCACTGGTAGACAGAGCTGTTTCCTGTAGTCTGGCTGCAGGGCCCAGGGATCTCAGATCTTGTTTCAGATTGTTTGGGGGGTGATGTTCCTGACACAGTTGGGTATGGGGTCTGTGGCGTCCTGAAGTTTGCACTGGCCTGCTCGTGGACAGGGCCAGGACCCGGGCCCAGCTGTTCCCAGGTTAAGATCTGGCCTGCTGCGAGCAGGAGCCGCAGGCTGTGGGATTGTAGTTTCCTTGCTTCTGGTGTCTGCCCCCTGGTGGATGAGGCTGGTCTAGAGGCTTTTGCAGGCTTCCTGGAGAGAAGGGCCAGTGCCTGCCCACTGGTGAGTGGAGCTGTGTCTTGGCCCTTTGGTAGGCAGGGCTGTATCTAGGGTGTTTTTAGAGGCAGCTGTGTGCTCAGGAAATCTTAAGGCAGCCTGTCATCTGTTGATGGATAGGGATGTGTCTCTGTCCAGTTAGTTGTTTGGCCTGAGGCATCCCAGTACTGGCGCCTAAAGGCTGTTGGGTGAGGTCAGGTCTTGAGCCAAGATGGCAGCTGCCATCAGTAGTGTTCATGGGTAGAATGTTCCCCAGTATGGCTGCCACCATTGTCTATGTCCCCTAGGTGAGCCGCAGCCATCCCTCACCTCTCCAGGAGACTCTCCCAGACAAGCAGGTAGCAGTCTGGCCCAGGGTCCTATCAAATTACTGCTTTTGCCTTGGGTCCTGGTATGTGTGAGATTTTGGGTAGGCCCTTTAAGAATGAAATCTCTATTTCCCTGAGTTCTGTGAGGCTCCCGAAATTAACCCCTTGGCCTTCAAAGCCAAATGCTCTAGGGTATCATCTTCCTGATGCAGGACCCCCCAGGCTGGGGAGCCTGACAGGGCGCCCAGAACTTTCATGCCTGTGGAAGAGCCTCTGCAATATAATTCTCCAGTTTGTGGGTCGCCCACCCTGGGGTATGGGATTTGATTATATCTTGAGTCTGCGCTTCCTACTTGTCTTGTGGTTCCTTCTTTATGTCTTTAGCTGGAGAAGATCTTTCCTGGTAGGTTCTAGTCTTTTTTTTTTATGGATGGTTGTTCTGCAGATGTTGTTTTGGTGTGCTCATGAGAGGAGGTGAGCTCAGGGTCTTTCTGCTCCCCCATCTTGGCCCCTCCCCTCTGTGAATTTTTTATATTTAAATAAACTTACACCTCTGTGTAGATATGTGTTAGGTTCTATGATGCTGCAAGAGTGCAGCCTTGAATACACTAAAGCTTCCGTGGGCTTCAGTGCTATGTTCATAAAATTATGTGTTCATTTTTCTCAGCTCTTTTATTGAGGTTCTGGAACCTTGCCCCCCCACCCTTCTCCTTATTTAATGATGTTCTTCAGTGATGGTAGCAGCAGAAAAAGCCGCATTTTGGTGGGCTTGTGATATTTGCATGGGATTAAAGAATAATTTTCAGCTAGATTTTTCTTGTTGATATTTTCTTTTTAAAGCCTTCAGTCTCACCTTGATTGGTTTGTAGCATAAATCCAGTTGTTGGTTTTTTATGACATAAGAGTAACAGCTGTTCTTATGCTCTTCTGGTAAAGTCATTGCAGCTGTTCGTATCAATACCTGCTGTAACAGCAAGTCCTGATGCTCTGGTTCAGTGTGGCTCTTTTCCTGGTGTTTTGAGACTGGATTCAAGGCTTAGTCGGGGTCCTGGCAGGAATGAGATGGCATATTCAGACTGGCGTTGTTTAAGAGAATGAATAAGGGGCTGTTTACAGTGGCGTGGGTTCACCTAGTCTTCATAGCTGGCAACAGAGAGAAGCCATTTCTATCCTATAGAAGCCATTTCTATCCTATAGGCCTAAAGGATAAGATAAGTGGTTACCAGAACCCAGGAGAAGGTAGCTGTGGAGCCAGGGACCTGATGGGAGCTGAGCGACATGACGACAGCCTGGCAGGGAGTGGGTCAGGGGAGTAACTTCCCCAGTCTCACTCTCTGCCCACCCTCTGATCTGCCAGTTTCTGCCACTGGCCAAACGAAGCTGAAAGCCGATGGAAAAGGGAGCTGTGTGCCTGGTCTTCATAGCTTGGCTTCCCAGGGCACAGAGCAGGGTGGACAAGGTTGGAGCGTGGGGCTACAGGAGCAAGAGGTGAAAGCCCAGCAGGGTTCACCTCCTTTCACCCTTTTAGGATAGCTTGGGAAGATCGTGTGGTCATAGCATATTTAAGGCCTAACCTAGTGTGTGTTGAACCACATGTGAATAGGCCATCGGTGGGCAGAACTTCAGTTGTTGAAAACAGAGTTCTCACAATCTTCACATCGTTCACCTAAAATCTAAATGAACAGTGAACATGGAAATGGAAGAGCTGGAAAAGCTTTACTTTTTTTTTTTTTTTTTTTAAAGGTAAGGCCTGCAAGTGTGTGAGTCCTTTAGAGACCTTTAGCCCATCTCTAAGCAAGGACTGGAGCTGCCATGCCCACCCCAGTGCTCAGCAAGGAGGGCAGTCTTGTGTCCCTAAATGAACCCCAAGCTTTTTTCAGGGTGGGGACTATTCCATGGGGTGGAGTGGACACAAAGTTTTCATGAGGGAAAAATATTGAAATTGGGCCTTTAAAGAGTGAGAAATACAAGGTAATGACACATGTGAGAGCACAGAGCCTGTTGCTTTCTCGAGCACACTTTATGAGAACTGCCTTTTATTTACGAGCGTAGACAAAGAATATAGATTTATCAGAAAGCAGATAAATGAAAATGTTCCACTGAGGCCTAAATATTGTACCCACATATATTCTAGAATAGTTTTCTTAAAATCTGTCTTCAGAGGAGTTTTACATTCTTCTCTCATATATGCTCAGATAATCATAGTATTTGAGAGCTGAAAATCTGTGTATTGAATTTCAGTCTTAAATCTAGCCAGATACAGCGTAATCTTAACGATATTGGCTGGTATGTTATTCACTGAGGAGCCATAAATCTCTATTTTTAGCTTTTAAATTTATTTAATAATTTGAAAAAGCAGCAATGGGTAGGGACTTATTCCTTGTCCTTTAATTCCCACAACTCTCTGCAAAATAGATATTTAATATCTCTATTTTACTGATAGGAAACTGAACCTCAGAGCTGTAGAGGGATCAGCCAGAAGTAATAGATCCAACTAGTGACAGGATCAGAATTTGCTCCCATGCCTGAGTGCCCCGTCCATTCTCCCCCCATTATACTAGGCAGCGTTTACACTTGACTTTACCCTTGTGGGACTGTGAACCATTTGCTTAAGCGTCGTTTTTCATGTTGCAATTAAAACACTATTTAATGCACATGCTTTTTCAGTTTCCTCTGGGAATATAAAATTATGCAGATACATATCTTTATATATGTACGTTTCCTTCTGCTCCAAGTGGTAACAGTGACAATTTATAGAGCAAGTGACATGCTGTAACTTTGTTATATATGTAGAATGCAGAAATTTTTTTATTAGGATTGCTTTTATAAGCTTGTCAGCTTCCAGAGAGTTCTTTGAATAATCTGTTCTGGATTTTGTGACTGTGCAAAAAAGTCAGCACGATAGTCTTTTGCCATTGCGTGTAGTCTGTTGTTGGTTTTCAAGTGCCCTTCTGTTTCAGAATGATAGCCGTGAACATGTTCTTGTATAATACATTTTTAGATACAGAATCAGGAATAATTTGAGCTAGCGTTATAAACAGTGGTCAGTGACATAAAGCCTCAGCACAGAAGAAGGACAACAGGACGAATGCATAGTAAGAGTTCTGCATCCTGAAGCTCTCCCAAATGACAGATAACGGTGCAGGTGCTGAAAGCATTGGACGTGATTGGTAATACAGTCTCTTAACAGAGTTCTAGGGATTCTTTATCACCTGGCACATAGTGCTTGAGCAGTGAATTCATTCAATAAGATACATGTATACGTGTGTATATGCAGATGCACCTACACATACATATACACACACACACATATCCAGATGAACGTGTCATCTAAGATTTCTGCTTTGGTACAGATATTCCATCATATTAGAATATATACAGAGAGATTCAAATGAGAGACACATCTGTGTGTATACACTCTAGTTTTATGGTCATTTTTCTACCTCAGCTGAGACTAAATGAAGTCAGAAGTGCTAGCCATCACCTGCACGTCCAGTGACCTTGAAAGCTGTTTTCTCAGTTGAGTTCTATCTTCACGCATGAGTGCTGTTTTCACACGAGTGCCGTGTGTTTGAGAATGCATCTTTGGGGTGGTTCTCCTCCACTCAACAATTATAGAATAATGGATCCTTAGCCAGCTGTCGGACATTTCAGCCTAGATTTCTATTATGTGAACTTTGATTGGTTATTAAAAGAAATGAGTTCAGTACAGCAAGCAAGGATAGGGAACATAAAAACGATGTCTTCCGTGCCCAGCCTCTGTTGCCACTCAGTTTATATCCGTGCAGTTCTGCCGGTAGAATCACCCATTAACAGCACCAACACCTGTGTGCCTGCAGCTCTCCCGCAGAACTTCTGTCCAGTTATTGTATCTTCCTCTCAAATTTAAAAATACCCCTCTCACACAGAAAAGAAAATAATCTCTCTCATTTGCCTGCCTGACAGTGGAAATATCTTTGTAAAATTACCTCTTAATATTATGCCTTTGGCTTTTTTAAAGAAACGGCCAAATGAGGGATGCATCTGGAGCTCTTCAAAACAAATTTCGGGCATTATCCATATGTTGTTTGCTGCTCTCTGTATAAACATGCATAGGGACCACTAATTTGAGAATTAAGGATCAGGGGGAGTTTTCTTTCTACAAATAATGAGAATGTGTGTTCCATGTGTGTCTCTCTTGGCTCCTGGGAAGTACAGAGCAAAGCGTGACATGCAGCAGAGGAACACCATTCATAGAAGGGGTTAAGATCTTTATTTTCCTCTCATCCAATATGGTTTTGACTCCATATTTTGAGAGGTTTAATGCATAAGTGACTTGGCATCAGCCTCCTAAAAATCATTTATGGAAGCAAACTGGGTAAAAATTATTCCACCTATGTGAAGGATACTCTCAAATATAATCAATTAACATAGTTTTATTAGATTCCTACCATTTGTCCACATAGTTCAATACAACATGACAGACCAATCTTGATTCTTTTTAAAAGGAGTCCTGTTTCTAACTCCTAAACATCTAATCTTGTTCACATGGAGTTCTTACCTTCTTATTCTCCTGTGTCATGAGAGCCTTCTCAAAAAGATGTAAAATTGTATCTTTGACAAAAATGCAGGACTTCCCTGGTGGTGCAGTGGTTAAGAATCCGCCTGCCAATGCAGGGGACACGGGTTTGAGCCCTGGTCCGGGAAGATCCCACATGCCGTGGAGCAACTAAGTCCATGTGCCACAACGACCGAGCCTGCACTCTAGAGCCCGCAAGCCACAACTACTGGGCCCGCATGCCACAACTACTGAAACCCACACACCTAGAGCCCGTGCTCTGCAACAAGAGAAGCCACCGCAGTAAGAAGCCTGTGCACCGCACGAGGAGTAGCCGCCGCTCGCGCAACTAGAGGAAGCCCGCGTGCAGCAACGAAGACCCAACGCAGCCCAAAATAAGTAAATAAAATAAATTTATTTATTTATTTTTGCGGTACGCGGGCCTCTCACCGTTGTGGCCTCTCCCGTTGCGGAGCACCGGCTCGGGACGCACAGGCTCAGCAGCCATGGCTCACGGGCCCAGCCGCTCCGCGGCATGTGGGATCTTCCCAGACCGGGGCACGAACCCGCGTCCCCTGCATCGGCAAGCGGACTCTCAACCACTGTGCCACCAGGGAAGCCCTAAATTAATTTTTTTAAAATGCAGCTGAAAAGCTATTACTTTGGAAGTGTCTTTTAGCTTTTTCTTAAAATTTGAATCACGTTTAAAAAGATGTCTTTAAAATTGATTAGACTATTTCTTCACCCAAATTACACACTTATGGGCCGTGTATTAATTCACGATTGATTTGCATAATGAAGTTATTTTAATAATAGCATTGTTTTAGACATTATCTTGTATCACATTGCATGTAGTGGGAAAAACTCCCATCTTTAGCACTGCAAAATGCACAGCTTTATGTTTAGAAATGAGATACTCAGTTCTGTGAGTCTTTGATCCTGTGCTTTATGAGATTTTTTTTTTAAGTTTTACTTTAAAAGAGTATAGCAGAAATCTGAAATATGATATTGTATTACATTATGACTTTTTATGGCATAACTAAAGTCTTCATTAATATCCTTCCCCTAAAATCATAGAATATTAGAAGTGAAAGGAACCTTGGCAGTCATTCATTCCAACTTCTCACTTGGTTGCAATAGAGGGAACTTCTGAATCTTCTTAAGAAATGAGTGCAGAGAACTCAACACAGTTTACTAGATTTGGTCCAGCTGGTGTGGAATGGAATTGGACAGTTATATCCCTTGATCTGATCTCTATTCTCCTGCTAATGTTACCTGAAAAAGCCTGGGGGGAGGGAGGGAAGGGGGAGAACATGTCTTCAACATAGTCTAAGTAAAATGTACATTACCTATGTAATTGCACTCAGTCCACACAGTTTAGAAATTTTACCTACACGACTCTAAGCCTCGCTTGTCTTAGTGGCAAATGGGGACAGTACTTCTTAACTCTGCGGTCGCCTGATTACTAAATGTAGAACCAGAATTTTATCCTAGGTCTACTTGAATCAAAAGTCCATTGTTTTCCCCCCTCAAAGATGACCGTATTAACTCTTGACAGTCACAGCTCACTAGTGGTTCACGTTGACTTCTGGGCTCCAATAACGTGTGACAGCACAGGGGCTGTGTCTCTCTTATTCACTGTTGTATACTAAGTGCTCAGCACAGTACCTAGTATGAATGCATGATTTACGATCATGCTGCTTTCAAGATGTGGACAAGCAGTACTGAGAGGTTGAATCATGATTCTATTTTTCCCTACTGAATGTTATTTTGCAAGAGTAGAATGCATGGTACGCCATGGAGATTTTTGTATTTTCAGATAAACATGATGGACTGAGCATAAGCTAAAATTCTCTCTTGTATTTTGCTTCAGGCACATAGAAATGCTAAATTAAATATCTTTAAAATTAATATTTAAACTTAGCGGGGAAAAGAAACTCTTCATGTACCGGAGCAGAGAATCTGTCAGAGAAGGTAAAAGCTGAGCCGCAGGAGCTGGGCTCTCAGTGCCCGGGCGAGGTTCCCCTCAAGGAAGAGAGCTGGAGCAGAGTCTCAGCTTAGATCCCGTGATGCTCTTCCTAAATTTAATGAGAACCAGAGTATCTCCATTGGCCAACCTCTCCTAATAGCCAGAAGCAAGTAGTACCACCCTTGGAATGGATGGTAAGGTTTTCCGTCAGATTTCTCCTTTTCAGAGGAGTGTTTTCATCTTTTCCACTGTTTCTGAGTAAAATTCCAGCACTTATGTTGAATTTCCTCTTTGCCTTCTATTCTTTTTACAGGGTAGCCAGGCCTATTAGGTTTGTCATTAAAGTGTCTTGCTGCGGGATAAGTGATGCTTGCAGGAAGGTGTGAATGTGAGTGTTGATAGGCATGTTGGACTTAGGAGAGCTGCTCCCCTTAAATTATGTACTTCATTTGTTTTATTGGCAGTGGAGGTTGGCCTGGTGCTTGCTGACTCATTATTAGCAATTGTGCAAGAAGTGCCAGTATTTACCACCTCTGCTTGGCCTCTTCTGTTTCACATCTCCTTTTGATTCCATCATTTCTTTATCATCTTTGGATGCTCTGGCAGCTCCTTACTGCCCACAGCCTTTGTCTTACTTGCTAAGAAAGGTGCTCCTTATATAGGTCATAGCTAATGATGTTGGTTCTATTCCCAGACGTACTCATTGAATATCTACCATGTGATGAGTATGGGCCTAGGGAATATAAAAAGTAATGTAGTCCTCTTCCTACCTCAAAAGCGTTTGAGGTCAAGGATGTGTCCCTTCCTCAGGCCCGCACGTTCCCCAAGGAAGCTTAAAAATGCCACATATAGGAGGAGATGATGGCCATGGCTCAGACCTGGGAAATAGTCATGCTTGTGGACCAAGGGCCACGTAGGTCCTTGGCTCTGGGCAGTAGCGGGGCAGTCTCACTTGGGGTTTCCTAAATTTACGAATCTGGCTACCTGCTGTTCCCTGGAATGCCTGAGAGTTGCCTACCCCTGTTGTATCCCTACCAATGCGCCTTGCAAAAATCCCTTCCCTCTCTGCAAAGAAGCACACTGCATTCTGGAACAAAAATTAATGTACTTTCCAAAGAGAGGACTCATAAAATAAAGACCAGCACCACAGGTGAGGGGTTTCTGACAAGGTCTACTCTCTGGGAAAGATGGATGATGGTAATGAGCTGTGTCTGGGGAGGAACGTTTTGAGGTACCCTTGAGTTTGAGAAGTGTGGACCAGATACCTAACATGGATGTGGAGCTTTCTTAGTGTCAATATAAGAAAACATGTAAGTTACAGGAGGCCAAATCATAACGGCCATATTCTGAGTCAGCAAGCAGCTGTTCTTAACCATTATGTAGGTCTCAGATTCCTTTGAGAGACTCAACCCAGGGGGAAAATACGTATTGACACAATTTTGCAAATAACCTTAAGAAGCTCACAGGTCCCCTCTCCCCCATATGAAGAACTCTGCTCTATGTGATGGTCCTAGAGAAAGTACCAGAATGGTTTAGTCTAGCTTGTATTAAAGATTTGTTTTCCTTCTGGGGCAGAATACAAGCTCTGCTATAACCTAACCTTGTTCTGCTAGAAAGATTGCAACGAGAGCCTACTCAGCGAAGTTTCAGCAGATAATTTTTAGTTCAGAGTCTCCGTGAAATGATTCCAAATGTAAAACAATTTTCAGATACTATAGTCATTTGCTTTTTCATTATCCTAATGTCTTTTCGTTGTGAAAAAATAAAGCAGTCATGTTAACACAAACCTATATACTGAAAGACAGAGATAAATATAGGTGCTTGGGAGAAAAGCAGTATGTAGTGATAGATTATAAAGCATGCTCTGGAAAATGTGAGATGCTGTTATTTAGTGCTTTCTTCATTTGACAGGTAAAACCTTTGCAGTTTTGGAGGATTTTGATAGAATAAGGCTATGCTGTTTTAACTAAAAATGGAAATGAAAATAGATCTAGTCTATATGGAAGCAATATTCTTGTGGTATGTTTTTCACTATTTTCAACTTCTGTGCTAGAACAAGCTGTGCGGACATGTTTTGAGGGGATGCTATGTTTCAAGGATCTTGGCGTGTACTGCCCCTGAACCCCCTGTCCTGTTATGTAACAGTAATGAGACTATCCTCCCTACAGTGCTCTTTCCAGGAAAGGAGAAACCAAAACATAAGTCTAATTCTTGGGTTTGTTGTTCATTCAGTCGTTTTTTAAGTCTTCTGTCATCCATTCAGAAGAACCTTTGTGGTGTATCTGAGCTCTGTATTCCTCCTGGAAGAAAGGAATGCACTTACTTGCCTTCCTTTCTTCCAGGAGCTAGAAATAAGGCTAGGTGTTCGGGACCAATTACTACTCTCCAAAGCTTTCTTAAGAGTATTTTTCAAAACTAGATAATGTAAATTCGAACAGTTTCTTGACTTTGCAGGACCTGAAATCCTTGCCACGGCTTGCTAAGTGCGTGTGTGGCCTGACCCCACTGGCTTGGCTTTGTCTCTTTCCCCCTTTCTCATGCTCTCGTCACGCTGGCTGCTTTCTGAGATCCGCCGACGAGGCACACTTCTTCCCAACTGAGGACCTTGGTTTCTTTTCCCTTGATTCTTTGCTTGGACGCTTTCTTCTCAACATTTAATTCACCTGTGTGCATGTCACCTACTCAGATGTACCAGGCCCACCATATATATAAAGCAGGTCCTGCTATTCACTAACATATCACCTTATTTTCCTCCACAGAGTTTATGACGATCAGAAATTATGGTCTTTTCCATATTTACTGGCTGTCTTCTCCCTCTAAAATGCAGATTGCTTGAGAGCAAAGACCTTGTTGGGGATCTAGTGGTAAAAACATCTGTTATGTATGAGGTGTCAATAATGGTATGTTGAATGAATGAATGGGCTTTTGTCTCACTGAGACTATGTGAGGAAAATCAGGCGTTCTGAATTGCGATCCCAAAGTATTTGGGGATTTGTTCATCATAATAAATGCTTATGTAAGAATTAGCAAAATGCCGAGCACATAGCGAATTAGGTAGTTCAAGTGCTTTATATGTATTAACTAATTTAATTCCTATAACCCTATGAGGTAGATATTATTGGTATTACTCCCATTTTGTAGATGCAAAAATTGTGGTACAGGGAAGTTAAGGAACTTGCACGAAGCTACAAAGATTGTAGGTTTGAAGGCAGGTACATGAGTCAATGAAGGCTCTTTACCACCGAACAGAGAGTGCTCGATAAATACAGCTTTGACCTTGTGCCCAGCACTGGCTGAGTGCTTTGTATGCATGGTGTCACTCAGTCCTCAGCTCCACACTGTGAAATAGGGACTGTCATTATGCCTGTTCTGCAGATGGGGAAGCTGAGGCTTGGAAAGCTTAAGCAACTTGTCTCAATTTCCATAGTCGCTTAGTGATGCAAAAGGGACTTGAATGTAGGTAATATGAATGCTGTGATCTCAGGCATCCTCTCCACGTTACAAGAGCACTTGTGGGTGGCTCTTGGGACATAGTCATTTTCAGGCTTGTGAGAGAGGGATTAGTCTCGCTCATTCAAAAGGTCTCCACTGGTGTCAAGAAGGGGTATCAATTACTTGGCCACAGATTCATAACGAATACGGAACAGTCCAACTCAGAGAAGTGAACAGGGAAGCAGAATTTGTGTCAGTATAACCACTGGTCTGTAAGGAATAATAGAGTTGGTTAAATGTTCATTCTTCAGAAAGAGCATAACGGTAGGATTTAGAAACTTGATAACTGTGAAAGGTCAATTTTCATTTCTAAAATGAACAAGGACAGAATTAGAAATATATTGGTGTATCACTAGGTCCGATTCTGTACTGAGCTGAAATGCAGTGTACAAAGTTTAGCACTATTGTTTTGTGAAACTTACCAGGTTTTTCACCCTGAGTCCTTCCTTAGGGACTCAGTTCTCTCAGTAGCAAAAGCCATCTGTAGGGATGATATGATGTCGTGGGTACATTCTGTCTGATTTTCAGCTCATTCTCTATAGGTAGGCATTATTAACCACCCATACAAAACCAGTATACTCACAACACAAGACGGGGGGCATAAAATCCCTAGAATTTACGCATTCTTACCCTGGCTTCAAAGAAAGTATCCATGTGAAGGATTATGGTTGGATTTGTGGACGTCAAACTTTTTTTCTTTGGAAGACTCCCTAAACCCACTGAGACCTATTGATTCAGCAAGAATAAAACAGGTTCAGCATATATATATATATATATATTTTTTTTTTTTAAACAATTTATATATTTATTTTTGGCCATGCCATGAGGCATGTGGGATCCTAGTTCCCCAACCAGGGATCAAACCCATGCCCCCTGCAGTGGAAGCATGGAATTTTAGCCACTGGACCACCAGGGGAGTCCCTAGCCAATATATATATATATTTTTTGCGGTACACGGGCCCCCCACTGCCGTGGCCCCTCCCGCCGCGGAGCACAGGCTCCGGACGCGCAGGCCCAGAGGCCACAGCTCACGGGCCCAGCTGCCCCGCAGCATGCGGGACCCTCCCAGACCGGGGCACGAACCTGCGCCCCCCGCATCGGCAGGCGGACTCCCAACCACTGCGCCACCAGGGAAGCCCCTAGCCAATATTTTTGAACCCTAAAATTCCAACATTTTCACAGAACTTGTATTACAAGTGCTCTTATGCAAGCAGTTCTGTGTGATCCTACCCAAGCCTCTACTTGATGCTCACAATTACCCAACTGTGTGGGCGGGGCAGGTGTTATTAAGCCACTTTACAGATGAAGAAATTGAGGTTAATAGAGTTTAAAGAGCTTGCCCAAGGTCAGGCCACTAATAAATAGCAGAGCTAGCACCTGAACCAAAGTCTTTGGACTCCAAGTTAGTTACTTTTTCTACTGGCCCACACCTCCCCCTTCTCAAAGAGAACCTGCTAGTGGTGATGTTCCAGGTTCCGAGCATGTCTCCTGAAGATTTCCTTACTAGCAGGTCTGCTGCTAGAGGGTGGAACCTGTGGGGCTTAAGATGGAACACCTTACTCAGTGCTGTGTGCACATCTGTTGCTTCACTGGGTTTTGGCCCTGCTGTCTTTAAGTGGCTGAAAGTGATGAACAGTATCTGTGGGCCAGGACTAACGTTATATGTATGGTTTTCAAACAACTGTTATTCTGTTTCCTTGAGAACCACCTGGCTGCTTCTCCTTGCTCCCGATGTGACGGAAACAGGTGGGGACGGCATTTCATGGTTACCCTTATTTCTCTTCTCAGTGTCTGTGTGTTCTGGGATCCAGCAGAGACTTTGTTTCTCAAACTGGTTGCCCTTTTACTCAGTGTCCTTCCTACTGCTCCAACTTTTATTGTTTCTTCCAAGTTTTGAAAGAGTTGCAAAGTTCGTCAACCATAGGTATGTAACTCAGGGGATGGAATTTCAGACAGGTGGTTCTGTAACTTCAGCTGAGCATGCCTCTGAACCCGATCTGTGGTTGTTCAAAGATCAGGTGGTTCAGCACGAAGTAAACCAGCCCACTCAGGCAGCAGTGGAACGGGGCGCAGCCGGGCCAGGACTGCTGCTTGATCTCCAGGAACCCAGGCCACTGGGCGTCCTGCAGCGTGCAGAGGCCTGCCCAGTAAAAGGCATTGCTTAACTCTCATCTGATGGGGAAGAATGCAGTTTACTCACAGGTGCTGGCCCTACAGAGCAAGTAGATTGTTGAATATATTTGAATAATCAAGCTTTCCAAACAGAAGCAAAACGTACTCCTGGTGATGTATAAAATGCAAATAAACTCAACCAGTCTCTTTTCGCTGCAGGTGTATGAGTTTTGGACTTTTTCCACACCCAGGATCAGAATGCTGCTCCTCTGTCATGCCCTCACTGTAGCTGTGGTCCAGACCTTTATCTTCTCAGAAAACCGGGCATTTGCCAGGAACATCAACTTCTATAACGTGCGGCCTCCTCTTGACCGTAAGTAGTGGTTGTCACCATCACTGGTGATGGGGGGGGTGGTCAGAGTAACTGTTTGAAGTCCCTGTTTCCCTATAGTAACTTTGCCTTTTCTGGAACGTTTGGTTTATACCCAGCATAAATCAGAAAGTCTTTACTACTTCCATGAGTAAGGGTAACACATGGTGACAGAAATTTTCTCAATTTCTTTAAAATGGTTTGGCTTCCTGCTGAAGTCTCAAAAGGGTTCTTGTTCAAATTAATCTTCTGAACACTGTCCATAAGAATGGCTCAGCAGGAGAAATTCAGTGTTCTTTGTTGATATCTTCCTTGGAGAAGGATATTGACTGTAGGAAGCTTCTGCATAAATTATATATACTTTCAAATGGCCATTAACAATTTTGAAAACAGATTAGCATGTTTGAAATTTGGAGGGGAATACTACTTAGATTTTCATTAATATTATGCACAGTCACTATATATACATATATACTATATATATATATTTAGTAATTCCAAGAATCTATTCTAAGGTCATTAGCCATTTGAAGAGGAAAATGCATTTAAAAATACTTTTAATGAAGTATTAACATATATATAATCTCACCTCCTTTCTCTCCAGACAAGTAAAACTTCTCTGATATACTTTACAGAGAATTTGTTATAGATGAAAATTGTTTCGTGGAAATGTGAATGCCAGTGGTTCCCACATCTGTAAGAGTATCAGAATCGCAATAAAAGCGTTTAAAACTACATATTCCTGGGTCCCTTCTCCCGAGATTCAGTAGTCAGAAGGGTGGTATGCAGAATATTTGTTTTCCCTTTTCCCCCTCTTCTTTTTAAAAAAGTTCTCCTGATGGTGTTGACACACAGCCAGGTTTGGGAACCACTGTCTTTATACTTCTAAAGGAGGAGTACTCATACTCCATACTCCTATATGATTACCATTCTGCGTTTTGTTTTTAAGGACATTCAGTCATTAGTAGGTGTATGTGTACGCACGTATATACTACACAACCATATACATATGAAAAATAGCCCACACACATCTTAAACTATCATTTATTACAAATTTCTAAACTGATAGTGATCATATACTGATAGCTTAATGGCAGAGCATAGACATACTTTTCATAAAATCTACATTACTGACAAATTTGTAACCTTTTATAAGAAAAAATTATTAAAAAGAAAAAAGTAATATTTGATTACTATAGAAAATTCCAAAGAGACAGGAAATGTGTAGAAGAAAACAAAATTTATTCATAATCCCAAGAGTCAGAGTGAGCTCTTCTTTCCATTTTTGAATACAGCTGACCCTTGAACAACGCGGGTTTGAACTGCCTGGGTCCACTTACATGTGGATTTTTTCCCCATTGTCCATACTCTAGTACTACATGGTCTGCAGAGGGCCATATGCAGGGCCGACTATAAATTACATGAGGATTTTCAACTGCATGGCGGGCTGGCGCCCCTGACCTCCACGTTGTTCAAGGGTCAACTGTGTTTCCTTCCACTGTTCTTACTCTGTATGTGTATTTAACTTCGTGACAGAGATCACACAAATTTAATTTTGCAGTAGCTTTTATTCGTTTACATTGTGTTTTGAATATTTTTCCATGACTTTGAAAGTATTTTAATGTCTTACATTAAAAATGTTTTTACTCACATAGCTGGCTATGTGAGTAAACTATTTCCCCAAGCTTTATACTGGCCCCCCAGGAGTGCACGCACACACACTCTCACAAGCAAGCTAAATGTTAACGCTTCATTGAAAATCTTTTTAAATGAAGTTTCCTCTTCAGTTGGCGAATGACCTTAGAATAGATGCTTGGAATTACTAAATCAAAAAGGTTGTGCCAGTTTATACATTAACTATTTACCTACCAGCATTGAGTTTTAGTATTTTTTAAACTGTGCTGAATTAACAGGTGAAAATGGATTTCATTATTTATTTACTTACCTAATTCACTTTTATGCATAGGCAAAACTGAAATGTATTGCAAGAACTAATTTCATGTCCTCTGAACTTTAGCTTTTGATATTTTGCTCTTGTTTTATGCACTGCTTTCTAATTATCATCCCAAGTTAGGGATGGTTTGGGTTACCTTGATCTGTGTCTGTTTCATTCTCCAAAAATAGGAGAACTGAAAGTTTCATACAGGGCGTATATTATACTCTGGCCTATAGAGAAATGTCAAATTTATTCCACTTTTGACTCCTCGCCCAACAAAATAACAAGATACAAGCCAGGAAAAAGAAAGCATAAAGAAAAAAAAGAACATACTAGTTGTTCTCAATCCAGACTTCCGGCGGCTCATAATTCCTCCTTTCAGTAACACTCTTGCCTGAGTACAAGGGCCTGAGAATTACTATCATCCTTCTATTAAATGTTACATTCCTGAAAGAGGTCTAATGTTGGGATAACTGACATATATCAAATGAGATTACTTGTTTGAAGTTAAGTGTAGCTGTAATGCAAGTACATATGGATGGAAACCAACCTGGTTTTTGATGTGCCAGGGACTCTACTAGATATTTTTCTTGCAACCTGCTGTTTAATCTTTATCTCTGCAAGTCCTGGGGATCTTCACTGTCACTATTATTGTAAATATTATTATTTCTTAGAGGTTAAAAAATCATACAACTAATTAGTGAGAAGTGCAGAATTCAAGCTTAGGTTAATGTGACTCCAGTTCTTTTCAGGGCCGATACTATATCAAAGTATTGGTCCCAATATTGCCACCATCTTTGCCTGTCCACTCAACCCTCACTTATCCCCAAGTTATAAATTATAATAGAACAATACCATGGATATGTCAAAGTGGCTCATAGAATCATTTGCATTACTCTGTAGTAGATAATAGATGAAATATTCAAAGAAAAGGGAATAAAGAAAATTCCCCGAAGTGTGGCAGTTAAGCCCAGCTCCATAGAAACAGAAATTGTAAGGATAATGACTTGTAACTTTCATTTGATCTAGTGAAAGTTTCTAACTTTATGCCATATTTGATGTTTGAAAAAAATTTTTAACCGTACTGTTTCCCTTTCCTTTTTTTTTTTTTTTTAAAGCGACACCATTTCCAAACAGCTTCAAGTGTTTTACCTGTGAAAATGCAGGGGATAATTATAACTGCAATCGATGGGCAGAAGACAAATGGTGCCCACAAAGTAAGTGTGCTGAGTTTGGAACGCTTTGGTGATCAGACCTCATTTAGATCTCTCTTAACTGGCCCTGAGCAGAGGCATCTTATGTGATGAGATTAGCAAACCAGCAGGCTGATGGTGTTCTATAGAAATCAGAGATTTTCTTTGACGAGACTATCCAGACATCAGACTACTCTGAGAGTACATGGAAACTGATGCATGGCCTCCATTTGTAGTTGTATGGGCTTTGAGGAAGAATTTCTTAATATTTACCAGGGAGAACAAATAGACCACAATGTTGACTAGGGCATTCCGAGAATGTCAGAAATGCTCGATGATACTGCTAGAAAAGTCCTACTTACTGGCTAAAGCAAAGGAAGGTTTTTGTACTCTTGAGATACACTGATGCTTGAGAAACTCCTTCATTTATTCAACAAACATTTGAGCATCTTTTTAGTCTGTTTAGTTCCCTGGTAGATCCCCAGTGCCTAGACCATATTAGGTGCTCAGTAAATATTGACAGAATGAAGGGATGCCTTTGACTAGGTAGTCGGGAAATCTTCTCTGAGGAATATACGTTTGAACTGAGAACCAAATGACCAAAACAAGTCAGCTGCGTGGACATCTGCAGGAAGAGCATGCCAGGAAGAGGGAACAGCAGGCGCAAAGGCAAGATCTGGCTTCCTCTGTGAACAGGAAGAAGGCTGGCTGGTGAGGCGTAGTAGGAGATGGAGAAAGGATCTGATCGAGATTTAAGGACTGGGATGTGCAGCATCTTATTTGTTCTGATAAGAAGTTTGGATTTCATTGTAAATGTGATGGGAAGGGAGTAGGGTGTTTAAGCCATGGAGTACAGGATGCTAGGTGTGTTCTAAAATATTTCTCTGGCTGCCGAGTGCAGAATGGATGGTTGGGCACAAGAGAAGAAGGGGACACCAAATGGGGTCTTTCATTGTTTTGGGACAGGAGAAGATGATGACTTGGACTAAACTTGGAGGTAAAGCAGACAGGATGTGCTGATGGATGATTTGTAATTGAACAACTCTACTTAGAACTATAAGGAGATCAGGCTATTTAGATTATAGGATGCACTGTTTTTTAGGTTTTCAGATGTAAAAAGCCACCAAAAACAAACTCTTCCAGACTTAGAGACTACCAGTTTTGGTCTACTAGTACCTTGAATCTTTTGGACATTTCTATATCACATTATGGCAGTGGAATAGCCTTACCTCTTCCAGATGATGCCAAACTGTGGAACCAAGAAATAGTATATACACTGGAGACCTCTACTGGGCCTGAGAATCTTATGCTGTAAATTAGCACAGATGGCTGTGACATTTACATGGACAGTATTTTTCGTTATTTCTTTCCAAGAATAATTATCAAAATATTTTTTTCTTGAGGTTATTTTACAGTTCTGAAGAGCGGTTGACTGAATTGTGCTTGTGAGTGCATGTATGCTTTTGGGGATTTGTTTCTACATTTTTCACAAACATTAATTTCAATGTTTCTGAGGCTGGTGGATGCCTCTCTTTAACTAGCTTGTGTCAGAGGGTGGGTATCATTCTTTAACCGTTTGCTTTAAATTCTCCCAAGAACTGGATGGGAAGGGTTCGGAACAGTGGTCGATTGGGGCATTGATGTCCAGCCTCTTTATGGACACTGTCTGGCGCTTTTCTTATCCTCATCTTTATGGCTGGCATTATTCTTTTGGATTTTACCAAATGCTGTTCCTACTAGGTCTGTGCATGTTCCAATTCGTCTCTCGCTAATCGAAGCCACTTTTAACGGGAACATGCATGGAAATTTCTGGGTTTTAGAAATTCATCTCTGTTGAAACATGGGAGCAAAAGAGGGATGCTGCAGCTTTTCGCCAACAAGAAAAAGCCTGACTCAGAGAGAGATGGACTCGGAATGCCCCCCGCGTTCCAGCGTGCGTAACAGTACATTCTTGATTGTACACCAGCCAAGCCCCCAAAATACTAACCGTCTGGAATTGAGGCTGTAATTGCTTACTTTTCACCTTGTCATTATTGAGGGGGGTGATAGTCAACCATTTCTTGGGGCACACAGGCCTGTGGCTATTCTTTGTCATCTCAGGTTTCCTTTTCACTTTATAGCTCTGCTTCTGTGGTCTGCCAGGGGTGTTAAAAGAGGTTCTCTAGGTAACAGGATATGACAAGAATGACATTTCTTATTTTATTTAATTTACCCCGGCGTTTAACTCTGACTTTGTAGGGCTGCTTTAGCATGTGTGACGGTCTCTAGGAACACAGGCAGCTACCAGTTCTCAATTCTTCTTTGTCTGGAGTACAAATGGGAATGCCTTCCAGAACATGTAGTGGTTCCCTGTCCTTCAGAGTCCCAGTCAGCTGCTCTTGTAGAGCGCTCTGCTCACGCCCAGTTCAATGCTGAGTGTACTGAGAGGCACGATAGTATGCTGGTGAAGAGCACAAACCCTGGAAGACTGCCTACGTCAGCGTCTTACCTTCCACCGCTTTCTACCTATGTGACCGTAAGCCTCAGGTTTCTCTGTGAAATGAGGATGTTAATATGACTTAAGGCCTGCTGTGAGGACTGAATGAGTGAATACATGTTAGAAGAGTGCCTGGTTGGTGGTACGCACTTAATGGGCATTTGCTATTGTTAACATTACGTAGAGCTTACAACAGCCCTGTCAACCACCCGTGCGCTTATAATTTTACTCAAACGAACATGAGCTCAAAGGCTCTCACGTGGCTTCTTCACTTGTGACACAGGCAGTTCCCTAAGCCCCGTCTTCTCAACTCTCATGTTTTCCTGCTCCCTGCCCCCACTTGTAGGGCATTGCTGCCACAGTCCCTTCTCAATAAACTAAGAAGCATTGCCTTGGCCTGAGATAACTAAAGAGTAAGAGGCGCAGAACTAAAGTGGAATGTCCTAGGTTAGTGAATGAAATCACTTTCTTGAAAGAACCCTGAGAATAAAATGTGAATGGTTAAAGGTATAAGGGGTAACCTGTGTGGCAATGAACTAGCCCTGCAGAGCGGGAGGGGGCAGAGAAGGTAAGAGTTATCTAAAGAGGAGGAGAAAAGCTGGAAATACTTTGGGGAAAAATCAAACACGCCGGGAGGATTAGAGCCCGGAGAAGAATTAGGTAAGCAAGGTGCTCTTGGTGTGTAATTTGAGGCACCTGCTTCTCAGTCCAGGTTGCCACATGGCCTATTAGTATATAAAGAAACATATGCGGAATAATGCAACAAGTGCTATGACCCGCTGCATTTTACATTTATAGTTTTCATTTTATTTTAGAGTTACAGAACATGTGCTTCAGGGGGAGAAACACAGACATACTGACACTTTCTTAGGAAATGAGCAGACCTGTTTTTTTGGCGTTATACTCCTTTATTGGAGTATAATTGCTTCATAATACTGTGTTAGTTTCTGTTGTACAACAAAGTGAATCAGCCATATGTATACACATGTCCCCACATCCCCTACTTCTTGGACCTATGGTTTCGATGAAAAGCTTGTCCAGTTTTTTCTCAGCTTTACCTGGCACCAAAGAATAAGTGCCCATTTATATTCATTTTAAAAATAGACATCTGCTTCAGAAGCTAATGTCTGTTCAACAATACCGCCTAGAAACGTAAGGATCATCCTGAATTTTAGTCATTTCTGAAGTGACTGTTGAAAGTTTGCTTTCTACATTGCAAAAAAAATAAGTTGCTTTTTTCTGCCTAGATACACAGTACTGTTTGACAGTACATCACTTTACCAGTCATGGAAGGAGTACATCCATCACCAAAAAGTGTGCCTCCACAAGTGAATGTCATTTTGTTGGCTGCCACCACAGCCAAGATTCTGAACACACGGTAAGGAGCGTATGTGTGTGTAAAGTTATTGTCCTGTGGTTTCTTGATGGTGATGGCTGGTTGTATATAAAGAGGCAGGAAGGATAAATAATGTCAAACATACGTATACTTTGAGAGACTCCCTTACACTGAAATGGAGATGAAAGAAGAAGCCTTTCTGTCCATCAAACAATAATATTACTAAAAACAAATGATAATTCTTAGATTCCAGAGCTAGACCCCAGGGTCTAGACCTTGGACTTTGGGTGAGTTGTCTGAAGTCAACCTCTGGAAGCCCCAAAAGCAAACAATCCATGCACTAGAGGATGACCAACGTTACAGAGCCCAGCTTACATATTTTGTTTATGGCTAGAAATCACCAAGAGCACTGCACCAAGAAGGTAGAAAGAGGAAAATGGTGGCAAACTTACTGCCTCTGCTTAGACGAGGAAGTGAGAATCTGAGAGGTTAACCTCAGCTTATTAAAATGAGCGATAGAGGGCTTCCCTGCTGGCGCAGTGGTTAGGGGTCCGCCTGCCGATGCAGGGGACACGGGTTCGTGCCCCGGTCCGGGAAGATCCCACATGCCGCAGAGCGGCTGGGCCCGTGAGCCATGGCCGCGGAGCCTGCACTCTGCAACAGGAGAGGCCACAACAGTGAGAGGCCCATGTACCACAAAAAAAAAAAAAATGAGCGATAGATGAATCTATCTATCTAGATTTTAGATGAATCTATCTCTTCAGTTTTCTCATTCTACCATTCTAAATGAGCATTTTACTCTTTTACATGCCTGGAATCCTGAAATGGTTGAGAAAAAAATTACTTGAAGGTATGTTAATTTCATGAGATCTTAGAATTCAATTTAGCCTATACATAAAGAAAATGGTCCCGACACCAGTGGCTTTTTAAAAAAATTTAGTTTAGTATGGTTGATTTAATGTGTTGATTTCTGCTGTACACCAAAATGACTCAGTTATATATTCTTTTCCATTACGGTTTATCACAGGATATTGAACATAGTTCCCTGTGCTATGCAGAAGGACCTTGTTGGTTATCCATCCTATATATAACAGTTTGCATCTGCTGACCCCAAACTCCCAATCTTTCCCTCTCCGCCTTGGCAACCACAAGTCGTTTCTCTATGTCTGTGAGTCTGTTTCATAGATAAGTTCAGTTGCTGACACTACTAGCTTTTAGCTCCAGCTACAAAGGAGAATCTGCTGGTTAGCTTTTGTGGGCTTTGGTGTGGGGTGGGCATCCCAGACCAATTGAAGCAACTTCAGAGTGAGATCCTGGGCCTCAGGAATTTTTGTTTTTTTGAAGTTCCCCCAGGTGATTTTAATGTGCAGCCAGGATTGAGAACCACTGAGGTAGATACTTTATCTTACCTGGCCATCCTGGAAGCCATTCGATATAGATACTTTATCCTGAAAGCCTCTGTGAATGTCCAGGTTCATCAGGTTGAGGCGTTGTATCCGATATCATGACAGGGAGTGCTTCCCTTGAGAACACGTTGTGCTGTGAGGGAGCATGCCACTGTAAAGATAGGCATCAGTGTTAGTACAGACAACAAGAGTGATAATTATCCCCTAACAAGTAGTACTGAGAAAGAAAATCAATGACCAATCCAGAAGGTTCCTAGCTTTTATTTTTGTTTCAGCGTTTCTGCTTAACAAACCTTCAGAAGAGTTGTTGACTCAGTTAAGCAGTCTTACTCAGTTTGCCTTTCTCTTGCTTATGCTTGGGTTGGTGCAGGTATCACACTTAAAATGAAAAGACTCTCAAGATGGTTTTTACTTTGAGGTAAGTGGGGGGAAGGGTGCCCAATGGCCTGGATGACTCACAGACTAAAAGCCAACTCAATTCTGTCCTCAGAGAGGTCTTTAACCTCCTAAATGTTTGCACTTCAGTTACTGTCTCACTGCAACCACTTAAGAGACCCCAAGCCAGAACTGCCCAGCCAGGCCCTTCCTGAATTCCCACCTCAAAGAAACGTTTCCACTTAGAAAAATTACAGTATGAAAACTTGGAGAAAAGATGGCGGAGTAGAAGGACATGAGCTCATCTTCCCGTACGAAACACCAAAATCACAGCTAACTGCTGAACAACCATTGACAAGAAAAACGCTGAAACCTACCAAAAAAGATATCCTACATCCAAAGACAAAGAGCCACAAGGAGATGGTAGAAGGGGTGCAACTGTGACAAAATCAAATCCCATACCAGCCCAGTGGGCAACCCACGAACTGGAAAATAATTCTGTCACAGAAGTTCACCCACAGGAGTGAAAGTTCTGAGCCCCACATCAAGCTCCCCAGCCTGGGGGTCTGGCAATGGGAGGAGGAGCCCCCAGAGAATCTGGCTTTGAGGCCACTGGGGTTTGTCACAGGAGCTCCACAGGACTGGAGGAAACAAACTCCACTCTTGGAGTGTGCACACAGGGTCTCGTGTGACTAGGACCCAGGGAGAAAAGCAGGGACCTCATAAGAGTCTGGGCCAGACCTACCTGCTGGTATTGGAGGGTCTCCTGTGAAGGCGGGGTGTGGCTCACTGCAGGAACAAAGACACTGGCAGTGGTAGTTCTGGGAAGTTCTCATTGGTATGAGCCCTCTGGGAGCCCGCCATTTTCTCACCAACACCTGGCCCCACCCAACAGCCTGTAGGCTCCTGTGCTGGGACACCTCAGGCCAAATAACCAACGGGGTGGGAACACAGCCCCACCCATCAACAGACAGGCTGCTTAAAGTCTTCCTGAGCACACAGCTACCAGCTAAATATACCTCCTGACACGGCCCTGCCCACCAGAGGGACATGACCCAGCTCCACCCACCAGTGGGTAGGAACCAGTCCCTCCCACCAAAAAGCCTGCTTAAGCCCCTGGACCAACCTCATCAACAATTTGAAGAATAAAAATCATAGGATCATCTCAATAGATGCAGAAAAAGCTTTTGACAAAATTCAACACCCATTTATGATAATAACCCTGCAGAAAGTGGGCATAGAGGGAACCAATCTAATCAAGGCCATATATGACAAACCCACAGCAAACATCATTCTAAATGGTGAAAAACTGAAACCATTTCCTCTAAGATCAGGAACAAGGCAAGGATGTCCATTCTCACCACTATTATTCAACATAGTTTTGGAAGTCCTAGCCATGGCAATCAGAGAAGTAAAACTGTTACTGCTTGCAGATGACATGATACTATAAATAGAAAACCCTAAAGATGCTACCAGAAAACAACCAGAGCTCATCAATGAATTTGGTAAAGTTGTGGGATGCAGAAATCTCTTGCATTCCTATATGCTAACAATGAAAGATCAGAAAGAGAAATCAAAGAAATGATCCCAATTACCACTGCATCAAAAAGAACAAAATACCTAGGAATAAACCTACCTAAGGAGACAAAAGACCTGTACTCAGAAAACTATAAGACGCTGATGAAAGAAATCAAAGGTGACACAAACAAATGGAGAGATATTCCATATTCTTGAAATGGAAGAATCAATGTTGTCAAAATGACTATACTACCCAAAGCAATCTACAGATTCAATGCAATCTCTATCAAATTACCAGTGGCATTTTTCAGAGAACTAAAACAAAAAGTTTTAAAATCTGTATGGAGACACAAAAGACCCCAAATAGCCAAAGCAATCCTGAGAAAGAAAAACTGAGTTGGAGGAATCAGGCTCCCTGACTTCAGACTGTACCACTTACAAAGAGCTACAGTAACCAAAACAGTATGGTACTGGCACAAAAACAGAAATATAGATCCATGGAACAGGATAGAAAGCCCAGAGATAAACCCACACACCTATGGTCAATTAATCTATGACAAAACAAGGCAAGACTATACAATGGAGAAAAGACAGTCTCTTCAATAAATGGTGCTGGGAAAACTGGACAGCATGTAAAAGAATGAAATTAGACACTCCCTAACACCATACACAAAAATCAACTCAAAATGGATTAAAGACCTAAATGTAAGGCCTGATACTCTAAAACTCTTAGAGGAAAACATAGGCAGAACACTCTGGCATAAATCACAGCAGTATCTTTTTTGATCCGTCTCCTAGAATAATGGAAATAAAACAAGCAAACAAAACAAAAAAGGACCTAATTAAACTCAAGAGCTTTTGTACAGCAAAGGAAACCGTAAACAAAACAAAAAGACAACCCACAGAATGGGAGAAAATATTTGCAAATGAAGCAACCAACAAGGGATTAATCTTCAAAATATACAAGCAGCTCAATATCAGAAAAAACAAACAACCCAATCCAAAAATGGGCAGAAGACCTAAATAGACATTTCTCCAAAGAAGACATACAGATGGCCTAGAGGCACATGAAAAGCTGCTCAACATCACTAATTATTAGAGAAATGCAAGTCAAAACTATAACGAGATATCACCTCACACCAGTTAGATGGCCATCATCAAAAAGTCTACAAACAATAAATGCTGGAGAGGGTGTGGAGAAAAGAGGAACCTCCTACACTGTTGGTGGGAATGTAAATTGGTACAGCCACTATGGAGAGCACTATGGAGGTTCCTTAAAAAACTAAAAATAGAACTACCATATGACCCAGCAATCCCACTCCTGGGCATATAACCATGGTTTGAAAGGATACATGCACCCCAGTGTTCACTGCAGCACTGTTTACAATAGCCAAGACATGGAAGTAAACCTAAATGTCCATTGAGAGATGAATGCATAAAGAAGATGTGGTACATATATACAATGGGATATTACTCAGCCATTAAAAAGAATGAAATAATGCCATTTGCAGCAACATGGATGACCTGGAGATTGTCTTTCTCTTTCTGACTTAGTATGATAAATATATGATATCAGTTATATGCTGAATCTTTTAAAAAAATGATATAAATGAACTTATTTACAAAACAGAAACAGACTCACAGACTTTGAAAACAAATTTATGGTTACCAAAGGGGAAAGGTGGGGGAGAGGGATAAATTGGGAGTTTGGGGTTGATATTTACACACTACTACATTTTAAATAGATAACCAGCAAGGACCTACTGTGTAGCACAGGGAACTCTGCTCAATATCCTGCAATAACTTATATGGGAAAAGAATTTGAAAAAGAATAGATACATGTCTAACTGTTCAAGTGCTGGACACCTGAAACTAACGCATCAACTATACTCCAATATAAAATAAAAATATTTTTAAAGAAAACTTACCTATTAACTATTCTTCAGAAATATTCTTAATGGCTACATAATATTAAAATATGTGTTTGTACTATAATTTATCTAATTCCTTATTAAAAATACTAGACAGCTTTTAATATTTCTTTATTCTAAAATAAGCCCCACATAATCTTTGTGATTTTGGTGCATATTACTGGATTGATTTATATAAATAATCTTGAAGCTCTTGATAAAGATTGCCAAATTTCTCCCCAGAAAAACTGAAGCAATTATATTCTCAGTAGCAGTGTTTGAGAATATCGAAATTACTACCATGTCACGGACCCAGGCTCATGTACATTTTGGAAATCTTTGTCAATTTGATAGGAAAAAGGTACATTTTCAAATTCATAATGTTTATTAAGTCTCAAACATTTAAAAAATAAGATATCATTTTTCTCTTGTATGCCATATTTTAGAAAATTTTTAAATTGAAATAAAAATTTATATACTCATAAAAGATAAAAAAAAATTCTGTCCTCAGAGCTGAAGAAGGCTTTTGTTTTTCTTCATTTGACCCTTCCCTCTTCTTCCCTTCATTCACTTGCTCTTTCCTTCTCCTCTTCCTTTGGTAACAGGAGTGTAGGTCTTGCTGTGAAGGGATGATCTGCAATGTTGGGTTACCCACCAACCGCACTAATGCGGTCTTTGCTGTGATGCATGCTCAGAGGACGTCTGGCAGCCGTGCCCCTGCGCTCCACCTACCAGTGCTGTCCTGGGCCTTCATGCTGCTGTTGATGTGATACCACCATTCCTGGGCGAGGCGGAGACCAGCCCTCTAAATCACAAGCCAACAACTGTGTGAACAGTGAACTTTGGAGTGAAGACCCGTCTTGCACTTGGTGAAGAATGCTCATCGGACCCCAAAGCAGAAGCCAGTTGTTGCTTAGCTGAAATGCTCCTGCACGAGGCCACTGAGGAAGGGGACTCGGCAGGGACTGAGGGATTATGTGGATTTTATATTTCTTGATCAAAGGGGCTGCATTTGGTCACTTCTGCAAGGAGAGTCTTGCCAGCATCTACTACGGGCAGGTTCGGTAGCCTGTATTGTCCCCACCTGACCAGGCCTGGAGCAGAAAGGACTCCTTGACTGATCAACTCCTTCAGGGGCTGCTGGATCAGACCCTCTCTTTTCTGTGATTAGCTCAGAGCATCTCTGTGACATATAACCCTTCCCCAATAAGAAAGCAATTTCCCCGCCAACGGTGTAGACAACGAGAAGGGCAACTACAAGAAGAAACTTCCAGTGGAACTAATATGAAACCCATTGGCTATTGTGGGGGGAAATAAAACTTTTAAATTATACAATGTAAAATGCACGCTTATGTGTTTCTTGGCTGATGTGGAGACCTCAGGTGAAACATTAACCAGTGTCATAAGGGAGGCTAATTGAAGTTACGTGTTCATGCACCACAGGTGATATATTCTAGCTTAAAGTACAAAATTCTATGCCATTGTGACTTAGTTTTTTCTTTTGGGTGAAGGACCCTTCTTAGGATGCTAAATGCAAAACTAGTGAATTGAGAAGGTGAGGAAACCTCCCTGATCAAGGAAGATGATACCTTATCATGTGATGGACCCTCAAAAGTAGCAGCTTAAAGACAGAGAAACTGGCACCAGTGTCCCTCTCCCAGTCAACTTGCCTCTGAATGTCAGGGCCACTAAGAGAACATTTCTAAACACATGCTAAAATGTTTGGTCCCCTTGTCTTCTCTTTCCTTCTTATAACACAGTCCCAGAATCCTAATTTCCTGCCTTTACACTTTGGGGTGACCTTTAAACACTCTGCCCTTGTATGTATAGTGAGGAGTTAATGAATTGTTTGGTTTTTTTTTAGTTGAGCATCTACCATTAGAATACTGAGTGCTCCATAGAATCCACTAATGATGCTGTCCTTGCCACACGGGCTCATCTATGATGGGGGTTGGCAAACCATGGGCCATGGGACAAATACATCTCACTGCTCTCAGTCTGCTGTAGCAAATAGGCTGTTGACCAGGTGGCTTAAACTAGAACATGTCATCCTCACAGTTCTGGAGGCTGGGAAATGCAAGATCAAGATGCCAGCAGATCTACTGTCTGGTGAGAGCCCTCTTCCAGGTTTGCAGACTGGTTTTCTCATATCCTCTCAGGGCAGAGTGCAGAGTGAGCGTAAGGGTACTAATCGCGTTCATGAGGCTCCGCCTGCATGACCTAGCCATCTCCCAGAGGCCCCACACCCAAATACCACCCCATCTGGGACTTAGGCTCCAACACATGAATTTGGGGGAGACAGATGCTCACTCTATAGCAACTACCTATTTCTGTGAACACAGTTTTATTGGAACACAGCCGTGCCCATTCGTTTACCTATTGTCTACAAGCTTCTTGCCTGCTACAACACCGAGGATGAGTAGATGCAGCAAAGAGCATCTGGCCTACGAAATCTAAAAGATTTACTATTTTGCCTTCTACAGGAAAAGTGTGCCGACCCCTAACCTCTGAAATGGCAGAAGTGCATTGGGAGAAAGCTGCTTGCTTTACAGGGACCGTGGTGCTCACAGGGGGTTCCTCAGCCTCTGCAGTGGTTTTTGCCAGATCACTTTCCTTAGATGCATCCATGAATGTTTCTTCGTTTTGATTGTTTGTTCCACTCCTTTGATTCAGCCTCTCAGTAGTTACGTGCTGTTGTAAGGTGCCGAGCCGTCTGTTTCTTCTCATCCTTGACACACTGGGAGAGTCTCATCCTAAGGCTCTTTAGCTTTTCCAGTACAACAGGGAGGAAGCAGACATCGTTACCTCCCTGTCTCTGGCTGAAACCCCAGACTCACCTGGAAGCATCCGTTTTGAAGCCTGATGTAAATTTATCCTGCCTTTCACTCAGCACCTTGAAGTATTTGAGTTTTTATCATTTATGCTTGTTTGAAATTAATTATATATGGCTTCAGTTGGAACATTTTAATAGCATCTTTGGTGGGTGTATTTTTATTCGTCTGTGTAGTTGACAAATTGGTTAAAAAACCATTAGCAGCCAGTATTTTTTTCTGATTTTGTTTCTGCTTTCTAGATTAATGATCTTTCCTTTTTTTTTCCTTTCTTGAGGAAACATCTTAATTTTCTCTTCTTCACCCCACACATTTTGTTTTCATGGATTGCCCTCCTTACCTTAACACCGGTCCACTGAGCATTTAAGATAGGGCTATGCTGAGCAAAAGAGAGAACACACAGAGGAAACAAACTCCTGCAAAGGCAGCTGAGTGAGCAGGGGTGCCAGATTTACAAATATTTAAGAGCATGGGATGCCCCATTAAATTGGAATTTCAGATAAACAACAATTTTTTAGTATAAGTTATTCATGAACTCATAAGTGTGGCTCATCTAAGGCAATGTTTTCAAGTCCCTGTAATCAGAATCTTCTGGGTAACTTCAAAACAATACAAATTCCCAGGGCATCCTGGAGACACTGACTCAGTAGATCTGGGATGGAAGCCCAAGCCTAACCCCAATAATTAAATGTTAAAGAAAAAGCTCCCAGGTGATTATGATGCTCACCCGGGTGTGTTACCCTTGACCTGAGAGGTTTATTCCTTTTTCTGAAGCCCAGTCTTTGGCCACATAATAGAAGTGCTAATGAATAATAAATATGCTCACAAGTAACCTGGGTTGGAGCTGTGGTTCTCATTGTGGTCTCCGGACCAGCAGTGTCAGCATCACCTGGGAACTTGTTAGAAATGCAAATGCTCAGCCTCCATTCTAGGCCCATTGAATCAGAAATTCTGAGGGTTCAATCTGTGTTTTAATAAAGTTTCCAGGTGCTTCTGATGCACACGCAAATTCAAGAACCACTGGACCAGAGAAGTGCTTCCTAATCGTCTTCTGTAAACGGGTCCTTGGTGGCTGCATGAAAATCACTCAGGGAACTTATATTTAAAAAAAAAGAAAATCAGACTCCCAGGCCCCAAATCCAGAAAGTCAGATTCTTTTTGTTGGGGCCGAGTCAGAAAATCTGTATTTTTATAAATTCCTCAAGTGATTCTGTTACATAGCCATTTTGGGAGCCACTAAACTAGAGAATGAGAGATGGGGGTGACTTACTGATCAGAAGGCCCAAACTTTTAACACCTGACCTTGAAAGCCCTCTGCATTATAAGTGGACTCTGTGTGATGTCTCCAATGTAATTGTTTTAAAACTAGAATCCAAAAATCTAATCAGAGTCCATTGCATGGATTTTTTTAGTCCACTGCATAGTGACTTAGAATGGCCAAGTGTTCCAGACCTCAGATTAATTTCATTTGCTCCTAATGAGCAAGATGATGAAAAGTACTTTGTCAAAATGTCCATTGAAAACTGGAGTAGTGAGGGCATGAGGGTATGTAGGTTTGTTCTTATAAAAGAGACCAGGGGATTAGCTATGAATATGAGGAGTGTGTGAGGGAACGACCTGTCAAAGGTCCATTTTGAATAGATCTACATTCTAGAATAAACTGAATTCCCATCCATCACTTTCTGAAAAAGAAAAAAAAAAAAAAAGGTACAGAACACATCTTTTCCTTGCTGTGTCTAAACCCTCCCCAAATCCAACTCTGAGTGAAGTTAGCAGCCAGAAATTACAGGTATTGTTTTCCATACAGTCTGCATTCTGCTGTGTCAGTCACTGTGTAAAATACATCTCATAAGAAAAGGGAAGGAGGTGGGTCAGTTTCCCTTTCTCACTGGGAGAAAACTTATAAAGCTGTGCAAAGCGTGAAATAAGCAGTATGAACCGGCACGGACTTAGGAACTGGGAAATATCTCACATGTAAAAAATTACTAACTCTAATGCACGATTTTTGTGACGTCAATTGCCATCTTACGAAACTTTGCTCTGACCTTCGGATCTTGGACATTTTATTTTTCACCTAGATCTTGGTCACTGACTCTTTGATTTGTGGAGGTTTCACTGTGATGCTGGATATGTCAGGGGACAAAGCATGCCAGAGGACAAAGGTGAATAGTGGATGCACAAAGGTGAAAGTTGTAGAAACTGGAGAGAAAATGGCTGTCGTAATTGCAGTCTGCCTTTAGGCATAGCTCCACGGCTGTGCACCCGAAACAGTCTAGCATCTTCCTATCACACCTCCCACTTCTCCTTTGGCCTTCATAGTTCTGTCTCCTCCCCCATCCCCCTCCCTCATTGCCTTGGCCTCTTTTATCAGATGCTGAGGCTAGGAGCTGAGCTATCTAGGGGGTAATCCAGAATGTGAGTTACTCAGAGTGTAGGCTGTGAAAAATAGGGCTTTCACAGCTCAATCCCAAGAATACTATTCAAGGAGTCTGGGAACCTGCATTTTGAACAAGCATCTATCTAGTCATGAATCTGGTGATTCTGATACTGGTAGTCTTAGGGCATCATCTTTACAAACAATAATGCAGGGCCTCAGTATAAGGCTGTAGAGGCTTTACTGAGAGCATCCACCATGCAACTCCTAAACCTCCATATCTGTACTTTTTTGGTCTATGAAAATTGGTCCCAGTGAAGGGGCTAGGAGCAACTGGAGGACACCGTGGCTTGGCAGAGCTGCCCTGTTGGGGATGGTCCTGGGAGGCCTGGACGAGTGGGACCTGCAGGAAACCTGTACCTCTTCTAGCCAAGCAGGATGTCCAGGGTTCTGACCACTGACTAGACTCCCTGCAAGTCATGGCTGTGTCTGCAGCAGGAGCAACACGAAGCCAAGGGCAATGGAGCCTGTCCACAGAGGCTAAGCAGAGACGAAAGACCAGATCCAACTCAAATATTCTCTAAAGGAGGATAAGCAACAGGGGGCAAGCAGGTCCTGGAGACAGACTCTGTCTAGGTTGTTGAGGGTCCCCAAGGAGAGTACCTTTTAGAGAGTGATGTATCCATCCGGATGACTTCAACTACAAATAACAGAGAGGCCCAATCAAATTGGCATAAATAAATATGTGGCTCACACAACTAGAAGTCCAGAGGGAGAGTGGGATTCAGGGTGGACTTAACTCGGTGGTTCTAGCTCCGTTCTCTGCTGTTCTTTGGGCTCCATCTCCCCCATGTCCTCTGGTAAGGAGATGGCACAGCTATCCCATATGTCCCAGCCAACATCCGGGGAAGAGACAGAGGGATACTACTGGACACATGCCAGGAAGTAAAAGTCTTCACCCAGGCTCCCAGCAAATCACAAAGGAAGCCAAGGAAGATGTGGTTACCCTTGGCTTTAGTACAGCTGAAGGGAGATCTCTGTCCCCTGAGGCATGTGCGGTGCACGGCAGAGGGTAGATAGCCGAGCAAAATAGGAATTAAAGAGGAGGAAGGAAGAAATGGATCTGGGAGGGCAGCCAGAAATGCTCCAGATTCCCACAGTCTGAGGCCATGTCAGGAGGCAGTTGTTAAGGTGGCTGAGAAAGTGCTCATGTGTTAGAGATAAGCCAGCCAAGCCCTCTGAAGCTGTACGGACTTGCCCTAACCCCACAGCTAGTTGGTAGCAGACCCAGACAGAGAAACTCTGCTGCCTACTGCAGTTTCCACCAAGTTCTCTTTTGATTAATGTATGTTGTAAATCTGCACGGAGTGGAGAGAGTATTCAGCACTTCCCAAACTATTCTGCAAGAGAAGCTTTTCTTTCTCAAGTATCTGAGTTCCATAGAACACACTCTGTTAAGCCAACACCACTTTGCAAATGTAGAGAAGTATGGGGGGAAAGCTGCAGAACTCGGGGGATGGGTATGGAACTGACCCCTAAAATAAGTGGCATATCCTAGGTGGTTGGTGAACACATGCTGAGTGCACAAACCTTGACTCCTTCAGAAATACTCACTGCTCCAAGAGCTCGGGCTCCATTCTATATAGACTTGTGTCCATTATCCATAGGTGAGCAAAGGCAGAAAACTAAGACACTGCCTTAAAAAAGGGCAAAATGCTTAAAAAAAAAATTCTTTTCTCATGTTGTTGACCTATCAGTGTCCTGAACTAATTTTGATCCCACTCATGGCATTTTTGTCTAGCTCTGAAGGGCCCACTGCTCCTTAGGACTCAACTGTAAATCAATCTGGAAGGCACTGTTTTCTGAGGATTATGTATTCCTCTCTTTCAATATGCCCTTTGAAGAATTATCTGAAGTAGTCACTTGTTATTCTAAATATTTTTAGATTATGAAATTAATCTTTAGTCAGAGATGGGTCCTGAATACTAAGTACTTATCCTTATTTTAACTAATGAATTTAGATCAGAATTTACTAATAGACTGAAGATGCCTTTTTGTCAGAGATGTGGACATACTCTCAAGGAAAGTCTTTATCTCATCTAACAAAAGAAAATGAAGATAGGATCTTCCAGGTTGGTGAACACATGGAGGCTCAGAGAGGGCAAGGGAGCTCACACCCCTTCCCACAGCCTTGCCTAAGCATCTTTTACCATAAACCGCTTCCCACTGGCCACAAAGCTCTGCCCACATGTCAACAGTGGTGTCCATCCACTATGATGCCTTAACTTGCACCTCTGGCCACTTGCTCAGGTGAAGGGAGGAGACAAGATGGTGGAGTAGAAGGACTTGAGCTCACCTCCTCTCATGAAAACACCAAAGTCACAACTCCTGAACAACCATTGACAAAAGAGACGGTAACCTACCAAAAAAGGTATTCTACATCCAAAGACAAAGAAGAAGCCACAAAGAGACGGTAGGAGAGGTGCTTTCACAATATAATCAAATCCCATACCTGCCAGGTAGGTGACCCACAGACTGGAAAATAATTATACCACAGAGGTTCTCTCACAGGAATAGGAGTTCTGAGCCCCAAATCAGGCTCCCCAGCCTGGGGGTCTGGTATTGGGAGGAGGAGCCCCCAGAACATGTGGCTTTGAAGGGCAGCAGGGTTTGAGTGCAGGAGCTCCACAGGATTGGGGGAAACAGAGACTCCACTCTTGGAGGGGGCACTGGGACCAGGGCAAAGCAGTGACTCCATAGGAGCCTGGAACAGACATACATGTGGGTCTTGGAGGGTCTCTGGGGGAGAAAGGGTTGGCCATAGTTCACTGTGTGGGCAAGGACACTGGTGGCAGAGGCCCCAATGAATGTTCATCAGTGTGAGCTCTCCTGGAGTTCACCAATGTGGCACCAAGACCTGGCCCCACCCAACAGCCTGCAGGCTCCAGTGCTGGAATGCCTCAGGCCAAACAACCAACAGGGTGGGATACAGCCCAACCCATGAGCAGACAGGCTGCCTAAAGTCATCCTGAGCACACAGCTACTTCTAAACACACCCCTTGACACGGCCCTGCCCACCAGAGGGACAGGACCCAGCTCCACCCATCAGTAGGCAGGCGCCAGTCTCTCCCACCATGAAGCCTTCACAAGCCCCTGGACCAACTTCACCCGCGAAGGGGCAGACACCAGACTACAAACCTGCAGCCTGAGAAACAGAGACCACAAACACGGAAAGCTAGATAAAATGGGGCAGCAAAGAAGTATATTCCAGATAAAGGAACAAGATAAAATCCCAGAAGAACAACTAAGTGAAGTGGAGATAGGCAATCTGCCTGAAAAAGAATTTAGAGTAATGATAGTAAAGATGATCCAAGATCTTGTAAAAAGAATGGAAACATAGATCAAGGAGATTCAAGAACTATTAAACAAAGACCCAAAAGAACTAAAGAACAAACAGAGATGAACAATACAATAACAAATGAAAAACACACTAGAAGGAATCAACAGCAGAATAAGTGAGGCAGAAGAATGAATAAGTGAGCTGGAAGACAAACTGGTGGAAATCACTGCTGCATAACAGAATAAAGAAAAAGGAATGAAAAGAAATGAGGACAGTCTAAGACATCTCTGGGAGAACATTAAATGCACCAACATTTGCGTGGAGAAGAAGAGAGAGAAAGGGCCTGAGAAAACATTTGAAGAGATAATAGCTGAAAACTTCCCTAACATGGGAAAGGAAACACTCAAGTCCAGGAAGCACAGAGAGTCCCATGCAGGATAAACCCAAGGAGAAAGACACCAAGACACATATTAATCAAACTCACAAAAATTAAGACAAAAAATATTAAAAAGCACAAGGGAAAAGCAACAAATAACATACAACAGAATCCCCATACAGTTATCAGTTGATTTCTCAGCAGAAACTCTGCAAGCCAGATGGGAGTGGCATGATATATTTAAAGTGACGAAAGGGAAAAACCTACAACCAAGAATACTTTACCCAGCAAGGCTCTTGTTCACATTTAATGGAGAAATCAAAAGCTTTACAGACAAGCAAAAGCTAAGCACCACCAAACCAGCTTTGAAACAAATGCTAAAGGAATTTCTCTAGGCGGAAAAGAAAAGGACACAACTAGAAACAAGAAAACTACAAATGAGAAAGCTCACCAGTAAAGGCAAACATAAAGGTAGGAACTCATCCACAAACAAATATATCAAAACTAGAAATTGTTGAGGAAATTAAAAATGCAGGCTATTGGAAATGCATCTGAAATTGAGAGACCAGCAACTTAAAACAATCGTGTATATAGGTATAGACTTCTATATCAAAACCTCGTGGTAACCACAAACCAAAAATCTACAATAAATACACATGCAAAAAAGAAAAAGCAAGCCAAACACAACTCTAAAGATAATCTTCAAATCACAAGAGAACAAAAGAGAAAGGGAAGAAAAATGACCTACAAAAACAAATCCTAACAATTAACAAAATGGCAGTAAGAATATACATATCAATAATTATCTTAAATGTAAATGAATTAAATGCTGCAACCAAAAGACACAGACTGGCTGAATGGATACAAAAACAAGACTTGTATATATGCTATCTACAAGAGACCCACTTCAGATCTAGGAACACATACAGACTAAAAGTGAAGGGATGGAAAAAGGTACTCAATGCAAATGGAAGTCAAATGAAAGCTGGAGTAGCAATGCTCATATCAGACGAAATAGACTTCAAAATAAAGGCTGTTGCAAGAGACAAAGACGGACACTACTTCATAATGGATCAACCCAAGAAGAAGATGTAACAATTATAAATATATATGCACCCTACACAGGAGCACTTCAATACGTAAGGCAAATGCTAGTAACCATAAAAGGAGATATTGACAGTAACACTAAAATAGTAGGGGATTTTAGCACCCCACTTACATCAATGGATAGATCATCCAGACAGAAGATCAGTAAGGAAACACAGGCCTTAAGTGACACATTAGACCAGATGGACTTAATTGATATTTATAGAGCATTCCATCTGGAAGCCCCAAAATACACATTCTTTCAAGTGCACGTGGAACATTCTCCAGGGTAGATCATATGCTGGGCCACAAAGCAAACCTCAGGAAATTTAAGAACACTGAAATCATATCAAGCATCATTTCCAACCACAATGCTAGGAGACTAGAAATCAAGTACAAGAAAAGAACTGTAAAAAACAAACTCGTGGAGGCTAAACAATATGCTACTATGTTACTAAACAACCAATCACCAAAGAAATCAAAGAGAAAATCAAAAAATACCTAGAGAGAGAACTTTAAGATGGCAGAAGAGTAAGACGTGGAGATCCTCATCTTCCCCACAAATACATCAGAAATACATCTACATGTGGAACAACTCCTACAGAACACCTACTGAATGGTGGCAGAAGACCTCAGACTTCCCAAAAGGCAAGAAACTCCCCACGTACCTGGGTAGGGCAAAAGAAAAAAGAAAAAACAGAGACAAAAGAATAGGGACAGGACCTGCACCTTGGGGAGGGAGCTGTGAAGGAGGAAAAGTTTACACACACTAGGAAGCCCCTTCACTGATGGAGACAGGGGGTAGGCAGGGGGGAAGCTTTGGAGCCATGGAGGGGCACAGCAACAGGGGTGTAGAAGGCAAAGCACAGAGATTCCCACACAGAGAATTGGTGCCAACTAGCACTCACCAGCATGAGAGGCTTGTCTGCTCGCCCACTGGGGTGGGTGGGGGCTGGGAGCTGAGGCTCCAGCTTTGGAGGTCAGACCCCAGGAGGATAACTGGGGTTGGCTGTGTGAACACACCCTGAAGGGGGCTAGTGCGCCACAGCTAGCTGGGAGTGAGTCTGGGGAAAAGTCTGGAACTGCCTAAGAGGCAAGAGACCACAGTTTCAGGGTGTGTGAGGTGAGGGGATTCAGAGCACCGCCTAAATGAGCTCCAGAGATGGGCACGAGCTGTGGCTATCAGTGCAGAAACCAGAGACGGGCATGAAAAACTAAGGCTGCTGCTGCAGCCACCAAGAAGCCTGTGCGCAAGCACAGGTCACTAGTCACACCTCCCCTTCCGGGAGCCTGTGCAGCCCACCACTGCCAGGGTCCCATGATCCAGGGACAACTTCCCCGGGAGAACACATGGCACACTTCAGGCAGTTGCAATGTCACAGCAGCCTCTGCCACCACAGGCTTTCCCTGGATTCCGTACCCCTCCCTCCCCCGGCCTGAGTGAGCCAGAGTCCCCTAATCAGCGGCTCCTTTAACCCCTCCTGTCTGCGTGAAGAACAGATGCCAGAGGGCGAACTACGTGCAGAGGTGGGGCCACATCCAAAGCTGAACCCCAGGAGCTCTGTGAACAAAGAAGAGAAAGGGAAATTCCTCCCAGCAGCCTTAGGAGCAGCGGATAAATCGCCACAATCAACTTGATGTACCCTGCATCTATGGAATACCTGAATAGACAATGAATCATCCCGGGATTGGGGTGGTGGACTTTGGGAGCAACTGTAGACTTGGGGTGTGCTTTCTGCAAATAATTTGTTTCTGGTTTTATGTTTATCTTAGTTTAGTATTTAGAGTTTATTATCATTGGTAGATTTGTTTGCTGATTGGGCTGTTCTCTTCCTTTTTTTTAAATATATATATATATATTTTTGTTTTTTCTTTTTCAATTTTTCTGAGTGTGTATGTGTATGCTTCTTTGTGTGAGTTAGTCTGTATAGCTTTGCTTTTACCATTTGTCCTTGGGTTCTGTCTGTCTGGTTTTTTTGTTTGTTTTGTTTTTAGTATAGTTTCTAGTGTGTGTTATCATTGGTGGATATGTTTTTTGGTTTGGTTGCTCTCTTCTTTCTTTATCATTTTTATTACTAATTTTTTTACTTTTCATAATTTTTTAAATTTTAATAACTTTATTTTTCTTTCTTTCTTTTTTTCTCCATTTTCTTCTGAGCTGTGTGGCTGACAGGGTCTTGGTGCTCCAGCTGGGTATCAGGCATGTGCCTCTGAGGTGGGAGAGCCGAGTTCAGGACACTGGTCCACCAGAGACCTCCCAGCTCCATGCAATATCAAACAGTGAAAGCTCTCCCAGAGATCTCCAGCTCAGTGCTAAGACCCAGCTCCACTCAACGACCAGCAAGCTACAGTGCTAGACACCCTAGGCCAAACAACTAGCAAGACATGAACACAACCCCACCCATTAGCAGAGAGTCTGCCTAAAATCATAATAAGTTCACACAACCCAAAACATTACCAGACACAGTCCTGCTCACCAGAAAGACAAGATCCAGGCTCATCCACCAGAACACAGGCACCAGTCCCCTCCACAAGGAAGCCTACACAACCCACTGAACCAACCTTAGCCACTGGGAGCAGACACCAAAAACAACGGGAACTACGAACCTGAAGCCTGCGAAAAGGAGACCCCAAACACAGTAAGTTAAGAAAAATGAGAGGACAGAAAAACACACAGAAGATGAAGGAACAAGGTAAAAATCCACCAGACCAAACAAATGAAGAGGAAATAGTCTACCTGAAAAAGAATACAGAGTAATTATAGTAAAGATGATCCAAAATCTTTGAAATAGAATAGAGAAAATACAAGAAACGTTTAACAAGGACGTAGAAGAACTAAAGAGCAAACAAACAATGATGAACAATACAATAAATGAAATTAAAAATTCTCTAGAAGGAATCAATAGCAGAACAGATGATGCAGGAGAACAGATAAGTGACCTGGAAGATAAAATAGTGGAAATAACTACCACAGAGCAGAATAAAGGAAAAAGAATGAAAAGAATTGAGGAGAGTCTCAGACGCCTGTGGGACAATAATAAACGTACCAACATGTGAATTATAGGGGTCCTAGAAGAAGAAGAGAAAAAGGGAATGAGAAAATATTTGAAGAGATTATAGTTGAAAACTGCCCTAAATTGGAAAAGGAAATAGTCAATCAAGTCCAGGAAGCGCAGAGTCCCATACAGGATAAATCCAAGGAGAAGCACACCAATACATGTATTAATCAATCTATCAAAAATTAAATACAAAGAAAAAATATTAAAAGCAGCAAGGGAAAAACAACAAATAACATACAAGGGAATCCCCATAAGGTTAACAGGTGATCTTTCAGCAGAAACTCTGCAAGCCAGAAGGGAGTGGCAGGACATATTTAAAGTGATGAAAGGGAAAAACCTAAAACCAAGATTACTCTACCCAGCATAGATCTCATTCAGATTCAACAGAGAAATTAAAAGCTTTACAGACAAGCAAAAGTTAAGAGAATTCAGCACCACCAAACGAGCTTTAAAACAAATGCTAAAGGAACTTCTCTAGGCAGGAAACACAAGAGAGGAAAAGACCTACAATAACAAACCCAAAACAATTAAGAAAATGGGAATAGGAACATACATATCGATAACTACCTTAAATGTAAATGGACTAAATGCTCCAACCAAAAAACATAGACTGACTGAGTGGATACAAAAAAAAGACCCGTATATATGCTGTCTACAAGAGACTGACTTCAGACTTACGGACACGTACAGACTGAAAGTGAGGGGATGGAAAAAGATATTCCATGCAAATGGAAACCAAAAGAAAGCCAGAGTAGCAATTCTCATATTAAACAAAACAGACGTTAAAATAAAGACTACTGGGGCTTCCCTGGTGGCACAGTGGTTGAGAGTCCGCCTGCTGATGCAGGGGACGTGGGTTCGTGCCCCGGTCCGGGAAGATCCCACATGCCGCGGAGCAGCTGGGCCCATGAGCCATGGCCACTGAGTCTGCGCATCCGGAGCCTGTCCTCCGCAACAGGAGAGGCCACAACAGTGAGAGGCCTGCGTACCGCAAAATAAATAAATAAATAAAATAAAATAAAGACTATTACAAGAGGCAAAGAAGGACACTCATAATTATCAAGGGATCCATCCAAAAAGAAGATATAACAACTGTAAACATTTATGCACCCAACATAGGAGCACCTCAACACATAAGGCAAATGCTAACAGCCATAAAAGGGGAAATCGACAGTAACACAATTATTGTAGGAGATATTAACACCCCTCTTTCACCAATGGACAGATGATCCAAAATGAAAATAAAGAAACACAATCTTTAAATGACATATTAAACAAGATGGACTTAAATGGTATTTAGAGGACATTCCATCCAAAAACAACAGAATACAATTTTTTCTCAAGCGCTCATGAAACGTTCTCCAGGATAGATCATATCTTGGATCGCAAATCAAGCCTCGGTAAATTTAAGAAAACTGAAATTGTATCAAGTATCTTTTCTGACCACAAGGCTATCAGACTAGATGTCAATTACAAGAAAATATCTGAAAAATACAAACCCATGGAGGCTAAAGAATACACTGCTAAATAACCAAGAGATCACTGAAGAAAGCAAAGAGGAAATCAAAAATTACCTACAAACAAGTGACAATGAAAACAGAATGATCTATGGAATGCAGCAAAAGCAGTTCTAAGTGGGAAGTTTACAGCAATACAATCCTACCTCAAGAAACAAGAAACAGGGCTTCCCTGGTAGTGCAGTGGTTGAGAGCCCGCCTGTGGATGCAGGGGACACGGGTTCGTGCCCCGGTCTGGGAAGACCCCACATGCCGTGGAGTGGCTGGGCCTGTGATCCATGGCTGCTGAGCCTGCACGTCCAGAGCCTGTGCCCCACAACGGGAGAGGCCACAACGGTGAGAGGCCCACGTACCGCAAAATATAAATAAATAAAATAAAATAAAATAAAGAAACAAGAAACATCTCAAAAAACAACCTAAACCTATTAGAGAAACAAGAAACATCTCAAAAAACAACCTAAACCTAAAGCTATTAGAGAAAGAAGAACAAAAAAACCCCAAATAGCAGAAGGAAAGAAATCATAAATATCAGATCAGAAATAAATGAAAAAGAAATGAAGGAAACAATAGCAAAGATCAATAAAACTAAAAGCTGGTTCTTTGAGAAGATAAACAAAATTGATAAACGATTAGCCAGACCCCTCAAGGAAAAAGGGAGAACACTCAAATCAATAGAATTAGAAATGAAAAAGGAGAAGTAACAACTGACACTGCTGAGGATCATGAGATATTACTACAAAGGATCATGAGAGATTACTAGAAGCAACTCTACGCCAATAAAATGGACAACCTGGAAGAAATGGACAAATTCTTAGAAAAGCACAACCTTCCGAGACTGAACAAGGAAGAAATAGAAAATATAAACAGACCAATCACAAGCACTGAAATGGAAACTGTGATTAAAATCTTCCAACAAACTCACGCCCAGGACCAGATGGCTTCACAGGCAAATTCTATCAAACATTTAGAGAAGAGCTAACACCTAACCTTCTGAAACTATTCCAAAATATGGCAGAGGGAGGAAACTCCAAAACTCATTCTATGAGGCCACCATCACCCTGATACGAAAACCAAACAAAGATGTCATGAAGAAAGAACACTACAGGTCAATATCACTGATGAACATAGACGCAAAAATCCTCAACAAAATACTAGCAAACCAAATCCAACAGCACAGTAAAAGGATCATACACCACGATCAACTGGGGTTTATCCCAGGAATGCAAGGATTCTTCAATATACGCAAAACAATCAATGTGATATACCATATTAGCAAACTGAAGGAGAAAAACCGTACGATCACCGCAATAGATGCAGAAAAAGCTTGCAACAAAGTTCAACACCGGTTTATGATAAAAACCCTCCAGAAAGTAGGAACAGAGGGAACTTACCTCAACATAATAAAGGCCATATATGACAAAACCAGAGCACACATCGTTCTCAATGGTGAAAAACAGAAACCATTTCCTCAGATCAGGAACAAGTCAAGGTTGTCTACTCTCACCACTATTATTCAACATAGTATTGGAAGTTTTAGCCACAGCAGTCAGAGAAGAAAAACAAATAAAAAGAATCCAAATAGGAAAAGAAGAAGTAAAGCTGCCACTGTTTGTAGATGACATGATATTACACATAGAGAATCAAAAAGATGCTACCAGAAAATGCCTAGAGCTAATCAATGAATTTGGTAAAGTAGCAGGATGCAAAATTAATGCACAGAAATCTCTTGCATTCCTATACACTAATGATGAAAAATCTGAAAGAGAAATTAAGGAAACACTCCCATTTACCACTGCAACAAAAAGAATAAAATACCTAGGAATAAACCTACCTAAGGAGACAAAAGACCTGTATGCAGAAAACTATAAGGCACTGATGAAAGAAAATAAGGATGATACAAACAGATGGAGAGAAATACCATGTTCTTGGATTGGAAGAATCAACACTGTGAATATGACTACACTACCCAAAGCAATCTACAGATTCAATGCAGTCCCTATCAAACTAC